>NW_022681471.1:63444902-63798896 GCF_009764315.1 Trachypithecus francoisi | reverse complement strand
GGCTATGGGGCAAAACTTCTTCTGGAGGAAAAGGAGAGGGAAATATAAAGGGTACTTTGTCCTGCACTTCAGGACACCAGCACTACCACAGAGGAGTAGAGCACCAAGTGGGCTCTTAGGGTCCCCGATTCCAGGACTTAACCCTTCAACAGTATTTCCGGACTCGCCCTAAGCCAGAGGGAAGTCCATTTCCCTAAAGGTTGAGTTCCAGGCAAGGCAGCATCCACCACAAGCTGACTTAAGAGACCTTGGGCCTTAAGAGAACATCAGTAGTAGTATTACAGTACTCCTTATGGCCTGGAGTTCTGGTGGCTTAAGGGGTGAGGCTCCTCTGCCTTTGGAAAGGGAAGAAAAAGAAAGGGAAGAGTGAGAAGGACTGTGTCTTGTGATTTGAGTGCCAGCTTAGCCGCAATACAATAGAACACCAAGTAGACTTCTAAGGATTTTTACTTCAGTCTTACACTCCTGAATGGCCCTTCTGGACACAGTCAGGGCCTGGGAAGGCTGCCCTAGGGGAAGGACACAAGCCTGGCTCACATTGCCACTTGCTGACTGTAGAGCCCCAGGGCCTTGAGTGAATATAGGCAGTAGCCAGGGAGTCGTTACAACAGGCCATGGGTGAGACTTAGTGCTATGCTGGCTTTAGGTCTGACCCAGTGCAGTCATAGTAATGGTGGTCACATGAGTAGTTGTGTCTTTTTACCCCCAGCTTTACGTGGCTCTGAGCAGAGAGAGAGACTGTATGTTTGGGAGAAAGTAAGGGAAGAGGACAAGTCTCTGCCTGGTAAACCAGGGAGTTCTCTTGAATCTGGTCAAAGACCATCAAGTCAGTACCTCTATGAGCTGCAAGAACCACAGCATTACTGGACTGGGGTGCCCCCTAAAGCAGATACAGCTGAGTTCACAAAAACCCAAGTCCTAAACTATCTGGAAAGAATTTCAAAGAAGGACGGGTACAAACAAGCCCAGAGAGTGGGCTATAATAAATACTAATACCCCAATGCCCAGACACTGAAGGCCATGTACTAGCATCAGTGGCATTCAGGAAAACATGACCTCACCAAATGAACTAAATAAGGCACCAAGGGTCAATCCTGGAGAAAACAGAGATGTGACCTTTCAGACAGAGAATTCAAAATAATTGTGTTGAGAAAACTCAAAGAAATTCAAGATGACACAGGAAAGAAATTCAGACTTTTATCAGATAAATTTAACAAAGAGATAAAAATAATTAAAAAGAATCAAACAGAAATTCTGGTGCTGAAAAATGCAACAGGCATACTGAAGAACACATCAGTTTTAATAGCAGAATTGATTAAGCAGAAGAAAGAATTAGTGAGCTGAAGACAGGCTACTTGAAAATATACAGTCAGAGGAGACAAAAGAAAAAAAGAATAAAAACCAATCAAACACAACTAGAGGATCTAGAAAATAGACTCAAAACGCAAATCTAAGAGGTATTGGCTTAAAGAAGAGGTAGAGAAGGAAATAGAAGTGGAAAGTTATTAACTGTTTGAGTTCTTTGTAGATTCTGGATATTAGCCTTTGTCAGATGAGTAGGTTGCAAAAATTTCTCCCATTCTGTAGGTTGCCTGTTCACTCTGATGGTAGTTTCTTTTGCTGTGCAAAAGCTTTAGTTTAATGAGATCCCATTTGTCAATTTTGGCTTTTGCTGCCGTTGCTTTTGGTGTTTTAGACATGAAGTTCTTGCCCATGCCTATGTCTGAATGGTACTACCTAGATTTTCTTCTAGGGTTTTATGGTATTAGGTCTAACATTTAAGTCTCTAATCCATCTTGAATAATTTTCGTATAAGGGGTAAGGAAAGGATCCAGTTATGTGGAGAAAGAGGAACACTTTTACACTGTTGGTGGGATTGTAAACTAGTCAACCATTATGGAAAACAGTATGGCAATTCCTCAAGGATCTAGAACTAGATGTACCATATGACCCAGCCATCCCACTACTGGGTATATACCCAAAGGATTATAAATTACTCTACTACAAAGACACATGCACACGTATGTTTATTGCGACACTATTCACAATAGCAAAGACTTGGAATCAACCCAAATGTCCATCTGAGACAGACTGGATTAAGAAAATGTGGCACATATACACCATGGAATACTATGCAGCCATAAAAAAGGATGAGTTTGCGTCCTTTGTAGGGACATGGATGCAGCTGGAAACCATCATTCTTAGCAAACTATCACAAGAAGAGAAAACAAACACCGCATGTTCTCACTCATAGGTGGGAACTGAACAATGAGATCACTTGGACTCAGGAAGGGGAACATCACACACTGGGGCCTATCATGGGGAGGGGGGAGGAGGGAGGGATTGCATTGGGGAGTTATACATGATATAAACGTTATGCACATGTACCCTAGAACTTAAAGTATAATAAAAAAAAAAAAAAAAGAAAGTTTATTAAAAGGGAGAATAACCAAGAACTTCCCAAACCTAGGGAAAAATATCAATATCCAAGTACAAGGTTATAGAACAAGCCAATTTAACCCGCAAAGACTACCTCAATGCATTTATTAATCAAAATTACAAAGATCAGGGACAAAAACCGGATCTTAAAAGGGGCAAGAGAAAGGAAACAAATAGCATGCAATGGTGTTCCAATACATCTGACAGCCGACTTTTCAGTGGAAACCTTACAGGAGGAGAGAGAGTGGCATGGCATATTTATTGTGCTGAAGAAAAATAACTTTTACCCTAGAATAGTATATCCAGCAAAAATATTCTTCAAACATGAAGGAGAAATAAAGACATTCCCAAAGAAAAAGAAACAGCTGAGAGATTTTATCAATGCCAGGCTTGTCCTACAAGAAATGCTAAAGAGAGTATTTCAATCAGAAATAAAGTGACACTAATGAGCAATAAATAATCACCTGAAGATGCAAAACTCACTGGTAATAGTAAGTACACAGAAAAACACAGAATATTATAACACCCTAATCTTAGGTTTGGAGCAGTGGTTCTAAATCAGGGGTATTCAGAGGACATTTGGCAATGTCTGGAGACATTTTTGGTTGTTACAACTCGGAGACAATTACTATTGGCATCTAATGGGTAGAGGCCAGAGATGCTGCTGAACATTCTGCAATGCACAGGACAGCCCCTACAACAAAGAATTACCCAACCCCAAATGACAGTAGTGGAGAACCCTGGTTTAGTGAGTCTTGACAAATTAATATCTTCAATCTCTGCTTTCTCCTACTTTAATATATCCTGACTAGATGACTACTTTCAAGACACTTGAATACCATGAAAGCAATCCATAGTCCAGTGCCTCAATATTCTCCTGGGTTACTTAACTGGTGTTCACCAAGTCAGAAATAGTAGCTCCTTAAAGTTTTGTTCATAGTAAAGCAGATATGATTCTATTATTGAACGTTCCAATCAAAAGACATGCAAATGAACACAATACATTTACAGAAAACTCCTGGAGGTACTTAAAGCACCACAGACTTACAATTCTTCATTATGACCCCTTCAGTAAACATATTTAAGGATCCCTGAACCATTTCAGCAAGTGTTTCACGAAACTAAGTGAAAAGTGGTTTTCCCTGTCATCCTTTATTATTTTCCTCTTTCTTCGTTGGACCTCGCCCTTCTTTTCTTATTTGTCTTAAAACAGGCTTTCACCTTTTTTCCTTCTCTCACTCTTCCAGAAGGGGGCAGGACTTTCTGACCTGAAATTTCTTTTTTGCTAAGAACCTGATCCTAAACATGAAAATAAGGACTTGAGTAGGAAGAAATCAATGAGTACACATGTACATAAATATGGAAACAATAGACACTGGGGATTCCAAAAGTGGGGAGGGAGGAAGGAGCAGGGCTAGGGTTGAAAAACTACCTATTGGGTACTATGTTTACTATTTGGGTGATGGGTTCAACAGAAGCCCAAACAATCACAAATGATAAGGGGGATATCACCACTGACTCCACAGAAATACAAACAACCATTATAGAATACTGTAAACACCTCTATGCACATACACTAGAAAATCCAAAAAAAAAAAAAAAAAAAAAGGATAAATTCCTGTACACACACCCTCTCAAAATTGAACCAAAAAGAAATTAAATCCCTGAATAGACCAATAACAAGTTCTGAAATGAGCCCAGGGCAAGACAGATTTACAGCTGGATTATATGACAGTTACAAAGAAGAACTGGTATCATCTTTACTGAAAGTATTTCAAACAATTGAAAAGGAGGGACTCCTCCCTAAGTCATTTTATGAGGCCAGCTTCATCTTGATACCAAAACCTGGCAGAGATACAACAAAAAAGAAAACTTTAGGCCAACATCACTGATGAACATCAATGCGAAATTCTCAATAAAATACTGGCAAACCAAATGCAGCAGCACATCCAAAAGCTTATCCACCACAATAAGTTGACTTTAACCCCGGGATGTCAGGTTGATTCAATGTACACAAATCAATAAATGTGACTAATCACATGAACAGAACTAAAGACAAAAACTACATTTTTATCTCAATAGATGCAGAAAAGATCTTCAATGAAATTCAACACCACTTTATGTTAAAAACTCTCAATAAACTAGGTATTGAAGGATCATACTTCAAAATAACACAAGCCATATATGACAAACCCACAGCCAAAATCATACTGAATGGGCAAAAGCTGGAAGCATTCCCCTTGAAAGCTGGCACAAGACAATGATGCCCTCTCTCACCACTCCTATTCAACATAGCAGTGAAAGGACTGCCTAGGGCAATCAGGCAAGGGAAGGAAATAAAGGGTATTCAAATAGAAAGACAGGAAGTCAAATTATCTTTGTTTGCAAATGACATGATGCTATATCTAGAAAACTCCATCATCTTAGCCCAAAAGCTTCTTAAGCTAATAAGCAACTTCAGCAATGTCTCATGATACAAAATCAATGTGCAAGAATCACTAGCATTCTTATACACTAACAGGCAAGCAAAGAGCCAAATTATGAATGAACTGCCATTCACAATTGCTACAAAGAGAATAAAATACCTAGGAATACAGCTGACAAGGGAAGCAAAGGACCTCTTCAAGGAGAACTACAAACAAATGCTCAAAGAAATCAGAGAGAGCACAAAAAAATGGGAAAATATTCTGGGCTCATAGACAGGAAGAATCAATATTGTGAAAATGGATATACTGCCCAAAGAAATGTATAGATTCTATGCTATTCCCATTAAACTATCATTGACATTCTTCACAGAAGTAGAAGAAACTATTTTAAAATTCAAAACCCTAGGAGAAAATGTAGGTAACCCCATTTAGGACATAGGTACAGGCAAAGATTTAATCATAAAACACCCAAAGCACTAGCAACAAAAGGAAATATTGACCAATAGGTTCTAATTAAACTAAAGAGGTTTGGTAAAATAAACTATCATTAGAATGAACAGACAACTTTCAGAATGGGAGAAAATTTTTGTGATCTATCCATCTGACAAAAATCTAATATTCAGAGTCTACAAGAAACTTAAATAAATTTACAAAGAAAAAAACATTAAAAAGTGGGCAAAGCACATGAATAGACACTTCTAAGAAAAAGTAAGTATGGCCAACAAACATGAAAAAAAGCTCAACATCAGTGATCATTACAGAAATGCAAATGAAAACCACAGTGAGATACCATCTCACACCAGTCAGAATGGCTATTATTAAAAGTCAATAAAAAACAGATGCTGGCAAGGTTGTGGAGAAAAACGAACACTTTTACACTGTCGGTGGGAGTGTAAATTTGTACATATACACGATAGGATACTATGCAGCCATAAATGGAACAAGATAATGTCCTTTACAGAGACACGGATGGAGCTGGAAGCCATTATTCTCAGCAAAGTAACACAGGAAAAACAAACACCACATATTCTCACTTTCAAGTGGGAGCTGAATGATGAGAGGACACTGACACACGAGGAGAGACAACACACACTGGGGGCTGTCGGGGGTGGGCGGGGAGAGAGAACATCAAGAATAGCTATTGAATGCTGGGCTTAATAGCTGGGTGATGGATTGGTCTGTGCAGCAAACCACCATGACACACTATTCCTATGTAACAAAATTTCACATCCTGCACATGTACCCCAGAACTGTAAAAAGTTGAAGATAACAAAGAGAAGTAAAATCAGAAAATAAGACGACAGAAGTTGAGTTGAAGCACTTCCGTTTTTATATAAATATTAGGGATAATCTTCTTTACAAGACAGATAGATAGATATCAGGTTTAAAGAATCAAATTTCCTTAAAGTTGTACTCTATCTAAAAAGGATACTCAAATCAAAATAACACAAAAGTTAAAAATGGAGGGATGGCAACAATATCAAACTAAATTAAAGTAGAAGTCATATTTTACTATAAAAATGAAATTAAAGCCAAAAACATCAAACATAAAAAAGAAGCCAAAACCCCAGCTCTTTGCAAGATACCTATGTAACAAACCTGCACATGTACCACCTGAATTCAAAATAAGAAAAAAAAGAAGGAAAGAAATATAAAAGAACACGGAGATGAAAATCAGACTACTCCAGGCAACTTTGTATGTCTGTCTACCTCATCATAGCATGTCACAAATTTATTCACATTTTGGCTTTTATTGTTGTAGTTTAGGACAGTAATTTCCTTAGGCTTGTCTTGTAAAATTAAAGTCTGCTTGTGCTGGGGTAGTCACTAGAAACATCCCTGGTTAAATGATAGTGATCAGAGAGAGCTCCTTGAGGGATTCCTATTATCTTTGTATCCCCTGCAGCACTTATTAAAATATTTTGAATGTGAAAGAGATAAAGATGTTTAACTAATTGAATTGAACTTCTTTTTTGGGAAGCTTAAGGCATAACATATCTCCAAACACCCCTCAATTTAGTTGAAGACGGAAGCAACAAATGAAAATGTCACCAGTAAAACATACCAGTAGCAAGGCTAGTGGTAAAAACAATAAATGTCATGGCTGTCCAGAGGCAGAAAAGCTACTTTCACCTGGAAAGGGACATTCATTCTTAAAAGGCCACTGCACAATATGTTTTAGAATCCTAGAGGCTTTCACATTTCCAATCCCAGGCTGTAAATATCTTCAAGATCATTAGCTTCATCCATATCCCACCTCCTCCCACCAGCTTCCCTATCTGCCAAATGTTAAAATGTTCTCTACTATCTTTGCCAGATGACAGTGCTGGTAATGGAGGAAGCTTGATGACCCTGGAACATACGCATGTTTTAAATTATTCATGTCCTCAACATTTCTTATATTTCCAAAGCTACTTCAGACTCCACAGTATCTCAATATAGAACTTCTCAGAAAAGGTCAGGTTACTGAGAATAGTCACATAAATTTACCGTTATTTTTTCTTATGTATTTTGAAATATTTGGCCAACTTTCATTTGTTAACGTCAAGCACCCCTTTGAGAGTATAGCCTATATTCCTCTGAGGGTCTTGGCTGCTAAAAGTGTTAAAGTATTGAACATCTGGAAGTCATGCAAGGTCCCCAAATAACATATATTGCTGTGTTCTTTACATATAAGTTAATTATACTATTATCAAGGTCATAGAATAGCAGCAGCAATTCATGAATAATGACACTTTCAGGAAGGGTGAATGGGCCTTTAAGGATGATCTGGATTGAACTCAACAAACTCTACTTAACCACTTAAGAAACATAATTATATTTTTCGTTATTGAAAAATCCAGGATCATCTACTGCCCCTGGATTAAATGAAAATTTGTTCAAATCGTAACAACATAAGGACTAATTTTAGTCCATATAATGATATTAAACTAAACACCCAAAGATATAAACAGGATTGTGGCTTTACTATAAAGTTAGTTCTGAAAATGCACCCCTGGTAAAATAAATTCCTAGGTGAATATGTCATTGTGATGCCCCAAATCCTTTAATGTTACTCCATCTTCTATTTGATACAGAGTGTCACCCATTTTTAAAAACTATTTTGCTATTTTTCATCATTCTAATTTTATTGCACCCTATTTTTTATTATGAAGTCTTCAGTTCAGTGAGACTGATGTATTCTCTGTCACTAAGGCACCATGCAAATGCTCATTTTGTTTACTGATTTCTTCATACCCTTTCTCTTGCCAATCTACATTATGTACTATTTAATCTCCCTTCTCCACCCTGTCTCTGAAATCCAATAGCATTTCCTATCTGTTTGAAATATTCCAAAATATTTCTTGTTTGTCCAGTGACTTAGCCTTTCTTGGCTCTGTGTTCGTTCTCCCTGAGATTTGCAAAAGCTTCTTCCACACAGAAATCATGGCATACTTCTCTATATTTGTTCCCAAAGCAGCACAGTTCTGTTGCACATAGTAGACATCCTATAAATATTGGTTAAATGCATGAGTGAATGGACTCAATAAAGAGATTTTTTTTTTTTTTTTTTTTTTTTTTTGAGACGAAGTCTCGCTCTGTCGCCCAGGCTGGACTGCAGTGGGAGATCTCGGCTCACTGCAAGCTCCGCCTCCCGGGTTCACTCCATTCTCCTGTCTCAGCCTCCGGAGCAGCTGGGACTACAGGCGCCCGCCACCAGGCCCGGCTAATTTTTTTTTTTTTTTTTTTTTTTTTTTTTTTTTTTTAGTAGAGACGGGGTTACACCGTGTTAGCCAGGATGGTCTTGATCTCCTGAACTCGTGATCCGCCCGCCTTAGCCTCCCAAAGTGCTGGGATTACAGGCGTGAGCCACCGCGCCCGGCCCAGAGATAGCTTTTTAACGTGGAAGGCAATACTTCCAAACTTGCTAACCTGGAGATTATAATGAAATAGACCAACACACTCCAAAGGAGCATAGAGTACACAGTTGTGCACGTTATAAAGTTGGTGTTTTGGTAACTATTTGTTCTGGCTTCCTATACACAGTTCTCACTGTATGTATTGTAATGATTCCAATTTTAATTGAAGTTTTAAAAGTGACATAAGAAGGAGAACATCAATGTATCAGCTCATAACTGTTTTAGCCTACCACATCCTTCATGTGAATGAAATATAGGTTAGAAATAATTATTTATTTTATCATATCCTTGTATGTAGTCTCCAACAACTTTGGCTCCTGCTGCCCTCAACACTTACAAAAAGGACTGCTGCAGGCTTCCATAGTGGACTGGCTGAAATGTAGAATAAACGTCCAAATTTGTTTCCAACTTATATTACCTAATGTTGGAAACCACTTGCTTGAATATTGGCTTGTATAATATTTCAAATGGAACATATTTCACTTGGGAAATATCTGCTTTTAAAGTTGTTGGAACGTTTTCCTATTTTGAATTTCTGTTTTGCTTGGTCGTGACTTCTTCCCTCCCCTTTTTTAAATTAATATTCTTTCCTTGAAGAATTGTGGCAAATAGTTTAGCGACTAAAAGGTAACACTCCATGAATTTATGAAAAAGATTATTTGTTTATATCTCTTTTGCACAGAATTGTTCATATTTTCATTGACACATACACATTTTGGCTCATTCTGAGGGAGAGAGAGAGGGAAAGAATGATAATCAATGGAATACAAATTTATTGTTTATTATTAATTGAAGGTTAATTATTTTTAAGTAGTAAAAAAATTCATCAACTAAAAAAGTCTACAGTACATGAAAAAGTGAAAAGGAAAATTATCTTTCACATATCATCGTTTCCTTAAGACACCCAGTTTTACAAAAGGTGATCCTTTCCACTCTGAAATACCTGCCTGTTAAAGTGACAGTTGTAGAGTGTCCTTGTTAGCTTTTTTCTTCATCCAACAAATCAAAAGCACTAAGCTGTTTCAAAAAAACAACGAAACCATTTTCTCAGCTCCAAATTCAGGGAAAAATATGGAATGACTTAATATTTATCCAACTCTAATGTTCAGTGAAACTGTGTTTTACAAAATAAACACACCCGTGGTGAAATAAATCACCTTTCAAACAGTTTAAAAACAAATGTAAATTTTTTTTAATCAAAGACCTTTTATAAATGTATTCTTGTATTTGGTCTCTACATGCCCCCTTGTGGTAACACCAAATAAACTCAAGGCTCTTTAAAATAGAAACGGTTTATTTTTTAGTGCAGATGCTCCTTGACTTGTAATTCAGTTACTTCCCCACTAAATCCTTCGTTAACTGAAAATACCATAAGTCGAATATGTATTTAATACACTAAATCTACCGAACATTGTAGCTTAGCCTATCCTACCTTAAACATGCTCAGAACACTTACGCGAGCCTACAGCTGGGGAAAATCATCTAACATGAAGCTTATTTTATAATATGGTACTCTATATTTAATGTAATTTATGGATACCGTACTGAAAACGACAAATGAAAAGCTCGTATGAGTACTTGAAGTACGGTTTCAAATGAATGTGTATTGCTTTCTCACCATCATAAAATTGAAAAATTGTAAGTTGATCCATTAACTATCCTAAGTTGGGGACTGTCTATATATTAAGTCAAAACTATTATTTTATGATTTCCTCAGGTACTTTTGTAAATAGATAATCATATCACAGAAATTGATACCATAACTAAGATATCCTGGCTTGTTCATATGGAATAAACTCTTACATTTTCTCACCCTTTTAAATTTAAAAAAAAAAAATACACTTTTAACAGTAATAGAACTGCAACAAATTATGATATAAAAATCAAGAGAGATAAACTTAGTAAGATACTTTGACATCCTCATTCTTGTGTCTTTTATAATTTAAATTAAAATTGGGATAATTACAACACATACAATGAATTGCCAATGCAGTGTATGTAGGATACCAGAGAAAGTCATTACATTTTCCAAAATGAGATGCCAAACTTATCTTATTCTGGGGGTGGCAATGAGGACTTACTAAGGAAAACCTTTGAAGTGATAGCACTAGTGGAACGGATTCTGAGCCTGTGAAGGGAAGCTAGACTCATGAGTGCATGAAAATAGCAAGTATCATCTTTTTTGCAAAGTGAGGTCACCCATATGTTGGAAATAAATGTCCTTCAGATATCATCAGCTATATGGAGCCCCGTATTAAGCCATGCAAAAAAATAAGAATAAAAATAGATATCTGGTCCTTGCCAAATCGCAGGTTTTACAATAGCCTCATCTGCACACAGTAGTATAGAATATGTAGTATGATGGTATCTAAAGATCTGGGCCTGCTCAGCCAAAGGCTTCCTAGGTTAGGCTTACCAGATTTAGTAAATTATATAGGGAACTCAATTAAATTAGAATTTCAGTTAAACAATGAATGCTTTTTTAGTAAACTATTTCTCATAAAGTGTTATTTTCAAATACTAGTCTGTGATCAGATTTCCAACAATCCACACACAAAAAACTTTTTTTTGATAATGCAATTAGTTTTTTTTATAAAGCCAGATTTATCATTTATTCGGTATCTCACATCTAAAGTTATGTCTGTCTCAGGTTTCATATGTATTATTTTACATATATACCTATTTGGTATATGTACATATATATATGTATATGGGATAAATATATATAAATATTTATATGATAGAATACTAAATAACAGTCAAAACAATTTATATATAATATAGTTATAGTATAAATATACTTCTTTTAAATTGCTATTTAGCAGTCTATTATATAGATATATTTATCTCATCTCCAATTGACTAGAAAATTTTTTTCTAGTTATTTCATTAAAAACGATGATATCAGCCTTCTGGTACATGTGTCTCTATGTATAGTGCATTTATATAAAATGTATATCTGAAGTGTAATTGCAGGATTGTAGGCTCTGCACATTGTCAATTTTACTTAATACTAATACATTATTTTCCAAATTGGCTGTATAAATTTTTAACTCCATTGGCAACAAACAAAAGTGCTATTTTTCCTGTATACTCTCTGTATTTTATATCTTTTCACTTTTTAAGTACTGGTGGTCTAATACAGTCTCTCTTTTTCCATGACTCATTAACCCCCAGTAGTATCCTTCATGGCCTTCTTATGCCCTGAGCTTTCCTGTCACTCCATCTAATCCTGCCCCCACTTCCTAAAATCCACACTGCAGTGAACAACATTAGCCTTCCTTCTCTGGCCAATGTCCCAGGCTCCATCCTTTTATTACCCAGAGCTTTTTAGGCTTTTATTGTCACATTCTCCCAGGGTTCTGTTAGAAAATAATTAACAGATTAACTAATGTTCACTAAATAATTGCTGAATGAGTAATGATTTAATGGGTTATCCCTCTATTTGCATTTGCATTTTAATAGTTCTTGTCAAGGTCCTAATCTCAAAAAGAGACTAATGGCCCAAACAGAGGATGAGCCTGAGGGATGGGTGAAACTTGGTAGAAGGCCCTTCAGGGTGGCACCAATCATAAAACTAATGTGCCATAGTCAGTCAGTGTATCTGGAGAATACAGTGATTTTGGTTGAATTAATTTATATTTGGGTTAAATAAAAGTTGCTAAAATCTGTTTTTCTTTAAAAACTTAGAAAAAAGATCAACAAACATGTTTCTTAGAATATTCAAGGTAGACTTGTGGCCATGGTTGAATTTTTGACTGATAAACTCTTAGGACCTTAGAGTCATTTTCTGAACATCAGTTTCATCCATCAGAACTGAAGATAGCAATGGAAGTAGAAGCAAGTATGCCATCTCTGCTATGTATTGAGTTCAGTATATAATCTGAAAAGTAGTTACTTTTTTATTTTGTTTTTACTAAATCATTGATGCTAGTTGTGTTGTTTCTGTGATATTCTTAATTGCAATTTTAGTATACCTTTAATTGTAGAGTTTTTATAGTATGCTAATTTTTTATTATGTACAACTTTATGACTGTTGTCTCTAATAGTAGTTTACAGACCATACATATTTGACATGTGAATTTAACACTTCTTACATGTTTTCTAAAAATGCCGAGGAAAACAGCCATATCCTGGACATGGCCTACAGAAACACAGTCTGTACCTTGCCACACGGTGTCACCTTTATGTATATCTAATACAATTTTCTGTCACATAGTAGGCGCTTAATAAATGTGATTGAAAGCTTGAGCAACTGAGTGATTGTGCTCACTTTGAATTTTCAAGTTAGTCTTTCCTTCTGGAAATCTATCAAATCACTGTTTATTTGTGAAAGGACAGAATGACTTTCTGACCAGATGTTGATAGAGGGGCTATTTGAACAGCATTACCCTATGGTTCCTCATTTGACCATGACTACTGGAGGGTATTCTTTAAAAATCTCCAAAAACAGTTCACGTTTACCAAATGAAGTGACATGGAGAGACAGAAGTCTTGGTTTCTCCTCTGAGCAATTATGGAGTATGCTTAACAGAAATGACTGTAAATTTAGCTGAGTGGAGCTTATTCTCTGAAAGCCAGAGGTACAGATTGAATCGGTTGAGCAATAGAAAAAGCAGCAGCTTCTAAAATATAATGGCTACATTAAAATGGTCTGCACAATTATCTGTCACCTAGAGGCAATTTACTCAGAAAAAAATTATTATATTACTAAAACTGTCGTCTCTACTTATGTTTCACTATAATATTATGAAGAGGTTGATTAGTTACTGCTGATTTCTTCCCTTTGGAACTAAACACAGGGAGGATATATATTACTTTTTCTCTTTCTCTGTGGTCCCTGGAAACCTATTAAAAAGAAATGTATAAGTCTGGGAAGCAGCAGAAAGTTAGTTTGGTTAGCATGTGAAGAGACATGACAATCTGCAGGGTTTGGAGTTTAACAACTTGAAGAGGATGAAAATTTTAAAGTGCTGCTCCTTATCCTTTCCCTTTCTTTTTAAGGGTCTCCTGAAGGCTGCATTCTTTAGTCACTAATTCATGCAGTATGCTTTGCAAGAAACTTTAAAGCAGTATTTTTCCTGCTGCTCTTCCTTGCATTTTCATTTGTGGCCTAAATGATCTATGTAGGAAATATTTACTTTGAGGCTTTGGTTTGGCTCGAAAAATGCCAAGTGATCAAACCCAGGCAATGTGTCCATTGATCTCAGCAATGGAATCTTTGAGTGTAGAATAACACACAGGCTAGTTGCTACAAAAAAAAAAAAAAAAAAAAAAAAAAAAAAAAAAAAAAAAAAAAAAAAAAAAAAAAAAAAAAAAAAAGATCCCAAATTATGTTTGCAGATGTAATAACCCTAATGTTATTCTATTTCTAAAAGAGAGATAAAAAGTTGAATTATTTTTGAATTTTAATGTTTGCCTTTAGTGTCTTCCTGAAGGAAAATAAAAACAAAATAAAACAAAATAAATGGTAAGGATTATATATGATGGGTCTGGATCTCCTTTTCTCCGTGTTTCCCCTTCATTTCCTGATTTCTTTAAATTTCTACTGAATTTGATTTTCAGAAAATATTTGTGGATTTGAGATGCTAAGTTTGCCAATCTCTCACAGTAGGTGGGAAGTTTCTGGACCCTTAAACACCTGTAGGGAATAGGAAAAGGAGTTGTGAATAAAAAATCAGCATACTATAAAAACTGTAACATTAAAGGTATACTAAAATTGCAATTAAGAATATCACGAAAACAACACAACTAACATCAATGATTTAGTAAAAACAAAAGAAAAAAGTAAAAAAAGAAAAAAGGAGTTGTGAATATGTGGGAGTTTTTTTTTCATTCAATAATCCCCTGTGTCTTTGAAACAATATGCCATAAGCACCCAACTACTCTAAGGTCTCTCCAAATATAACCCACATATGATCTATGCTATGGTTTAAGTACTTGTCTCTTCCCCAAAAACTCGTGATTAATTTAACTCCTAATATGACAGTCTTGAAAGGTGGGATGTTTAAGATTATATCATGAGGGCTCTGAATTCATGAATTAATTAATGAATTAATGAATTATTCCATGTATGAATTTATAGATTAATGGGTTTATATATATATAATATATTTACACACACACACACACACACACACACACACACACACACACATATATATAATATATATATATATATATATATATGAGTGGTAATGGTAGCTTTATAAGAAGAGAATAGAGACCTGAGCTAGCACAATCAGTACCCTCATGATGTGATGCCCTGTGACACCTTGGGACTCTGCGGAGAGTCTCCACCAGCACCAAGGCCCTCACCAAATGCAGCACCTCAACCTTGGATTTCTCAGTCTCCATAACTATAATAAATAAAATCCTTTTCTTCATTAATTACCTAGTTTCAGGTATTCTGTTATAAACAATATAAACAGAATGACAACCCATAAAATTCTGTGTACTTCAAGTAAAAATAATCCTCCATATCTTCATGTCTCTTTTGAGGAAAAATAAACACACAAAAAGTGCTTTCAAGTAATTGAACAAATGTGTATAGAACAACATATAATGCAAAAGAAAACTTTTCTATAAGATTATATTTTAACAAATGCAAAATAGGCTACATAAAATAACCAGTTTTCAAGTAAACTTGATTTGTCTGATGATTTCTGTTGTATAAATGTCCCACTATGAGTGATTTAAAGCTACTGATGAGAAGGCACTGAAGGGGGAGTTTGTAAGGTATACAAACAATAGGGTCTCTTGCATCTTTAAGAGCCAGTTTTGCACACCACTGATAGGTTGTCAACTTATATTATTTTCTTTTGAGGTATTGTATTGACATTATAGAATAGTAACACACAAAAGAGCACTAATTTAAAGAAAATAATAATTTGGTAATAGTGCAAGTGAAAATTACAATGAGAGGCATTTTCAGGATAGATTGATAAGGTACTCCCTGGCATCCCTTAAATAACTTTAAGTTTATCAGCTCTTCTCAGCCTACAAATTATATTAACCTACTATTATTTGACATGTGAGGACCAATTGATTTGCTATGGAAGTTTTATAAATCAATATCCCCAAAGACCTAGATTTCCAGGCATGATTGAATTAATTGATTTTTTTATTTTAGGTTTAGATAACTGAACCTAAAATACAGAAATAGTAAAATGATGTTAAATTGGACTTGCATTCACATTAAATAAGGCAACATAGAGTTTATGAACTTATTTCCACATTATTTCACTTTCTCCTCCTGCACATTCAATTCCTGCCACATCGAATTTCTCTTAGGCTTTTAAGTGCCTCCTTGTTAATATATTCTCACACTTCTGCTGCCTTCCTTGCCTTCATGTGTTAAAATGTGCAGTAAGAATTGAAAGTCCCATGAGTCTGAATCAGAGGCCAAAACCCTAATGTAGAGATCCAACAGCCATTAGGATACTGGAATTTTCCAAGGTAGCTCTCAAGTCAAACATGATTTAGAAACTGAATTCTTTACTGATTCAGTGGCCTGGTTTTCTATAAGAGCAACATGAAAGGAGCAACTAAAATACAAACAAAGAAGAGTCTTGGTATGCACTGACCACTATGTATATGTTAATGAAAATGATGGGAATTACAGTGGAATAGTTCATAAAGTCTTGTTAAAATATTTTCAGTATCAAAGACCGCCAAATAAGAAAAGCCCCAGCTTCCAGTTCCCAGCGTGAGTGACACAGAAGATGGGTGATTTCTGCATTTTCAACTGAGATACGAGGTTCATCTCACTGGGGCGAGTCAGGAAGTTGGCACTGGTCCACGGGTGTAGCCCAAACAGTCAAAGCTGAAGCAGGGCTAGGCATCACCTCACCTGGGAAGCACAAGGGGAAGGGAATTCCTTTTCCTAGCCAAAGGAAATTGAAACACACCACACCTGGAAAATCAGGGAACTACCACCCTAATACTGCACTTTACCAAGGGTCTTAGCAAATGGCACACCAGGAGATTATATCCCACAGCTGGCCCAGAGGGTCCCATGCCACGGAGCCTCCCTCGTTGCTAGTACAGCAGTCTGAGATCTAATTGCAAGGTGGCAGTTAGGATGGGGGAGGGGCGCCCACAATTGCTGAGGCTTAAGTAGGTAAACAAACACACCGGGAAGCTTGAATTGGGTGGAGCCCACCAGAACTCAAGGAGGCCGGCCTGCCTCTGTAGACTTCTCCTCTGTGGACAGGTCATAGCTAAACAAAAAGCAGCAGAAACCTCAGCAGTAGTAAATGCCCCGTCTGACAGCTTTGAAGAGAGCAGTGGTTCTCCTAGCACAGAGGTTGAGATCTGAGAACAGACAAACTGCCTGCTCAAGTGGGTCCCTGACCCCTGAGTAGCCTAACTGGGCGATAGCCCCAACTAGGTGCAGACCAACACATCACACTTCACACTGCAGAGTACACCCTTGAGATGAAGCTTCCAGAGCAAGAATCAGACAGTAACACTCACTGTTCAGCAGTATTCTATCTTCTGCAGCCTCCTCTGCTGATACCCAGGCAAACAGGGTCTAGAGTGGACCTCAAGCAAACTCCAACAGACCTGTTGCTGAGGGTCCTGAATGTTAGAAGGAAAACTAACAAACAGAAAGGACACCCACACCAAATCCCCATCAGTACATCACCATCATCAAAGACCAAAGGCAGATAAAACCACAAAGATGGGGAAAAACCAGAGCAGGAAAGCGGGAATTTCAAAAAATCAGAGCACGTCTCCAAAGGAACACAGCTCATCGCCAGCAATGGAACAAAGCTGGATGGAGAATGACTTTGACCAGTTGAGAGAAGAAGGCTTCAGTCGATCAAACTTCTCAGAGCTAAAGGAGGAACTCAATGATCCAATTAAAAGACACAGACTGGCAACTTGGATAAAGAATCAAAACCCATCAGTTTGCTGTATTCAGGAGACCCATCTCACATGCAGAGACATACATAGGCTCAAAATAAAGGGATGGAGAAAGATCTACCAAGCAAATGGAAAACAAAAAAAAAAGCAGGGGTTACAATCCTAGTATCTGATGAAACAGACTTTAAACCATCAAAGATCAAAAGAGACAAAGAAGGCCATTACATAATGGTAAAGGGATCCATTCAACAGCAAGAGCTAACTATCCTAAATATATATGCACCCAATACAGGAGCACCCAGATTCATAAAGCAAGTCCATAGAGAATTACAAACAGACTTGACTCCCATACAATAATAATGGGAGACTTCATCACCCCACTGTCAACGTTAGACAGATCAACAAGACAGAAAGTTAACAAGGATATCCAGGAATTGAACTGAATTCTGCATCAAGAGGACCTAATAGACATCTACAGAACTCTCCACCCCAAATCAACAGAATATACATTTTTCTCAGCACCACATTGCACGTACTCCAAAATTGACCACATAATTGGAAGTAAAGCACTCCTCAGCAAATGTAAAAAAACCAGAAATTATAACAAAATGTCTCTCAGACCACAGTGCAATCAAACTAGAACTCAGGACTAAGAAACTCAATCAAAACTGCTCAGCTACATGGAAACAGAACAACCTGCTCCTAATAGACTACTGGGTACATAACGAAATGAAGGGAGAAATAAAGATGTTCTTTGAAACCAATGAGAACAATGATACAACATAACAGAATCTCTGGGACACATTTAAAGCAGTGTGTAGAGGGACATTGATAGCACTAAATGCCCACAAGAGAAAACAAGAAAGATCTAAAATTGACATTCTAACATCACAATTAAAAGAACTATAGAAGCAAGAGCAAACACATTCAAGCAGAAGGCAGGAAATAACCAAGATCAGACCAGAACTGAAGGACAGAGAGACAAAAAAAAAAAAAAAAAAAACCTTCCAAGAAAATCAATGACTCCAGGAGCTGCGTTTAGAAAAGATCAACAAAATTGATAGACTGCTAGCAAGACTAATAAAGAAGAAAAGAGAGAAGAATCAAATAGATGCAATAAAAAATGATAAAGGGGATATCACCACCACCCCACAGTAATACAAACTACCATCAGAGAATACTATAAACACCTCTACGCAATAAACTAGAAAACCTAGAAGAAATGGATAATTTCCTGGACACTTACACTCTTCCAAGACTAAACCAGGAAGAAGTTGAATCCCTGAATAGACCAATAGCAGGCTCTGAAATTGAGGTGATAATTAATAGCCTACCAACCAAAAAAAGTCCAGGACCAGAGGAATTCACAGTCAAATTCTACCAAAGGTACAAGGAGGAGCTGGTACGATTCCTTCTGAAACTATTCCAAACAATAGAAAAAGAGGGAATCATCCTAACTCATTTTATGAGGCCAACATCATCCTGATACCAAAGCCTGGCAGAGACACAACAAAAAAAGAGAATTTTAGACCAATACCCCTGAAGAACATCAATGCAAAAACCCTCAATAAAATACAGGCAAACAGAATCCAGCAGGGCATCAAAAAGCTTATCCACCATGATCAAGTGGACTTCTTCCATGGGATGCAAGGCTGGTTCAACATACGCAATTCAATAAATGTAATCCAGCATATAAACAGAACCAAAGACAAAAACCACATGATTAACTCAATAGATGCAGAAAAGGCCTTTGACAAAATTCAACAGCCCTTCATGCTAAAAACGCTCAATAATTTGTTATTGATGGAACGTATCACAAAATAATAAGAGCTATTCATGACAAATGCACAGCCAATATCATACTGAATGGGCAAAAACTGGAAGCATTCCCTTTGAAAACTGACACAAGACAGGGATGCCCTCTCTCACCACTCCTATTCAACATAATGTTGGAAGTTCTGGCTAGGGCAATCAGGCAAGAGAAAGAAATCAAGGGTATTCAGTTAGGAAAAGTAGAATTCATATTATCCCTGTTTGCAGATGACATGATTGTATATTTAGAAAACCCCATTGTCTCAGCCCAAAGTCTCCTTAAGCTGGTAATCAACTTCAACAAAGTCTCAGAATACAAAATCAATGTGCAAAATCACAAGCATTCTTATACACCAGTAACAGACAAACAGAGAGCCAAATCATGAATGAACTCGCATTCACAATAGCTTCAAAGAGAATAAAATACCTAGGAATCCAACTTACAAGGGATGTAAAGGACCTCTTCAAGGAGAACTACAAACCACTGCTCAGTGAATAAAAGAGGACACAAACAAATGGAAGAACATGCCATGCTCATGGATAGGAAGAATCAATATTGTGAAAATGGCCATGCTGCCCAAGGTAATTTATAGATTCAATGCCATCCCCAACAAGCTACCAATGAGTTTCTTCACAGAATTGGAAAAAACTGCTTTAAAGTTCATATGGAACCAAAAAAGACCCTGCATTGCCAAGAGAATCCGAAGCCAAAAGAACAAAGCTGGAGGGATCATGCTACCTGACTTCAAACTATACTACAAGGTCACAGTAATCAAAACAGCATGGGACTGGTACAAAAACGGAAATATAGACCAATGAAACAGAACAGAGCCCTCAGAAATAATACCGCACATCTACAGCCATCTGATCTTTGACAAACCTGACATAAACAAGAAATGGGGAAAGGATTCCCTATTTAATTAATGGTGCTGGGAAAATTGGCTAGACATAAGTAGAAAGCTGAAAATGGATCATTTCCTTACTCCTTGTATGATAATTAATTCAAGATGGATTCGAGACTTAAATGTTAGACCAAAAACCATGAAAACCCTAGAAGAAAACCTAGGTAATACCATTCAGGACATAGGCGTGGGTAAGGGCTTCATGTCTAAAACACCAAAAGCAACAGCAACAATAGCCAAAATTGACAAATGGGATCTAACTAAACTAAAGAGCTTTTGCACAGCAAAAGAAACTACCATCAAAGTGAACAGGCAACCTACAGAATGGGAGAAAAGTTTTGCAATCTACTCATCTGTCAAAGGGCTAATATCCAGAACCTATAAAGAACTCAATCAAATTTACAAGAGAAAAACAAACAGCCCCATCAAAAAGTGGGCAAAGGATATGAACAGACATTTCTCAAAAGAAGAAATGCATACAGCCAACAGACACATGAAAAAATGCTCATCATCACTTGCCATCAGAGAAATGCAAATCAAAACCACGATGTGACACCATCTCACACCAGTTAGAATGGCAATCATGAAAATGTCAGGAAACTACAGGTTCTGGAGAGGATATGAAGAAATAGGAACACTTTTACACTCTTGTTGGGACTGTAAACTAGTTCAACCGTTGTGGAAAACAGTGTGGCGATTTCTCAAGGATCTAGAACTGGAAATACCATTTGACCCAGCCATCTCATTACTGGAGATATACCCAAAGGATTATAAGTCATGCTGCTATAAAGACACATGCACACGTATGTTTATTGTGGCACTATTCACAATAGCAAAGGCTTGGAATCAACCCAAATGTCCATCATTGACAGACTGGATTAAGGAAATGTGACACATATACACCATGGAATACTATGCAGCCATAAAACAGGATGAGTTCATGTCCTTTGTATGGACATGGATGTAGCTGGAAACCATCATTCTCAGCACACTACCACAAGAACAGAAAACCAAATACCGCATATTCTCACTCATAGGTGGGAATTGAACAATGAGATCACTTGAACACAGGAAGCGGAGCATCACACACTGGGTCCTATTGTGGGGAGGGGTAGTGGGGAGGGATAGCATTAGGAGATATACCTAATGTAAATGACGAGTTAATGGGTGCAGCACACCACATGGCACATGTATACATATGTAACAAACCTGCACGTTATGCACATGTACCCTAGAACTTAAAGTATAATAATAAAAAGAAAAAAAGAAAAAATTGCTGATGAGGGTACAGAAAAAAGGGAATGCTTATACATTGCTGATAGGAATATAAATTAGTTCAGCTACTGTGGAAAGCAGCTTGGAGATTTCCTTTTTTTTTTTTTTTTTTAAGGCAGTGTCTCACTCTGTCACCCAAGCTGGAGTGCAGTGGCAGTGATCTCGGTTCACTGCAAGCTCCGCCTCCTGGGTTTACGTCATTCTCCTGCCTCGGTCTCCCGAGTAGCTGGGACTACAGGCGCCTGCCACCACGCCCGGCTAATTTTTTACATTTTTAGTAGAGACAGGTTTTCACCGTGTTAACCAGGATGGTCTCAATCTCCTGACCTTGTGATCCTCCTGCCTCGGCCTCCCAAAGTGCTGGGACTACAGGCGTGAGCCACCGCGCCTGGCGGAGATTTCTTAAAGAAGTTAAAACAGCTACCATTTCACCCAGTCATATAATTACTGGGTGTATACTCGAAGGAAAATAAATCATTCTGCCTAAAAGACATATGTAGTTGTATGTTCATCGCTGTGCTATTCACAATAGCAAAGAAATGTAATCAACTTAGGTGCCTATCAGTGGTAGATTGGATAAAGAAAATGTGGTACACATACATCATGGAATACTACGCAGTCATAAAAAATAATGCAATTACATCATTTTCAGCAATATGGATGCCGCTGGAGACTGTTATTCTAAGCAAATCAACATAGAAACAGAAAAGCAAATACTACATGTTCTCACTTATAAGTTGAAGCTGTATATTGAGCACACGTGGACATAAAAATGAAAACAGTAGACATTGTGAACTACTTGAAGGGAGAAGGAGTCTGTGGGTCATGAGGTGAAAAAGTACCTACTGGCTGCTATGCTCACTACTTGGGTGATGTGATTATCTGTATCCCAAACCTCAGCATCATGCAATATGCCTGTCTAACAAACATGCACATGTACCCCCAGTATCTAAAATATAAGTTAAATTTTTTTAGAAAAAGAAAATGTCCTATTTTGATAAGTCTCTATGTGCACTTGAAAAGAATTTACATTAACAATATTCTATATATGCCAATTATGTCAAATTAATCATATTATTCATCTTTTATTTATCCATACTAATAGTTTTCTCTGCTTGATCAGAGGGTTTTGTTGAAATCTTCAATATCATTCTACTTTTTGTCCATCTCTATTTTAATTTGTCAATTTTTAAAATATATTTATTAGTTATCATGTTGAATGTATAAAACGTTTGCATTTTTATGTATTCTTCCAAAAAGACAATTTTTTCATTACAAATGTCCTTATTTATTTCTGCAGTAAGTGGAATTCGAAAAAGGCCCCTAAGTTTCTTGCTCCCTTGCATACATGCCCTGTATAATCCCCTCCATTATTAAAATTATTTGAAGATTTGAACATACGTATTAATCTCTCTAGGATTTAACTTTCAAGTTCCAACTTATTTGTTCTTAACCTCCACTCATTCTCTTTTCAACCCAGTAAGATCATTGCCTTGTGCTTGGGTTTTATTCCTCTGTATCATGACTTAAAACACTTAAGAGAATAAGTCAAAGTAAATTTACAGCTCACATTACATGCTTTCCTTTTCTCAAAGATCATAGCTCTTAAGTCATGCTATGTTGGTTTTTAATTCTTTCAAAGTGTAATTTCATATATTTTTCTACCTCTTACATTTTTTTCAGTGCTAATTTGTCTAATACAGCTACTCTGACACAGTCTCAGATGAAAACTCTTACTGTTTTTCTGTCCCCACTTTTAGATGAGAAAACTGAGGGTCACAGAATTTAACTGATTAACTCAAAGTTTCCCTGATACTGACGGAATAAAATTAGATGCTATTTCCCACTATACCACGTTGCCTTTCTTTTAACTGTTGTTATTCTTAGATGTCAGTACCGTTCTGAGGTTTTTACATATTTTAACATAATTTGTTACTTTTTCTTTTTTTGCATATTGCTCATGACAATTTAAGGATTTGACTATGACCTTAGGATAATCCAAAATGCCTACGTGCTCTGGCCCATAGGTTAATATCAAACATATTGTACTGAAAGTAAGGGCCGGAGAAGCTTGTCTTTAAAGGGATGGCAAAATTTTGTTTTCAGGAATCATACTTTAGAGTATTTTATTTCCTTTATGCAAGTGCCTCTCATATTTTAAGCTGCTTTGAGGTAAGATGTCGTTTAATTTGAGCATGATCGTAGTATTTCCCCTGTGGTGAGGAAATATTTAATTATCTGAACAGCAGAATTTAACATTCATTGGTATTAGTTGCCTTGTTGAACTAATACAAACATGTACTGAGCACATACTTTAGGTACTTTGGGGGATACAAAGATAAATCTGACATGATCCCTCTCTCAAGAAATTTAAAGTTAAGAATACAAATCTATAAATAACCTTGGCAGTATGGCCATTTTCACGATATTGATTCTTCCTATCCATGAGCATGGGATGTTCTTCCATTTGTTTGTGTCCTCTTTGATTTCACTGAGCAGTGGTTTGTAGTTCTCCTTGAAGATATCCTTTACATCCCTTGTAGTTGGATTCCTAGGTATTTTATTCTCTTTGACGCAATTGTGAATGGAAGTTCATTCCTGATTTGGCTCTCTGCTTGTCTGTTACTGGTGTATAAGAATGCTTGTGATTTTTGCACATTAATTTTGTATCCTGAGACTTTGCTGAAGTTGCTTATCAGCTTAAGGAGATTTTGGGCTGAGACGATGGGGTTTTCTAAATATACAATCATGTCATCTGCAAACAGGGACAATTGACTTCTTCTTTTCCTAACTGGATACCCTTGATTTCTTTCTCTTGCCTGATTGCCCTAGCCAGAACTTCCAACACTATGTTGAATAGGAGTGGTGAGAGAGGGCATCCCTGTGTTGTGCCAGTTTTCAAAGGGAATGTTTCCAGTTTTTGCCTATTCAGTATGATATTAGCTGTGGGTCTGTCATAAATAGCTCTAATTATTTTGAGGTACGTTCCCTCAATACCGAATTTGTTGAGAGATTTTAGCATGAAGGGCTGTTGAATTTTGTCAAAATTCAAAATTTCTGCATCTATTGAGATAATCATGTGGTTCTTGTGTTTGGTTCTGTTTATATGGTGGATTACGTTTATTGATTTGCGAATGTTGAACCAGCCTTGCATCCCAGGGATGAAACCCACTTGATTGTGGTGGATAAGCTTTTTGAGTTTGCGTCCTTTGTAGGGACATGGATGCAGCTGGAAACCATCATTCTTAGCAAACTGTCACAAGAACTGAAAACCAAACACCGCATGTTCTCACTCATAGGTGGGAATTGAACAATGAGATCACTTGGACTCAGGAAGGGGAACATCACACACTGGGGCCTATCATGGGGAGGGGGGAGGGGGGAGGGATTGCATTGGGAGTTATACATGATATAAATAATGAATTGATGGATGCTGACGAGTTGATGGGTGCAGCACACCAACATGGCACAAGTATACATATGTAACAAACCTGCACGTTATGCACATGTACCCTAGAACTTAAAGTATAAAAAAGAAATACAAATAGCTCTACTGGCTAGAAAATATGATTCATGACATGAGTTAGGTACAATGTATATGGAAATTCTGAAAAGAGATCATATGAGTTTGAAATTTTCAGAGAGTTTCACAAAAGAGAAGAAATTTGATACGGGCCTGGAAGAATAAATAGTATATATAGTTTATGGCTCATTCCCAGTCCAAAACATTTTAGATTATACATATCCTGAGAATGATAGAGTCAGTTACTTATATGGTGATGAGAGAGAAATCTATTAATCAAAAATTAATATTAATTCAGAAAATATGTTGATTTAAATTTAAACCCACAACTCAACTTAGAGATACCATGAACCACCCAGGAATGACACTTTCCAAATTAATTATAGCTCCCATTTAGAAAGAGGATTATCAACTAGTGCCAGGTACTATTACATGTGCTTTTCTTTTCTATTTTTTCTTTTTCTTTTTTTTTTTTTTTTTTTTTTTCTATTTTGAGACGGAGTCTTGCTCTGTCGTCCAGGCTGGAGTTCAGAGGCCCCATCTTGGCTCACTGCAAGTTCTGCCTCCTGGGTTCACGCCATTCTCCTGCCTCAGCCTCCAAGTAGCTGGACTACAGGTGCCCGCCACCGCACCTGGCTACATTTTTATATTTTTAGTAAAGACAGGGTTTCACCGTGTTAGCCAGGATGGTCTCCATCTCCTGACCTCATGATCCGCCCACCTCGGCAGCCCAAAGTGCTGGGATTACAGGCTTGAGCCACCGCGCCCTGTCTACAGGTGCTTTTCTTATACTACCTTGCTTAACCCACTCAACAATCTTGTAAGGTAATAATTGTTCTCATTTTACTAATGAAGTCACTATGACACAGTCACATTGAGTAAAACATGGCTAGGGAAACATTGCTATTAACAAGCGGTGTTGAGATTTAACCCCAGGTTTGACTGATTATAGAATCTGAGATCTTAACCAATCTGCTATGCTGTTATTCTAAGGATAGTGATGGGGGTGTTGATTACCCTCTGACTTATATCTAATTTCTTGTCTTCTTCCTAGACTCTTTTCTTCCATGACATGCACCGGTATATCATGACAGTTTTGGATTTACTTTGTTCTTCACTTTGAAAACCTTGTAAAAATAACTTCCTGGGGCTTGAATTTTATTTATCAGTCATACATGCCTGCTTGCTTTCTTACTTGCATGACATAGCAATTGTTCTGTGCCTCTTGGTTATGATCACACCCTGTCAGTGCTCAAGAGCAGACTGGGATCCAAATTTCCATCAAGACTTACAGAACGGTATTTCCATCAAAACTTACAGAATGGTAAATTTCCATCAAGACCTTAATTCAATAGTTTTACCATTTCTGGCAATTGCCTGAGGCAAATAGGAGCCTTTCACTAGCTAGCATTTGTTTGTACTAGTCTCTGGTGCTCTGCTACATTTAATAGCTACTAGTTTCCCAGCTTACTTGGGACAGAATTCACTATGTTTGGGCCAAACGAAATGTGGTTAGATGATGTTTTTCTTTGCCTTTCTAATTTATAACTTCAAGAAACAGATTCAGTCATAGATGGCAGGATACATGTTTGAGATATTGACTTATGCCAAACAGGGCCTATCCTAACTGCCAATTAAGATGAGGGTGGGGAAAAAAAGATGGTGGTGGTGGTAGGGTTGTAAGAGTGATACAAGAACAAAGAAAAAACAACCCAGCATTCTTTGTACAACACAATCTCCCTTTCATTATCAGATTGTCTTACAATTATTTGAAATTTGTCAACTTTAATTTATATACAAGATGATGCTACTATAGTTCAGTACATGGAAATCAGAAACAAATTGCATGTGTGAAGTTAAACAGCACATTTAGCTTTTTAGGGAGATAATTTAAAGAGATTTCTAGTTTGTTCATCTGTGACTCAATTTATGAATAATTGACAACTCTCAATAATAATCATTATTATATCCAGTTAACTCTGACCCTCTCTCTAGACTAGCCTGACCTTAACAGTTCTGTGCCATTGCTGTTAAACTTGGTGAAACTGCTGATTAAATTTTTGTCCCTTCCCTGATAAGACGAAGACAATCTAGCATCGTACATGAAGGACTTGTAGGTCCTGACTTGTTTTATCTTCTTGCCATTAGGGTGTGCAATTCTTCTCCTGGAGTGGTGAGCACCTTAACCTTTACTCTGACCTATCTTAGAAATCATTTTGTTCCTTCGCATTATGCTTAGGAACAGCGGGAAGTAGCATTAAAACTTCCTATTTTTTTTTCTCATACTGCTGTGTTGGCACTTTTTTTTTTTTTTGTAAAGTATGATTTGATTACAGAAAAAAAAGATCTTGTCTTTAATTCTACTTTGCATCTGGGAAATTAAGTTGGCATCTGGACTAAGCAATACTTACTGAATAAATTGACAAAGTATATGATCCAATGTTAGATGTCACTCAATTAAACTTATACCATTAGATATTGGGAAAGCATGACCTAACAATTTTCTGTTGGGATACAAAGGTGTACATATTCATTGAAAAAACATGTGTTGAGTAGATTCTTTGTACCAGGTGCTATATTGGGCACCAGTGACACAATGAATAATCAAACTTGGTCACTGTTTTGTATATCCAGGAATCAAAAGATGGCATGAACCAACTGTTATATATACATCATGGTAGGCTCAACACAAAATAGTTTTTCAACCAAATGTCGGTCTAGTGGACCCAATCACCAACTTAAATGCAATCTTATATCAATGGACACTGCAGATAGATATAATCCCCATCAGTCCCTATGTGGGGGATCATATCATGTGGCTGACATTGCCCATTAAACAATGTTTGATTTCTTCATCTTTCTCAAAGAGAGAGACACACGATTCCATTTTCACCGAAGGAAGCTACATTCTTATTCTATTATTATGGGGGGTATGCATCACCTTAAGCATGTAACCCTTGTATTACAAACAATCTAATTATGTACTTTTATTTTAAAATGTACAATTAAATCATTATTGAATATAGTCACCCTGTTGTGCTATCAAATACTAGAACTTATTCTTTCTAACTATGATTTTGTACCCATTAACCATGTCCACTTCCCCTGCAGCCCCACATAATTCTTCACAGTCACTGGTAACCATGCTTCTTCTATCTTCATTAGTTCAATTGCTTTAATTTTCAGTTTCCACAAATAAGTGAGAACATGTAAAGTTTGTCTTTCTGTTCCTGGCTTTTTAAATGAACATAATGACCTCCAGTTCCATGATGTTGTTGCAAATGACAGGACCTCATTTCTTTTTTATGGCTGAACCATATTCCATTGTGTGTATGTGCCCCCATTTTCTTTATCTATTCATCTGTTGACAGACATTGGGGCGCTTCTAAATCTTGGCTATTATGAATACTTCTGCCATAAACATGGGAGTGCAGATATCTCATTGATATATGAATTTCCTTTCTTTTGGGTATATACCTAACAGGTGGATTGCTGGATTTTATGGTAACCATATTTTTAATTTTTTGAGGAACCTCCCAGCTATTCTCCATAGTGGCTGTATTAATTTACATTCCCACTAAAAGTGTACAGGGTGTCTTTTCCTTCACATCCTTGCCAAAATTTGTTATTACCTGACTTTCAGATATAAGCCATTTTAACTGGGGAGAGAAGATATATCATTGTAGTTTCAATTTGCATTTGTCTGATGATCAATAACTTTGAGCACTTTTTCATATACATGCTTGCCATTTGTATGTCTCTTTTTGGGACGTATCTCTTCAGATCTTTTCCCCACTTTAAATTGGATTGTTTGACTTTTTCCTAAAGAGTTGTTTGAGCTCCTTATATATTTTGGTTATTATCCATTCTCAGATGGATAGTTGCAAATATTTTCTTCCATTCTGCTGGATGTCTCTTCACTTTCCTTTGTTGTGCACAAGTTTTTAACTTGATGTGAATACATTTGTCCATTTTTGCTTTGCTTGCCTGTGCCTGGGGTAGTACTCAATAGATCTTTCTCCAGTCTAATGTCATGGAGAGTATCCTAATCTAGTTTAATAGTTTGAGGTGTTATATTTAAGTCTTTTCTTTTTCTTTTTTTTTTTTTTTATACTTTAAGTTCTAGGGTACATGTGCACAATGTGCAGGTTTGTTACATATGTATACATGTGCCATGTTGGTGTGCTGCACCCGTTAGCTTGTCGTTTACATTACATATATCTCCTAATGCTATCCTTTCCCCAGACCCCCTCCCCACAATAGGAGCCGGAGTGTGATGATCCCCTCCCTGTGTCCAAGTGAACTCATTGTTCAATTCCCATCTATGAGTGAGAGCAGGTGGTATTTGGTTTTCTGTTCTTGCCGTAGTGTGCTGAGAGTGATGGTTTCCAGCTGAATCTATGTCCCTACAAAAGACACAAACTCATCCTTTTTTATGGCTGCATAGTATTTCATGGTGTATATGTGTCACGTTTTCTTAATCCAGTCTGTCAATGATGGACATATGGGTTGATTCCAAGTCTTTGCTATTGTGAATAGTGCCGCAGTAAACATACACGTGCATGTGTCTTTATAGCAGCACGACTTATAATCCTTTGGGTATATCCCCAGTAGTGGGATGGCTGGGTCAAATTGTATTTCCAGTTCTAGATCCTTGAGGAATCACCACACCGTTTTCCACAATGGTTGAACTAATTTACAGTCCCACCAACAGTGTAAAAGTGTTCCTATTTCTCCACATCCTCTCCAGCACCTGTAGTTTCCTGACATTTTCATGATTGCCATTCTAACTGGTGTGAGATTATATCACATTGTAGTTTTGATTTGCATTTCTCTGATGGCAAGTGATGATGAGCATTTTTCATGTGTCTGTTGGCTGTATGAATGTCTTCTTTTGAGAAGTGTCTGTTCATATACTTTGCTCACTTTTTGATGGGGTTGTTTGTTTTTTTCTTGTAAATTAGATTGAGTTATTATAGGTTCTGGATATTAGCCCTTTGTCAGATGAGTAGATTGCAAAACTTTTCTCCCATTCTGTAGGTTGCCTGTTCACTCTGATAGTAGTTTCTTTTGCTGTGCAGAAGCTCTTTAGTTTAATTAGATCCCATTTGTCAATTTTGGTATCTGTTACTGTTGCTTTTGGTGTTTTAGACATGAAACCCTTGCCCATGCCTATGTCACGAATGATATTACCTAGGTATTTTTCTAGGGTTTTTATGGTTTTTGGTCTAACATTTAAGTCTCTAATCCATCTTGAATTATTTTCAAATAAGGAGTAAAGAAAGTATCCATTTTCAACTTTCTACTTATGGCTAGCCAATTTTCCCAGCACCAATAATTAAATAGGAAATTCTTTCCCCATTTCTTGTTTATGTCAGGTTTGTCAAAGATCAGATGACAGTAGATGTGTGGTATTATTTCTGAGGGCTCTGTTCTGTTCCATTGGTCTATATCTCTGTTTTGGTACAAGTACCGTGCTGTTTTGGTTACTGTAACCTTGTAGTATAGTTTAAAGGCAGGTAGCCTGATGTCTCCAGCTTTGTTCTTTGGCTTAGGATTGTCTTGGCAATGCAGGGTCTTTTTTGGTTCCATATGAACTTTAAAGCAGTTTTTTCCAATTCTGTGAAGAAACTCATTGGTAACTTAATAAATTACCTTGGGCAGCATGGCCACTTTCACAATATTGATTCTTCCTATCCATGAGCATGGTATGTTCTTCCATTTGTTTGTGTCTTCTTTTATTTCACTGAGCAGTTGTTTGTAGTTCTCCTTGAAGAGGTCCTTTACATCCCTTGTAAGTTGGATTCCTAGGTATTTTATTCTCTTTGAAGCTATTGCGAATGCGAGTTCATTCATGATTTGGCTCTCTGTTTGTCTGTTACTGGTGTATAAGAATGCTTGTGATTTTGCACATTGATTTTGTATCCTGAGACTTTGTTGAAGTTGATTACCAGCTTAAGGAGACTTTGGGCTGAGACAATGGGGTTTTCTAAATATACAATCATGTCATCTGCAAAAAGGGGTAATTTGACTTCTTTTCCTAACTGAACACCCTTGATTTCTTTCTCTTGCCTGATTGCCCTAGCCAGAACTTCCAACATATGTTGAATAGGAGTGGTGAGAGATGGCATCCATGTCTTGTGCTGGTTTTCAAAGGGAATTTTTCCAGTTTTTGCCCATTCAGTATGATATTGGCTGTGGGTTTGTCATAGCTCTTACTATTTTGAGATACATTCCATCAGTACCAAATTTGTTGAGAGATTTTAGAATGAAGGGCTATTGAGTTTTGTCAAAGGCCTTTTCTGCATCTACTGAGATAATCATGTGGTTTTTGTCTTTGGTTCTGTTTATATGCTGGATTACGTTTATTGATTTGCGTATGTTGAACCAGCCTTGCATCCCATGGATGAAGTCCACTTAATCATGGTGGATAAGCTTTTTCATGTCCTGCTGGATTCGGTTTGCCAGTATTTTATTGGGGATTTGGGGATCGATGTTCTTCAGGGGTATCGGTCTAAAATTCTCTTTTTTGTTGTTGTTGTGTCTCTATCAGGCTTTGCTATCAGGATGATGTTGGCCACATAAAATGAAATAGGGAGGATTCCCTTTTTTTCTATTGATTGGAATAGTTTCAGAAGGAATGGTACTAAGTCCTCCTTGTACCTCTGGTAGAATTGGGCTGTGAATCCGTCTGGTCCTGGACTTTTTGTGGTTGGTAGGCTATTAATTATTGCTTCAATTTCAGAGCCTGCTATTGGTCTATTCAGGGATTCAACTTCTTCCTGGTTTAGTCTTGGGAGAGTGTAAGTGTCCAGGAAATTATCCATTTCTTCTAGGTTTTCTAGTTTATTTGCATAGAGGTGTTTATAGTATTCTCTGATGGTAGTTTGTATTACTGTGGGGTTGGTCGTGATATCCCCTTTATCATGTTTTATTGCATCTATTTGATTCTTCTCTCTTTTCTTCTTTATTAGTCTTGCTAGCGGTCTATCAATTTTGTTGATCTTTTCAAAAATCAGCTCCGGGATTCATTGATTTTTTGGAGGCTTTTTGTGTCTCTATCTCCTTCAGTTCTGCTCTGATCTTAGTTTTTTGTTGTTGTTGTTGTTGTTTGTTTGTTTGTTTGTTTTTTGCCTTCTGCTTGAATATGTTTCCACTTGCTTCTCTAGTTCTTTTAATTGTGATGTTAGAATGTCAATTTTAGATCTTTCCTGCTTTCTCTTGTGGGCATTTAGTGCTATAAATTTCCCTCTACACACTGCTTTCAATGTTTCCCAGAGATTCTGGTATGTTGTATCTTTGTTCTCATTGGTTTCAAAGAACATCTTTATTTCTGTCTTCATTTCGTTATGTATCCAGTAGTCATTCAGGTGCAGATTGCTCAATTTCCATGTAGTTGTGTGGTTTTGATTGATTTCTTAGTCCTGAGTTCTAGTTTGATTGCACTGTGGTCTGAGAGACAGTTTGTTGTAATTTCTGTTTTTGTTTTACATTTGCTGAGGTGTGCTTTACTTCCAACTATGTGGTCAATTTTGGAATAAGTGTGATGTGGTGCTGAGAAGAATGTATATTCTGTTGATTTGGGGTGGAGAGTTCTGTAGATGTCTATTAGGTCCGCTTGGTGCAGAGATGAGTTCAATTCCTGGATATCCCTGTTAACTTTCTGCCTCATTGATCTGTCTAATGTTGACAGCGGGGTGTTGAAGTCTCCCATTATTATTGTATGGGAGTCAAGTCTCTTTGTAAGTCTCTAAGGACTTGCTTTATGAATCTGGGTGTTCCTGTATTGGGTGCCTATATATTTAGGATAGTTAGCTTTTCCTGATGAATGGATCCCTTTACCATTATGTAATGGACTTCTTTGTCTCTTTTCATCTTTGATGGTTTAAAGTCTGTTTTATCAGAGACTAGGATTGCAACCTCTGCTTTTTTTTGTTTTCCATTTGCTTGGTAGATCTTCCTCCATCCCTTTATTTTGAGCCTATGTGTGTCTCTGTATGTGAGATCGGTCTCCTGAATACATCAAACTGATACGTCTTGACTCTTTATCCAATTTTCCAGTCTGTGTCTTTTAATTGTACCATTTAGTCCATTTACATTTAAGGTTAATATTGCTATGTGTGAACTTGATCCCGTCATTATGATATAAACGGCTTATTTTGCTTGCTAGTTGATGCAGTTTCTTCCTAGCGTCAATGGACTTTACATTTTGACATGTTTTTGCAGTGACTGGTACCTGTTGTTCCTTTCCATATTTAGTGTTTCCTTCAGGATCTCTTATAGGGCATGCTTTGTGGTGAGAAAATCTCTAAGCATTTGCTTTTTTGTAAAGGATTTTATTTCTCCTTCACTTCTGAAAGTTAGTTTGGCTGGATATGAAATTCTGGATTGAAAATTCTTTCCTTTAAGAATGTTGAATCTTGTCCCCCACTCTCTTCTGGCTTGTAGAGTTTCTGCTGAGAGATCTGCTGTTAGTCTGATGGGCTTCCCTTTGTGTGTAACCCGACTTTTCTCTCTGGCTACCCTTAACATTTTTTCCTTTATTTCAACTTTGGTGAATCTGATAATTTTGTGTCTTGGAGTTGCTCTTCTCGAGGAATATCTTTGTGGCGTTCTCTGTATTTCCTGAATTTGAATGTTGGCCTACCTTACTAGGTTGAGGAAGTTCTCCTAGATGATATCCTGCAGAGTGTTTTCTCACTTGGTTCCATTTTCCCAGTAACTTTCAGGCACACCATTCAGACATATATTTGGTCTTTTCACATAATCCCATACTTCTTGGAGGCTTTGTTCATTTCTTTGTACTCTGTTTTCTCTACATTTCTCTTCTCGCTTCAATCTTCAATTGCTGATACTATTTCTTCCAGTTGATTGAGTCGGTTACTGAAGCTTGTGCATTTGTCACATAGTTCTCGTGTTGTTGTTTTCATCTCTGTCAGTTCTTTTAAGGTCTTCTCTGCATTGATTATTCTAGTGAGCCATTCATTCATTCTTTTTTCAAGGTTTTTAGTTTCTGTGTGCTGCTTGCGTAGTTCCTCCTTTAGCTCTGAGAAGTTTGATCGACTGAAGCCTTCTTCTCTCAACTCGTCAAAGTTATTCTCCATCCAACTTTGATCCATTGCTGGCGATGAGCTGCATTCCTTTGGAGGGGGAGTTGCATTCGTATTTTTTGAATTTCCAGCTTTTCTGCCCTGCTCTTCCCCCACTTTTGTGGTTTTATCTGCCTTTGGTCTTTGATGATGGTGATGTACTGATGGGGTTTTGGTGTAGGTGTCCTTTCTGTTTGTTAGTTTTCCTTCTGACAGTCTGGACCCTCAGCTACAGGTCTGTTGGTATTTTCTTGAGGTCCACTCCAGACCCTGTTTGCCTGGGTATCAGCAGCGGAGGCTGCAGAAGATAGAATATTGCTGAACAGTGAGTGTTGCTGTCTGATTCTTGCTCTGGAAGCTTCGTCTCAGGGGTGTACCCTGCAGTGTGAGTTGTGAGGTGTAGGTCTGCACCTAGTGGGGGATGTCTCGCAGTTAGGCTACTCAGGGGTCAGGGACCTACTTGAGTGGGCTGTCTGTCCATTCTCAGATCTCAACCTCCATTCTGGGAGATACGCTGCTCTCTTCAAAACTGTCAGACAGGGGCATTTACTACTGCTGAGGTTTCTGCTGCTTTTTGTTTAGCTATGCCTTGTCCCCAGAGGAGGAGTCTATAGAGGCAGGGCGAGCTCCTTTAGCTATGGTGAGCCCCACGCAATTGGAGCTTTCCAGTGACTTTGTTTACCTACTTAAGCCTCAGCAATGGCAGGTGCCCCTTCCCCATCCTAGCTGCTACCTTGCAGTTAGATCTTAGACTGCTGTGCTAGCAATGAGGGAGGCTCCAAGGGCATGGGACCCTCTGGACCAGGTATGGGATATAATCTCCTGGTGTGCCGTTTGCTAAGACCCTTGGTAAAGCTCAGTATTAGATTGGGAGTTACTCAATTTTCCAGGTGTTGTGTGTCTCAATTTCCTTTGCCTAGGAAAAGGAATTCCCTTCCCCCTTGTGCTTCCCAGGTGAGGTGATGCCTTGCCCTGCTTCAGCTCTCACTGGTCGGGCTGCACCCGCAGACCAGCACCAACTGTCTGACTCACCCCAGTGAGATGAACCCGGTACCTCAGTTGAAAATGCAGAAATCACCTGTCTTCTGTGTCGCTCACGCTGGGAGCTGGAGGCTGGAGCTGTTCCTATTTGGCCATCTTGGGCGTGCCTTAGATTTAAGTCTTTAATTCATTTTTACTTTAGTTTTGAATAGGAAAAGAGAGTGGGGTCTAGTTTTATTCTTTTGCATATGGATATCCAGTTTTCCCAGCACCATTTATTGAACAGACTGACTTTTCCCCAATGTACGCTCTTGGCACGTTGTCAAAAGTGAGTTTACTGTAGATGAATTGATTTATCTCTGGGTTCTCTATTCTGTTTTATTGATCCATGTGTTTGTTTTTTTTCCAGTAGCATGTTATTTTGGTTACTATATCTCCGTAGTAAAATATGAAGTCATTTAATGTGATTTCTTCAGTTTTGTTATTTTTGCTCACAATAGCTTTGGCTACTCTGGGTCTTCTGTGGCTCCATAAAAAATTAGAATATTTTTACTTCTGTGAAAATGTCATTCGTATTTTGGTGGTGATTACATTTAATTTGTAGATTGCTTTGGGTAGTATGGACGTTTTAACAATACTTATTCTTCCAATCCATAAACATGGAAAATCATTTTATTGTGTTTGTGGCCTGTTCAATTACTTTCACCAATATTTTACAGTTTTTATTGTAGAAGTGTTCCCTTTCTTTGGTTAACTTATTTTCTTTTTATTTTATTTTATTTTATTATTATTATTATTATACTTTAAGTTCTAGGGTGCATGTGCACAATGTGCAGGTTTGTTACATATGAATACTTGTGCCATGTTGGTGTGCTGCACCCATCAACTCGTCAGCACCCATCAACTCATCATTTACATCAGGTATAACTCCCAGTGCAATCCCTCCTCCCTCCCCCCTCCCCATAATAGGCCCTGGTGTGTGGTTAATTTATTTTCTAAGTGTTGAATTTTACTTGTAGTTATTGTGAGATTACTTTTTAATTTATTTTTCAATTTTTTTTTTGCTGTTGATATATAGAAACAATACTGATTTTTGTATGTTGATTATGTATCCTGCAACTTTACTTATTTATCTTTTCTAATAGTTTTTTGGAGAGACTTTAGGTTTTCACAAATATAAGATCACATCATCTGCAAACAAGGATAATTTTACTTTTTCCTTTCAAATGTGGATGCCCTTTCCTTTTCTTCTCTTGTCTGAATGTTCTACCTAGGACTTCCAGTACTATGTTGAATCAGTGGTGAAAGTGCGCATCTTTGTCTTGTTGCAGATCTTACAGAAAATACTTTCAGCTGTTTTCCATTGAGTATGTTACTAGTTTTCAGCCTGTCGTATACAGCTTTTATTATTTTTAGGTTGCGTTTCTTCTATACCCATTTTTTGAAGATTTTTATCATGAAGTGATGTTGAATTTTATCAAAGCTTTTTAAGCATCAGTTGAAATGATCATATGCTTTTTCCCTTCATTTTGTTGATATGATGTATCACACTGATTGATGTGCTTATGTTCAGCCATCCTTGCATCCCTGGCATAAATCCCACTTGGCATGATAAATGATCTTTTTAATTTGTTAATAAATTTCCTTTGCTAGTATTTTGTTGAGGATTATTGCATCAATATTCATCACAGATATTGGCCTGCCATTTTCTTTTTCTGATGTGTCTTTGTCTGGTTCTGTTATCAATGTAATATTTACCTCATAGAATGAGTTTGGAAATATTCTTTTCTCCTCTATTCTTCAGAATAGTTTGAGTGGGATTGGGGTTAGTTCTTCCTAAATGTTTGTAAAATTCTTCAGTGAAGCCATCCAGTCCCAGGAGTTTTGAAGGGTGAGATAACAGAAAGATATCCTGTTGCACTCAGTATGGCTGGTGTGTTTATCTACCTTTATGCTTTTGGGTTTTATTATGTCTGGGCGATTTTCCAATATTTTATAAACATGATGTTTTCGGACTCTCCTTGATTGAACTATGATCATATATCTGGACAATGTTTTAGTTCATTTATGACAGTATTATCCAGATGGTCCTGGACTGTCTCCAATAGAATCAGCTTTGTGCTTAAAATGTAGAAGTATGAATTTTATGAAGTCCAAGTGAAGTTCATGATTTCCCTAATATCCTCACAAGGAATTGGGATGAACTTCTGGATAGTCAGATCAGTACTTATTAAAGGACATGAACAGACACCTTTCAAAAGAACACATACAAACAGCCCCAACAAGCATAAGGAAAAAAAGCTTGATATCACTAATCATTAGAAAAATGCAAATCAAAGACACAATGATATACCATCTCACGCAAGGAAGAATGGCTCTTATTAAAAAGTCCAAAAGTAACACACTTACACACTATTGGTGTTAGTGTAAATTAGTTAACCCATTGTGGAAATCAGTGTGATAATTCTCAAAGAGCTAAAAACAGAACTACCATTTGACCCAGCAATCTCATTACTGGTTTATACCCAATGGAATATAAATAATTCTACTATAAAGACACATGCATGTGAATGTTTATTGCAGCACTATTCACAATAGCAAAGACATGCAACTAACCTGAATTTCCATCAATGACAGATTGAATAGAGAAAGTGTGGTTCCATATAGACAATGGAATACTATGCAACCATAAAAAGAATGAGACAATGTATTTTGTGGGAACTTGGATAGAGCTGGAGCTCATTATCCTTAGCAAACTAACACAGGAACAGAAAGCAAAATACCGCATGTCCTCACTTGTAGGTGGGAGCTAAATGATGAGAACTCATGGACACACAGAGGAGAACAACAGACACTGGGACCTACTTGAAGGCGGAGGGTACTAGATTCAGTGCCTGGGTGACAAAATACTTGGTACAACAAACTCCTGTGACACAAGTTTACCAATATAACAAACTTGCCCATGTACCCCTGAACCTAAAATAAAAGTTTAGAAAAGGACAAATATCTAATTCTAAAACAACTACTAATAATTTTTTACATTTCACTGATAATTAAATGAGGTGCTTCCTCCCATTTTTGGCCCTGTATATCTCTTAACCAATCTTTGAGATAAACACGAGACATGTCATCAGTGAACTCATGTGTCCCCAAAAGCTTTCAAAGAATTAAAATACAGATTCACTTCTGCTAACATATATATTTTTATCCATAAAGAGAGATAATTTACATTAGTATTCAGTCTATTTTCTCCCTCTTAAAAAGGAAAATAGTTTAGATTTTCCATCCCAGTCATCTCCCTATATATTTCTTCTCCTTTAAAGCTATGTTTTAAAGAGGTATCTACATATGAACAAGAGTTGAACTCACTGTAGACATCCACCTACACCCTATTCACAAAAACTAATTTTGATAAGGTTATCAATGTCCTTTATTTTGAAAATTATATGGAGTGAGTTCTAATGTATTTGGCCTGTTGTCATTAAATGCTTGACTGCTCTCTCCTTGAACAACTCTCTTGGCATTAATGGCATTTAAATCCTTCTACCTTTATCCACTCTCTCACAGGCTCTTTACCTTCTTAATATAGTCTTTAAATATTGGAATCCTCAGGACTTCATTCTGGTTGCTCTTTCCTTCTCTATTGTTTTACATCTTCATTGAAACCTCACTCACTCTTATGACATTACCGGTTGTCTATATGCTGATTACTCTTCCAGTACCCCAAATCCAGAATCTTATATTTAACTACCTACTTAATAATGACCCTTCAGTGTATCTCAGGCAAGCCAAAATGAAGATGTTCCAAACTGAATATTTGATATCCACTTCCTCAACTTGTCTCTCAATCATTATTTTCCATTTTAGTAAATATCTTCACTTCATAAACATGGTAGTCATTATTGTCACCTCCCTTTATTTTATCTTTTATATTCAGTCAAATACCAAGCTCTGTAGATAAATCCTCCAAAATATATTACAAATAGAGAAAATCATTTTCATTTCTGTTACCACTATGCAGCACTGTTTTTTTAAAGTGTATATTTTATGCTCTTTCTATTTATTTATTTTTTTCTAACTTTTACAAGGGATACATATGCAGGTTTGTTATATGGGTAAATTGTGTGTTGTGGGGTTTGGTGTACAGATTACTTCATCACTCAGATAATGAGCATAGTACCTGACAGGTAGTTTCTCAGTCTTCATGCTCCTATCACCCTCCATCATCAAGTAGGCCCCAGTGTCTATTATTCCTTTCTTTGTGTCCATGTGTACTCAACATTTAGCTAACACTTGCAAGTGAGAACATGTGGTATTTGTTTTCTGTTTCTACATTAATTTGCTTACACTAGTAGTCTCCAGATCCATTCATATTGCTGTGAAAGATATGATTTTGTTCTATTGTCATGGCTACATAGTATTCTATTGTGTATACATACCACACTTTCTTTATCCAGTCCACCGTTGATGGATGGGGATTTACGTTGATTCCGTGAGTTTGCTATTGTGACTAGTACTGTGATGAACATACGCCTGCATGTGACTTTATGACAGAATTATTTATATTTCTTTGCCAGTATTCCACTCTCTTCAGGAAGCCCTTTCCAACCTCCCTTACTCATTCTTTTTGTGTAAAACTTCAGAGCCCAATGTGCCTATTCTTCATATTGCTTGCTGCTGTCACATTTTGCATTTTCAAGATAATTAGGTAAATAAATATCTGCATATTTCACTAGGTTGTAAGTTCCATAAGAATCTTGTTTTAGTCTATTGTGTACAGTACCTGGTACATAATAGGTATTCAAAAAATAATTGTTAAATGAACTATATAACGTCATAGTAGATTTTAGCAACAAGTGAGCATTTACCATGTTCCAGGAACTTTAGCAAGTGTTATACATAAATTATCTCATTTAATCATCCAATAATCTTATGAAGAGAATACTATTATTATATTATTTTATATAGGTAAAGAAATTGTGCCCAAATAATCTAAAAATATTTCTCACATTTACATAACTAGTAAAAGGCAGAAAAACAATTTAAATCTATTTCTGTTAGGCTCCAAAGTTTGTGTTTATTAGAAATTCAAGCTCTTTCAGTTTGTCTTTGCTAGAATGGTTTATCTGGACATTTGATTGCTATCACAAGCCTTAATACAAAATATTGCCTTATATTTTTGTTTCCAGGAGGTCTCTACTATATATTACTTGTTAAGAATTTTAGGAAGTTTTAGGTTTGTTTTTCAGTGATTCACTTAAGCAGGCAAAAAAATCCTACACATAAACGACATTTTCTGTCAAATAAAACCTCTGTTTTCCTGTAAGTGTCTGCCTTTCACATGTAATACATATATTTTAGCATATACGTCACCTCATGCAAGGAATATTAACTTTATAATGTATAATACTTGATATAAGTATTGAAAAACACTGTAATCATTTAATAAATCCAGGTCTTAGACCAAGGTGCAAAATACACTCACTGATTACTCGGTGCCTAGTCAAACTTGAAGAAGTTTTGGTATTATTTGCAAAGTTTATACCTTCTCTCAATATTGATAGATGCTTGTATTTTTTAGCTAAGCTGCAGAATAACCTGAATTTCATACTACAGTGTCATCTTTATGTTATTTCAACATATTAATGATGACAGACATCCTCATTTCCTATTGGGAGTTACCCATTCAGGACATCTTTTAATTCCTATAGATGTGCGAATTAGGTGGCATTATTAGGAGTACAGGTTGCTTGTGTTTTTGTAACTATATGTTGCCTTTTAATTATAACCACCATATTGTGCAATTCTATGGATCCTAATCTCTATTTTAGTTTATGTAAATGATTCCTAAGGAGTTTCATAGTGCACAGCCTGTGAGGCCATATATTGTGAAGTATCATCTTCTCTTTCTTATTCATCCATAAATAGTGAATTCCACACACTAATCACAGAAACATAAAACGAAGACTTTGCTTATTATGTCCCCTGTTACCAACATGATAAATGTCTTATATTTCCACATCTGAATTTACATATAGTAATATCTTATATACTTCAATTCCAAGTATTCTTGTATTAATTAGGTCTCTTAGTGACAAACACCTGAAACCAACTCTAACAAGTTAAGTAAAAACAAATTTAGCAAATGATACTGAGGGCTCACAGAAGTGTTAAAAGGGTAGAAGATCAGGAGGATCTATGAGACAAGGAGTAGGACACACACACACAAAACATAGCTACTGTCTTTTAGAAGAGCCCACCCATTTAATAGATATTGCTGGCTTGTCAGTTTTTCTGCCATCACCACCACAGCTGCTATTGTAATAGGTATGTCAAAATATGTGTCCTGACTTTAACACTTTATTCAACATTTAAGGTCCAGGGAAAGAGTTTTTGATTGGCTGAGATTAGATCAGGTGTCCAACCTCCTGATCCTCTCAGCCCCATAGGCAGAGTTATGAAATGGAACAGTGGAAGATGGGCACAGGGAATTATCACTGTGCCAACACTACACATAATGAAGAAGTAGTATATCCCCAAAAGTAAACTGAAATATTATTAGGAAGGATGTGGTTTCTGGCAGCCAAAAATCCCTCAATTTGAGCAATGTCTGCTATAAGCCCCCTTTCATGTCAATTATGGGTTCCACTTGCATTACCTACTTCTCACCTGTGACATTGCACACAATATTTTCTTATATAAACTGGTTTTGTAGTTTTATGTCCCTGGTACTATTGGAATCAAGTACACTATCTTGGTTACTGGAAAGTAGATATTAATAGAATAAAATATAAGAAATGTAAGATTAGCATCCCATTTCAATATTGTTCATCTTCCTCATAGATAAAAACAAAACAAAACAAAACAAAAAACACTAATGATTTTACTATTTTCCAAGCATGAACCTGAGAACAGAGGAATGCCAAATTGCCTAAAATTCCTTGGCTGCTGCATTCTTTAAACTGTATCTGCCTAGGGGTCACTTGTAAAATGATGTTGTATTGAAAACAGATGGAATTATCTCATACTGTATTGGAAGAACATTGCACGCCCTAGTGATTTATTTACTTCTTCATCTCTATCCTGATTCTATTCTTTTCTCATCTGTACTTGTATTTCACTACGGCCTTAGCTCTGACTTTAGTAACATGATTAATAACCTAATTTGGGCTGGAACTGTATTTACTCAGTCTATCTTCTGTTTGCTTCTTAAAACCATGAACTACATTGCTCAATTCTTTGTTTCATCTATTCCAGACCCTTTGAGTTACAGAAGTTTTATTATGTTCCTGAGATGCGATCCACTCTCTGCTGTGCTTCAGGCCAGTCCAGGGTCTTTTCCTCATCACCAAAGCAGTATGTCAGGGAGTATTTTTTCAATTGCTCCCAGAAAATTGATTCTCTGTAGCTGGCATGTTTCTGTTTGTTCTGATCTTTTGCTTCCCTCTAGCGGCCAATGTTCGCACATGTATATGAGGCTGGCAAACGTGTGTGTGTGTTTATGTATAAAATTGATGGAATTTCTATGGTTTTCATCTCATCATTCCATTGCTAGCCATATATATATGCACACACATATATGTGTATATTTGTTTATATATGGTCTATATGTGTATATATTTTCTATATATCATATATATGATTTATGTGTCTCATATGTCATATGTATGGATGTATATATTGTGAACCCCAAAAATCTGAGACAAGTCTCATTTAAATTAGGAAGTTTATTTTGCCAAAGATGAGGACGCGCGCTCATGACACAGCCTCAGGTGGTCCTGACAACATGTGCCCAAGGTGGTCAGAGCACGGTTTGATTTTATACATTCTAGGGAGACATGAGACATCAATCAACATATGCAAGATGAACATTGGTTCGGTCTAGAAGATGGGACAACACGAAGCAAAGGTGAGAAGACTCAAAGAGGGGAGGGGGCTTCCAGGTTGTAGGTAGATAAGAGACAGATGGTTGTATTACTTTGGGTTTCTGATTAGCCTTTCCAAAGGAGGCAATCAGATGTGCATTTATCTCAGTGAGTGGAGGGGCGACTTTGAACAGAATAGGAGGCAGGTTGGCCATAAGCAATTTCCAGCTTGACTTTTCCCTTTAGCTTAGTGATTTGGGGGCCCCGAGATTTATTTTCCTTTCACAATATGTGTGTGTGTATATTACATATATGATATATGTGTTATATATATATCATATATGTGTATACATCATATATGATATATCATATAGGTGTATGTGTGTGTATATATATATATATATGAGGCTAGCAATGGAGTAATGAGATAAAAAACATAGAAATTCCATCAATTCAATATCAGATACATTTTTAAAATTTATTGACAAATTTATAAAGAAACTAAAGAACTTAAAAGATATAGATAGGCTTAAAGGATACCAACTAGGTTTATATAATTGTTTTCAAGTAAAAGCAATAAGATTTGCCTTACCCCTCTACTTTTAATACTGTTTTGTGCATTTTATCCTTCTAGGTTGTATATGTCGAGGATATCACATCTGATCAAAAGAAAAAAAGATCAAGATGAAAAGAACCAAAATGTGAATATGTAGTTATAAAATTAAAATTAAAGTAAATACTATTTTGTACAATCTCTGGGGGAAGAAACTATTTGCTCTGCTGATAGGGATTTATTTCCCTTTTTCTTATTTATAAGAAAGTGAAAGATATTTCACTGACATAGAATTTGATAGTTTCAGGAATATCAGAGTAGATAGCAATGAGTACAAAGTAAACAAAAAAAGGCAACTCTTATCTATTTTTCTACCAGTATACTATTATTTATACTTTTACTTCTGGTACTACTAGTACTATAATGACAATGAAGAAAAGTACTACTACTACTACTACTACTACCATAATGACCTCATAATAATAACAATGTACATCAAGCAATAACTTTATACCAGGCAATGTGTTAAACACTTTACATACATCTTATTTAATTCCCACAACAATACTCAGAGGTAGATACTATTGTTAGCCCTAACTTACAGAGGAAGACATCCTAAGGCACACAGCAGCTGCAGTCTGCCTGCCACTGAAGTTTATCCAGGGTCTGAGCCTGCTGAAGTCAGTTGGTGAAGCAAGACAAGACAGGCAGAGTAAGACGGCAGAGTAGGACTCTCCAGCGCCCATCCCTCAAAAGAAATATCAATGTGAACAACTATCTACACATGAAAAAAACCTTCAAAAGACTCAGGAAACCAGGTGAGAAATTACTACACCTGGTTTTAGCATAATAATTTAAAAGATGCATTAAAGAGGGTAGACAGGAAACTTTTACATTACCTACATCACCCCTCCCCCAACCTCAGACAGCACAGCACTGAGAGAGACACCATTTGCTGAAGGAGAGAGAAGTAAGCATGAGACTTTGCCTTGGAATCCAGTGCCAGGTCTACCACAAAAAAGTCCAGCACCAGGCAGAACCCCATGTCCCCTTGTTCCCAGACCAAACTGTGGGTCAGACTTCTATTTCTCGTGGCCCAGTAAAGAGATGCAAATGAACTGTGAAGGAAGAGAGTTTTCATTTCTTTTTTTAAAAATTTTATTTTATTATCATTATACTTTAAGTTCTAGGGTACATGTGCATAACGTGCAGGTTTGTTACATATGTATACTTGTGCCATGTTGGTGTGCTGCACTCATCAATTCATCAGTACCCATCAACTCGTCAGCACCCATCAACTTGTCATTTACATCAGGTGAAACTCCCAGTGCAATCCCTCCCCCCTCCCCCCTCCCCATGATAGGCCCCGGTGTGTGATGTTCCCCTTCCCGAGTCCAAGTGATCTCATTGTTCAGTTCCCACCTATGAGTGAGAACATGCGGTGTTTGGTTTTCTGTTCTTCAGTGACAGACTGGATTAAGAAAATGTGGCACATATACACCATGGAATACTATGCAGCCATAAAAAAGGATGAGTTCATGTCCTTTTTAGGGACATGGATGCAGCTGGAGAGTTTTCATTTCTGCAACCGGTTACAGGGAGAAGGCCTGGAAATTATCGCCAGACCAACTTAAAACTACAGAGTTTTCAGGAGCTTATATACCTTCTGAGATATATGTCTACGTGTAAGTATCCATTCATCTAAAGACATAAGTGTTTAACTTATTTTAATTTATAACTAAGGTCAGCATCCTGAATACCTTCCTCTGAAGCCTCAGTAAATTTACTTAATCTAAATGGGTCTAGGTGCTGCAGTGATTACCCTTATCTTGTCTCCTGCTGAATCACGGAGGTTTGAGGAGTTTGGGGAGTGCCTTCAGATCCCCAATAAACTTGTTTGTGGAGGCCTGGGGAGTTTCTGAAATCCAACAATAAAGCTCATTTAATCCTAAATGGGTCCTGTTAATAATTCTTTCATTACTTTGTCATGCTTTAATGCCCAGGAAAGGCCTAGGCAAAAACCTTGGTGAGCTTGAGGTCACTGGCTTTTAATATTTAACTTAACCACTCAGTCAGTACTGAAACAGTTGTTAAGGAGGCCTGCGTTAGTGAGACCTGGCCTGCTACACCCTAACACTAGGCCAATACCCTGAACAGAACATCTACACCTGGCATGGTGCCAGACAAGAACCAACAATCCCTGCAGTGGGGGACTGAAGTCCTGGCCCATAGGCCTGCCAGCCAACTCCAACTGCCTTGAGTCCCAAATAAACCTCAGCAGCAGGCAGTCCATAGCTTTTGTAGGCTTTTAGGTGTGCACCAGAGACACATATAAGCCTGTGGCCCTGGCAGAATAGATTTGAGTTCTGGCTTGCATCATTGCTGGCAAACTACAGCAGTCTTGGGCTCTGAATTAAACTCATGAAAAGGTATTCCATAGCTTCCATGGACCTTAGGCATGCCCTCTTGCAGGATGGGCACACATGGCCCTGGTGGAATAGACTAAAATTCTGGCCCACGTTACGACTTGCAAACTATAGAAGCCTTGAATCCTAAATAAAACTCAGTGGTGAGCAGGCTGTAGTTGCTATGGTCCAGCCCTAGGTGTGAAAGACAAACAAGTCTTCAGACCTCAAAATCACTAAGCCAAAGGGAAAAGTCCAGTTTGGAACTATGTCAGGCAAACCTGCAGCACATTTTATTCCTAAATAGGATAGCTACAAAGATAAGAAACAAACAAACAAAAAAGTTGCATACCTACTTCACAATTTGTTCACAAGGGAATTTCTTATGGGCCTCAAGATCTTTACCCTGAAACAGTTCTGTTGCATTTCACCCTGGCAATGAAAATTAATAACTTATCTTCACAGGTGCAGGACAAAGGAGGACAGACCACAGACAACCCTCTGTTCACTTGAGAAAATGTGCATATCTAATTGCTGCTTCGGCCCTATTGTTTATGTAAAAATGCTGATTCATTTGTCTATTTTGGCTTTTGTTGCCATTGCTTTTGGTGTTTTAGTCATGAAATAGTTGCCCATGCATATGTCCTGAATGGTATTGCCTAGGTTTTCTTCTAGGTTTTTTTTTTTTTTTTTTTTTTGGTTTTAGGTCTTACATTTAAGTCTTTAATCCATCTTGAGTTAATTTTTGTATATGGTGTAAGGAATGGATCCAGTTTCAGCTTTCTGTATATGGCTAGCCAGATTTCCCAACACCATTTATTAAAGAGGGAATCCATTGGGATCTAATTAAACTAAAGAGCTTCGGCCCAGCAAAGGAAACTATCACCAGAATGAACAGGCAACCTACAGAATGGGAAAAAATTGCTGCAATCTATCCATTGCTGCAAAATATCCTGACAAAGAGCTAATATCCAGAATCTACAAAGAACTTAAACAAATTTACAAGAAAAAAAAACATCAAAAAGTGAGCAAATGATATGAACACATACTTCTCAAAAGAAAACATTTATGCAGCCAACAAACATAGGGAAAAAATGTTCATCATCACTAGTCATTAGAGAAATACAAAACAAAACCACAATGTGATACCATCTCATGCCAGTTAGAATGGCAAGCCTTAAAATGCCAGGAAGTAACAGATGCTGGAGAGGATGTGGAGAGATAGGAACGCTTTTACACTGTTGGTGGGAGTGTAAATTAGTTCAACCATTGTGGAAGACAGTGTGGCAATTTCTCAAGGATCTAGAACTAGAAATATCATTTGACCCAGCAATCCCATTACAGGGTGTATACCCGAAAGATTATAAATCATTCTACTATGAAGACACATGCACACATATGTTTATTGTGGCACTGTTCACAATAGCAAAGACTTGGAACCAACTCAAATTCTTATCAATGTTAGACCAGATAAAGAAAATGTGGCACAGATACACCATGTAATACTATGCAGCCATAAAAATGATGAGTTCATATCCTGTGCAGGGACACGGATGAAGCTGGAAACCATCATTCTCAGCAAAGTAACACAAGAACAGAAAACCTAACACTGCATGTTCTCACTCATAAGTGGGAGCTGAACAATGAGAACACATGGACACAGGGAGGGGAACATCCCACACCAGGGCCTAGTGGGGGTTGGGGAGCTAGGGGAGGGATAGCATTAGGAGAAATACCTAATGTAGATGATGGTTTGATGGGTGCAGCAAACCACCATGTCATGTGTATACCTAGGTAACAAGCCTGCACATTGTGCACATGTACCCCAGCTCTTAAAGTGTAATAATAAAAAAAAAGCCAAAAAGAAATGCCGACTCACTACTTCTGTCTGAAGCATAAGTCACTATTCCTTTATGCCACCTCACATGTAAATTGTGTATTCAGTGAAAGGTTAATGACAGTATTCAGTGAAAAGCTAATGACAGACTCAAAAGAAAGCAATTATTTATCTCTTATCCAACTTTCAGTTGTGCTGCTTTTCAGGACAGAACAAATGTACAGGTTATACATATTGATTGATGTCTCATATCTCCCTAAAATGTATAAAATCGAGCTATGCTCTGACCACCTTAGGCACGTGTCTTCAAGAGCTTCTGAGGCTGTGTCACAGGTACATCCTTAACTTTGGCAATATAAACTTTCTAAACTGATTGAGACCTGTCTCAGATACTTTTGAGTTCACAAATCCATTACCATAAAGGAATTCTGAGTGGAGGTTCCCCTGATCTTTCACGAATCTCTTATTTGTGCTTGGTACCAGTTTTAGCTATCCTTATGACCAAACCAATAGGACAATTTACTGAGTCCTGGGAGCTCCCCACTTCTAGAGAGTCCCTAATCTCTCAAAATTTGGTTGAGATGTAAAGTTTATTTTGCTGTACAACTGCTTTTTTAGAGTTTTAATTGCTTCCAACAAGGAAGGCAAGTTTTCCTGCTTCCATGATAATGTAGAGCAGGTAACTCCTTTCTGGAGTTTCAGTTAATTTCCAACAGGAAAGGCAAGTTTGAGACTTTTGTTCCCTGCTTCTAAGATGGTAGAGAGAAGTCTTGAGCCAAGGCCTGATTCCTAGTAAGAGGTAAAGCCTGCTGGGCTTCTGGGTTGGGTGGGGACTTGGAGAAGCTTTCTGTCTAAGGATTGTAAACACACCAGTCAGCACTCTGTATCTAGCTAAAGGTTTGAAAGTGCACCAATCAGCATTCTGTGTCTAGCTAAAGGTTTGTAAACCCACCAATCAGCACTCTGTAAAATGGACCCATCAGCCCTCTGTAAAAGGGACCAATTAGCAGGACGTGGGTGGGGCCAAGTAAGGGAATAAAAGCTGGCCACCTAAGCCTGCAGTGGCAACCCACTGGGGTCCCCTTCCATGCTGTGGAAGCTTCGTTCTTTTATTCTTCACAATAAATCTTGCTGCTGCTCACTCTATGGGTCTGCACTACCTTTAAGAGCTGTAACACTCACTGTGAAGGTCTACAGCTTCACTCCTTAAGTCAGTGAGACCATTAACCCACCCAGAGGGACATATAACTCTGGACATGCCACCCAAGAGCTGTAACACTCACTGTGAAGGTCTGTGGCTTCACTCCTGAAGTCACTGAGACCACGAACCCACTGGAAGGAAGAAACTCCAGAGACATCTGGACATCTGAAGGAACAAACTCCGGACACAGCATCTTTAAGAACTATAACACTCACAACGAGTGTCCGTGGCCTCATTCTTGAAGTCAGCGAGACCAAGACCCCATCCGAAGGCACCAATTCCAGACACACTAGCTATGTAGCTGAATTTGGGTTTTCATCTTGAAAATTCTTTTTAAATATTAAAAATTAAAATTGACAACCAGCTGGTCTTAGTTTTCCCTTATTATTAGGGTGCTCAGTAATCCTATAAATTGTGCAATCATTTGTTTTGCTTAACTTTTTTGTTGCTGTTCTGTTTCTGTTGTGGTTTCAGTCTTTGTACTATTGGGTTTGATCAACTTTATTCAGCTTGGTCAAATTCAAAGGAGATTTCCAAATTATGGGGAACAAGGCTTCTGAATTGGCATAATTCTTGCAACTGATAATAAAAAAGGAAAAGAGAAAATGACCATCAAAAAGAAGATAAAGGAAAGATTTTGACTACCTAGAAGGCTTTGTTTACATAACAAGGCCACCTTTTTATTAGCCAAGCCAAACTGAAAGAGCAATGGCTGTTGCCTGACCTAAGATGCAGTTCTGTTGCTAAGGTTCTGCCCCTTTTTTCCACCATCACATCCTGGGTTTGGTTTCTAAATAAAGTCCTTTCTGGATGTATATTTAAGTTACTTTTGAAATATCAGCAATTTGTCCCAGCTAAAATACTGTAATGGGATTTTATTTATTTAATTATTTATTATTTGAGACGGAGTCTTACTCTGTTACCCAGGCTGTAGTGCAGTGAAGTGATCTGGGCTCACTACAGCCTCTGCCTCCTGGGTTCAAGCGATTCTTATGCCTCATCCTCTTGAGTAGCTGGGATGACAAGCACATACCACCACGCCCAACTAACTTCTATATTTTTAGTAGAGATGGGATTTCACTGTGTTGGCCCGGCTGGTCTCAAACTCCTGACCTCAAGTGATTCACCCACTTCAGCCTCCCGAAGATCTGGATTACAGGTGAGAACAACTATACCCAATCTAAAATGACTTTTTAAAAGGAGTTCAATGGTTAAAAGGCAGCTTAATTAAAAGCTAATATACAAGGTGTGTGTACGTATTTTTTTTTTTACAGTCTTTATGCTTTTTTTTTCTCTCATAGAACATTGTTCTTTTTTGAGAAAAAAATTTTTAAAAATCCTTTAGGGTTGACTGAATTCTGTTTTCTCCATTTACTGTTGACTTTCTCTCCTTTGTCTTGCCACCCTCTGCTTCATGAGGAATCTAAAGTAGTTTCTAACAGCACGGTTTCTTAAAGAAAATAGAGAAGGTGCCAAACTCCGTTCTGGGGAGAAACCTCTGTTTTTCATTATGGAACCCCAAAAATGTAAACAGACAAATTACTTTCGAATTTTAAACTGCTTGTTTCTGCATTGTTACCTGCTTTGTTTTTACTAAAATAGTTATTACAACAGACTACTCTTGGGTGCTTAAAATAAGAAAGAATGTAGTTTAGACACTTGGAGAAATGTCTTTTTTTTTTTTTTTTTTTTTTTTTTTAAGTACACTGTAAAAGCATCATGTGGTCTAGCCTGAGGATAATTCTCTCTTTTTGGAGGTCCAGGATTCAGTGTGGACTTTGTCCAGCGGCCAGAGGTCCAGACAAAAGATAGAGACTAAATTTAGAACTACATATCTAAATAAAATAGGTCCCTTATACAATTCTTAGATAGATTTCTATAATTTTAGGTCTGATTTGGCATCCGTTTTTAATCTCCCTCTAGCACAGGAGATTCTGTATTTTGAGATGTAAATTTTGCCATCTGATTTTTCACCTAAGAGTTCCTTTAATGTGCAAATTCAGGGCTATCTAGCTGACAACTGCCTAAGATAATGAAACAGGTTATCAAGAAATTGAAAGTCTAAGATAAGAAGAAGAAAAGGGTTTTATCAATCTATAAGATCTACTTTTATCTGCATGTCTAATATGAGTATGTATTTATGTGTCATATATAATGTTTCACTACTAAAACTATATTTTAAGACTAATTAATTGGCTTAAAGAAAACAAGTCTTTTAGTCAAATGCTTTGTCAGAATAAAATAGAGACTCTAAGCCAAATGCTTTTCAAGTTCATGTGATTTAAATAAATTTATAATCATAAACTGGTTATAAAAGTATTGGTAAAATTGAATTAGAAATGGCTTCAGAATTGTCAACATGTATTATCATTTAGATTTATTGGTCAGGTGGTTTTATATTTCTCTTGGCTAGATGTAAAAATTGGGCAAGAGGGTTATAAAACCATGAATGCAGACCAAAAGGTAATTATCTTTATTTGTGTAAAAACTTATAAATGAGTATTTAATATTGTTTGTTTTTTGAAAACAGCTAAATCTTGAGTTATTGGCAAAACAGAAACAAACCCACTTATCTAATCTTAAAGATTTTACTTAGGATAACCTGAAATTCACAGACTACAAAAGTAATTAACAGGAATATAACCTTAAATTATAACTATGAGAGTTTTCATAAGTAATCTGAGTAAACTACTTTAAAAATTAATTAATTAGGTAAATGTAATGAAATAAATGCTTGTAAATAAACTTGTCATATAATTTAGAATCCAAAGTTATATTAAGTTAAATAACAGATACTAATTGAATGTCTGGTTCATTTTCTTTTTTCAAAAACATATAGAAAAAAATTCTAAAACATATGTTCCTATTTATAAGAAAATAATTTTCATCTAATTCAAGAGTTATTTAAAAGTTATTTATGAAATGATATGAAAGTAACCAGTCAAAAAGACCAATACAAAAATGTTATAAGTATAAAGAGGTGTTTTTGGCAAGAAAACTAAAAGAATATAATTTTATATGAGAAAGAATCTTTTATAGTAAGTTTTTGTCCTAAAATAAAATAACCAGTTATTTAAGGAAAAGGGATGTTGAGGACAACCCAGAAAGTCCAAGCATGTCAGGAATTGTCTGTGTAAATTGTAATAAAGTTAGTACAAAGAAGATTTATAACAAAGAAAACTTTATGTGATCAAGTTGTTTGTAATTAAAGGGAAATTATTCACAATGTTATTCTAGAGATTGTGTATTGATATTTAAAAAAAAAAAATTATACACTAAAGAATTGGCTAGAACAACAAAGTTTTCTTAAAGTATTAATTTATTCTTAATAAAATTACAAGTTTTAATTTCTTTTAACCCAAAGTTCAACTTTTATTGCATCTCACTGTTTAAAGCTTCTCTCCTCTTTGAAAAGGCCTAAGATACTCTGTCCTTCAACTCATTTTCAGCTCCTGCAGTTTTTTTCCCCTCAGGGTCTAAGGGTTCATTGTTACCTGATGCTAAAAATGTTTTATTATTAAAGGCTTAAAAGAAATGTCTTCTTCCAATATAACATTCTGTGCTCTTGGCTTTAAAATGCTTTGTGAATCCAAAATTTTTTACTCATTACCAGGAAATACTCTTTTTATGTCTAACTAATATAAGTACCCTTTCCATTAGGTTTGGCTTGTCAGTCAAACCTAATGGACTCTCTGTAGGGAACAGCAATCTCACTGCAAACGTATTTTTTTCTTTTACATTTTGGTAACTGACCTAACAGACAGATTTTATATTTCATCAAATTGATTCTTATGTCACAGTTATTAAGTTGTGATTTGCCTAGAAAAAAGTGAGATTATTGTTTTTTAATTAAGCCTATTATATCTATTATATACATGTAACTTTCTGTATTTGCTTTTAAAGTTATTGTACCATTTGGTTACAGGGCTTTGATTCCTGGGTCTAAAAAGGATACCAAGTCATGTTAAATCTTAAACACTAACAGCAGCTAAAGTATCATCTTCAGACTCAGTAGAAGATGCTAATAAAAATAAATGGCATTCATGAATCACAGGGCCAGAAATTAAAACTATTCAATTACTCAAGGTCCAGGGACTGTCATGTAAGAGGTGGGCATATGAGATTGTAAGGGCTGATTTTGAGAGATTAAAATTAGTTCAGTTTCTCTACCAACTAACTATTAATGTTCAAGGTGCACTGATTAAAGACCAGCATCTGGGCCCCTGTGTCAGATTAATAAGGTTTTCTTTGACCATTAACCCACTTCAGAATAAAAATAATTCTATAACTTAAAAAAGGTTTATGGAAATTATATCTTATGGTCAGGATGATTAAAATTTAATTGATTTGTTTATGAAATTTTGAGAGAGAGAGATTTAATTGGCCTCATGCTATCTGTATTAGGGCTTTGGGGGAGGAAATTAAATGTCTTCTCTCAAAGAATAAGGTTTTTTCTTTTTAAATATTTGAGTTATCACTTTGGCTAAATGAATGACTCATTTTACAATGACCTGCTATCCTATTATAATATCCAGAATTTTGAAAATTTTACATTTCACAAACTTTCTAAAATCAAATTCTAACTTCAGTCTTCATGTTTTTTTGATAGTAGGCCCCTTGAAGTCCAAAAAGGATATATTCACCTTATTTGATATAAACATTCACACAGGAAGTATTATCAAGTATGAAATGGTGTTTAACCTTCTTTGAATTGCATTTATATAAATGGGAATTTAGTATGCATTTCAAAATTGTTTGAGATTCCCGTGATTCCGATATCTTAGTATATGTTATCCATAGTAATTATGATTATTATAAAAATTGTTGTATGCCGCAGATGTAATCAAATTTTCTTGTTATTTGTGTCTTTAACCATAACTGTTCTAAGACTTTTGTCATCCACAGCTGTTTTATTTTTATCCTTTGTTTTATTTGTATCGTTTTCAAAGGCAAATAGTTGGTTTACATAAAATGAGATTTAAAACTCTGACACATGCTCTTGAATGCAGATATCTGATATTTTTGGAGGTTATGACATTAAAATAGAGGAAAGTCTTCCAAGACTCTCATAGACAGCTAATGTGTTCATAAGAATCAAGCAGATCAGGAGTTAATTACATAGACTGAACGTGTGAAAGATTGAAGTAATCCTTTTATGACTGTGTTTCAAATATTGCTAATTCTTTTTTTTTCTCAGTCCATAAAATGTTTTTTCTTTTGACTTACGTACAGCTGCTAACAATTGAGTAAAATACACTCCTGTGAGCAAAGTTGGAGCATTTTTTTTCTCTCTACTTGATTTCTCAACAATATGAAAACTATTTGTAAATATACTTAGTTTATATGAATATAGTTATTTGCATAAGTTTAATAAGAATCTGTTTTCTTTTGTAACAGGACACTATTGGAAACACTACTTATTTTGCCAAAGCTCTGATTGGCATGGCATATTTTCAGACTGCTTTAAGAAATCAAATTTCACTTATATAGCCAATGAAAGACCCTTGGGAAAACCTGTCTCCTACATTGTCTTTGCAGTCCCTGTACAGGGATCCTTACCTGCTGTAAGTACAGGATGTTACTTTCTAACTGACCTAGGGGCCCTAAATTATCTTAGGACTTCAGGGTGAGGAATGCACCCAATTAATTCAGGTATTTATAGGCACAGATAAATCTGTGGCTGGGCTCAAGGCTTTAAAGTCTGATCTGAGGGCTAGATTTTAATGGAATAAAGGTCTAGTAAAGCCAATGTTTTCGAAGCCTATATAAATTATTTATTTATTTATTTATTTATTTATTTATTCATTCATTCATTTTTCAAGATGGTTGATTAAAACATTTTATATCATACCTCTCTCACTTGGAAGGACAAAATAGTGGGTAACAAATCACATTGTGAACTTTTTCTCAAGGAGTAATGCAGTAACTGAATAAGAAAACTGAAGGAAATTATAGATCCTTGAAAGAAGCAGTAGTCTACAACATATACTGCGACTCAGTCGAAGGGCTATGAGTCCCTGGAGTGTGAGAGGGAAAGAATTTACCTCCAGGATACACAACCCTACTGGGGAGCCAAAAAGTCCAGGCCACCGGGGAAGGTACTAACCCCACTGAGCACAATAACCGACTTGGGGAGAGTTGTGAAATATAAAAGTAGGAGCAGTTAAGGGAAGACCCTTGCATGCATTCTCAGATTCCAGCACAAACTGAGGGCAGTCTTTCCATACTGTCCCTCATAGGAAGCCTTGCAGAGGACAATCAAAAAGTTCAGGTGGTATCCCAGGTTTAAAGAAACTCCCAATGGAGTTTTACAGTATAACCTCAGATGGGGTCAAACTCCTTTCACCAGGGCTGGGATGGGGAAGAATGCAGGAATCCCAAATGCAAGAGCTGCAGGTACAAAAGCCAGGTGCAATCTTTGCAGGTGACATGGAGGTGTGTGGCCTGAAAGCTGTGGTTTCTAGCTCTGCAGGGAAAACTGGCAGTTTCAAATTTGGATTACAGGCTAACTGGAACTCAGCTCATTGCTGCCAGTAGAACACTGTGGAGTGGATCTGACTCTCGAAGTGTGTGAGAACTGTGTGGGGCTTACCACCACCTGCTACTCCCCACTTCCTACATCAACTCTTCTGTACAGCAGAGGCAGCAATGCTTTCCTCTGGAACAGGAACCAAGTATCCTGAAACCTGCTCCAATCCTCCAATACCCACAGGGGGCTATTGCTTGCTCTGCATTTGAAGACTCAGAACACAAACACACCTGACCCAGCCCTGACTTGGCTTTGCCCTGCCACCCAACTTGGTAGTTTAACACAAAAGGCAGAATCTCTTGGGAGCTATATAGCCCTGCCCCTTGCCTGAGAAAAAGAGTACCCTCCATCCTGCCAGACAATATAAGGCAAACAAACATCCCATTGCTACTACTGCAGCTGGTTCTCTTTTTCAAGCACCACCTCCTGGCTAAAGGTCAACCAACACAATTTATTACAGTATCTCCTGGTAGAATAACACTGAACCCAGAATGGAGAAAATGGCTGTGTGATCTCAGCTATCACCACTGCCTGCACCACTCTGGCTAGGCAGGAGGTTCTGAATATGTCCAAGTGACCAGTTCCTTATTACAACAACCAACCTTCAAGAAAGCCAAAACTGTGTGGCTATAAATAACCAAGGAATTTCACAGAGTCTGTGTCACTCCCTTGCCACCACACCCCCCCCCCCCACCCCTCCATAAGAGCTGCTACTCACTGCTGGAAAACTTTTGCAGAGATCACATCATTGGATCCCTTGCAGACATTCCAGAATACCAGCCTGGAGTGTGGCAACTTCACTGGGCACCTGACCCAGAGGAGCAACAACACTTACAGTAGTCTGGCTCCCAGGGACTCTCACTCCTAGGGAAAGGGAGAGTGCACCACATCCAGAGAACACCCTGAAAGACAAAAGAATCTGGATGGCAGGCCTTGAGCACGAGATTCTTCTGATGGTAGGAAGCTTCTTTCTGCAGAGGCACAAGTACAGTGCTGGGCTTAGCAGGTTAAGTCTTCAGTCCAGTCCCACAAGTCAGCCATCCCTGGTGTACAATATGGGTTTTGAAAAAGATCAAGTCTTTCCCCCTTGTCACTGTAGGCACAGTTGGGGCTTCTCCCTTGGAAGCTTGGCATGGGTGCAACTATAAACAGCCTTTCTGGAGCACATAGGGGTGACTGCATCCCCACAGGAGGAGCTTCCTCTGGGCTCTGGCTTCGATGAGGTGCAGAGTCACAATTCCTCTGTATTTGTAACATCAACATTCCTACAGATGAAAAGAGGCACCTGTATAATCTGAGTAGCCAAAGCACAAGGACAGGAGTGTGTCTGAGAGACAGATAACTTTCCTGCTAACCTAGCAGTGGAGCTGACATGGCCCCAACCCTTCTCCTTGATAATACTTTTGTGCAACTCACTGAGAGTTCCTCCAGCCACCTCTGTCAAGGCCGGGACCTCATTAACCTACCTGCTTTAGCTACAGCTGGTTCCTACCCCGAGACAACTCCCCTACTGGCCTGAAGCCTAAACCATCAAACCAGTAAATAAATTACTGGGAAAAAAATAGTTAAATGAAAATTACACACCATGGGGGAAATAAATACATAAAAAGTACACACCATGGGGACCTCTACCATTCCAACCCCATAGGAAATAGTGAACTTGCTTACACACCAAACACATTGCTACTAAAACCAGCATATGAGAGAGCCAACATACAAAGATTTTCTATAATGATGAAACTCTTACAGACTCTTCATCACTGAAAACACCAAGAACCACATTAGACTATAATTATCTATAAGCATTACAATCTCATCCTTAAAGAAAAAAAATAAAAAACAAACAAAATAAGCACAGTAAAATAAAACATGCATTCAAGAATAATTAGAAGAAATAGTCTATCCACATGAGAAGAAACCAGAAAAATAACTCTGGTAAAATGACAAAACAGAGTGCTATAACTCACACAAAAAATCACACTAGCTCTCCAGCAATGGACTCAAACCAAGAGGAAATCTTTGAAATATCAGATAAGAAATTCAGAAGATCACTTACGAAGCTACTACAGGAGATATCAGAGAAAGATGAAAACTATCATAATGAATTTTAAAAAGTAATTCAAGGTATGAATGAACAATTTTCTGGAAAGATAGATATCACTGAGAAAATTCAATCAAACTTCTGGAAATAAAAGATACACTGAGGGACACACTAAGTCCACTGTTGAGATGGATTTAGCAGATACACTGAGAGAACTACAAAATGCAGTGGAAAGTTCTAAAAATACACTAGAACAAATAGAAGAAAGAATTTTAGGGCTTGAAGAAAAGGTTTTGTATTAACTTAATCAAGCAAATATAACAAAAAATAAAAAGAAATGAACAAAATCACCAAGAAATATGGGATTGTGTAAAATGGCCAAACCTAAGAATAATTTGCATTCATGAGGGAGAAAAGAAAATAATAAGTCTGGAAAACGTATTTGAAGAAATAATTGAAAAAATGTCCTTGTCCTGGATATAAATTAGGTATCCAAATACAAAAATTTCAAAGAATTCCCAAAAGATGTATTGCAGAAAGATTTTCTCCAAGGCATATAGTCATCAGGCTTATCTAAAGTCAGCATGACAGAAATAATACTAAGAGCAGTAAGATAAAAGCATCAGGTAACCTACAAAGGAAACCCCATCAGATGTCAGCAGACTTCACAGCAGAAATCTTACAAGTCAGAAAGCATTAGGGTCTTACCCTCAACATCCTCAAATAGAGAAACTATCAACCAATAATTTTATATCCTGTAAAACTAAGTTTCATTAATGAAGGAGAAATAAATTCACTTTGAGAAAACAAATGCTGAGGAAATTTGTCACTACCAAAGCAGAACTACAAAAAATGCTAAAAAAATTCTAAGCCTTGAAACAATAGCACGTTATGCTACAAAATAGAACATCTTGAAGGCTTGAAATTCACAGAACCTATAAAATAACACAATAAAATAGCTAGGTAACAATTAACATGATGAAGAGAACAGAGTCTCACATCTCAATATTAACATTGAATGTAAATGGCCTAAATGCTGCACAGAATGCCAACACGATAAATAAAAAAATTAAAATCCAAATATCTGCTATCCTCAAGAGACTCACCTCATATGAAAGGATTATATAAACTCAAGGTAAAAGGGTGAAAAAGATTCCATGTAAACGGAAACCAAAAACAAACAAGAGTAGCTACTCTTATCTCAGAACAGACTTCAAAGCAACAACAATGAAAAAGACACAGGTGGTTATGATATATGATAAAAGGAACAATTCAGCAAGAAGATACAGCATTTTTAAATTTATATGCACCCAAACTGGAACACCTAGATTCATAAAACAATTCTATTAGACCTAATAAATGAAATAGATAGCAAAACAGCAATAGTGAAACTCAATACACCACTAAAAGCACAAGACAGATGTTAGAAAAAGTCAACAGAGAAACAATGAACTTAAATGATGTGCTAGAATTAATGGACTTATCAGATATTTACAGAACATTCTTCCCAACAACTGCAGAATACACATTATTCTTATCAACACATGGAACATTCTCCAGGATAGACAATATAATAGACCACAAAACAAGTCCTAATCACTTAAAAAAATCGATATCATATCAAGCATCTTCTCAGACCACAGCAGAATAAAACTAGAAATCAGCTCCAAAAGGAACCCTCAAAACTATACAAATTCATAGAAATTAAATAATCTGATCCTGAATAATATCTGGGTTAACAATAAAATTGTAATGAAAATTTAAAAATTTTTTGAATTGAGTAATAATGACACAAGTTATCAAAACCTCTGGGATACAGCAAAATAATTACTAAGGGAGAAGTTTATAGCACTAAATGCCTATATCAAAAAGTCTGAAAGAGCACAAATTGAAACCTAATGTCATACTTCAAGGAACTATAGAAACAAGAACAAACTAAACTTAAAACCAGAAGAAGAAAAGAAATAAAGACCAGAACAGACCTAAATAAAATCAAACAAAAAGCACAAAAGATCAATAAAACAAAAATCAGGTTCCTTGAGGACCCGGAGCAAGATGGCCGAATAGGAACAGCTCCAGTCTCTAGCTCCCAGCGCGAGCGACACAGAAGACGGGTGAATTCTGCATTTTCAACTGAGGTACCAGGTTCATCTCACTGGGGAGTGCCAGACAATCAGTGCTGGTCAGCTGGTGCAGCCTAACCAGCCAGAGCTGAAGCAGGGCGGGGCATTGCCTCACTTGGGAAGCACAAAGGGGAAGGGAATCCCTTTTCCTAGCCAGGGGAACTGAGACACACAACACCTGGAAAATCGGGTAACTCCCACCCTAATACTGCGCTTTACCAAGGGTCTTAGCAAACAGCACACCAGGAGATTATATCCCATACCTGGCCCAAAGGGTCCCACGCCTGCCCAGGGAGCCTCCCTCATTGCTAGCATAGCAGTCTGAGATCTAACTGCAAGGCGGCAGCTAAGATGGGGAAGGGGCACCACCATTGCTGAGGCTTAAGTAGGTAAACAAAGCCACTGGGAAGCTCCAATTGCGTGGAGCCCACCACAGCTCAAAGAGGCCTGCCTGTCTCTGTAGACTCCACCTCTGGGGACAGGGCAAAGCTAAACTAAAGGCAGCAGAAACCTCTTCACATGCAAATGACCATGTCTGACAGCTTTGAAGAGAGCAGTGGATCTCCCAACACGGAGGTTGAGATCAGAGAATGGAGGTTGATATCTGAGAATGGACAGACTGTCTGCTCAAGTGGGTCCCTGACCCCTGAGTAGCCTAACTGGGGCTAGGGGCAGACCGACACCCCACACCTCACACGGCGGGGTACACCCCTGAGACGAAGCTTCCAAAGCAAGAATCAGACAGGTACACTTGCTGTTCAGCAATATTCTATCTTCTGCAGCCTCCGATGCTCATACCCAGGCAAACAGGGTCTGGAGTAGACGACAAGCAATCTTCAACTGACCTACAGCTGAGGGTCCTGACTGTTTGAAGGAAAACTAACAAACCGAAAGGACACCTACACCAAAACCCCATCAGTACATCATCATCATCAAAGACCAAAGGCAGATAAAACCACAAAAATGGGGGAAGAGCAGGGCAGAAAAGCTGGAAATTCAAAAAATAAGAACGCAACTCCCCCTCCAAAGGAACGCAGCTCATCGCCAGCAATGGATCAAAGTTGGATGGAGAATGACTTTGATGAGTTGAGAGAAGAAGCCTTCAGTGCATCAAACTTCTCAGAGCTAAAGGAGGAATTATGTACCCAGTGCAAAGAAACTAAAATCTTCAAAAAAGAGTGGAAGAATGGATAACTAGAATATCAATGCAGAGAAGACCATAAAGGAACTGACAGAGATAAAAACCATGACATGAGAAATATGTGACAAATACATAAGGTTCCGTAACCGACTCAATCAACTGGAAGAAAGACTATCAGCAACTGAGGATCAAATGAATGAAATGAAGAGAGAAGGTAAGTCTAAAGAAAAAGGTGGAAAAAGAAATGAACAAAGCCTTCAAGAAGTATGGGATTATATGAAAAGACCAAATATATGTCTGATTGGGATGCCTGAAAGTGAGGGGGAAAATGGAACCAACTTGGAAAACACTCTTCAGGATATCATCCAGGAGAACTTCCCCAACCTAGTAGGGCAGGCCATCATTCAAATTCAGGAAATACAGAGAACGCCACAAAAATACTCCTTGAGAAGAGCAACTCCAAGACACATAATTGTCAGATTCACCAAAGTTGAAATGAAGGAAGAAATGCTAAGGGCAGCCAGACAGAAAGGTCGGGTTACCCACAAAGGGAAGGCCATAAGACTAACAGCAGATCTCTCATCAGAAAATCTCAAGCCAGAAGAGAGTGGGGGCCTATGTTCAACATTGTTAAAGAAAAGAATTTTAAACCCAGAATTTCATATCCAGCGAAACTAAGTTTCATAAGCGAAGGAGAAATAAAATCCTTTGCGGACAAGCAAATGCTTAGAGACTTTGTCACCACCAGGCTTGCCCTACAAGAGACCCTGAAGGAAGCAGTGAACATGGAAAGAAACAACTGGTACTAGCCATTGCAAAAACATGCCAAAATGTAAAGACCATCGATGCTAGGAAGAAACTGTAACAACTAACGAGCAAAATAACCAGCTAATATCACAATGACAGGATCAAGTTCACACATAACAATATTAACCTTAAATGTAAATGGACTAAATGGTACAATTAAAAGACACAGACTGGCAAACTGGATAAAGAGTCAAGACTCATCAGTCTGCTGTATTCAGGAGACCCATCTCACATGCGGAGACACACATAGGTTCAAAATAAAGGCATGGAGGAAGATCTACCAAGCAAATGGAGAACAAAAAAAAAGCAGGGGTTGCAATCCTAGTATCTGATAAAACAAACTTTAAACCATCAAAGATCAAAAGAGACAAACAAGAACATTACATAATGGTAAAGGGATCAATTCAACAGGAAGAGCTAACTATCCTAAATATATATGCACCCAATACAGGAGCACCCAGATTCATAAAGCAAGTCCTTAGAGAATTACAAAGAGACTTAGACTCCCATACAATAATAATAGGAGACTTCAACATCCCACTGTCAACATTAGACAGATCAACGAGACAGAAAGTTAACAAGGATATCCAGGAATTGAACTCAATTCTACATCAAGTAGACCTAATAGACATCTACAGAACTCTCCACCCCAAATCGACAGAATATACATTCTCCTCAGCACCACATCGCACTTACTCCAAAATTGAACACATAATTGGAAGTAAAGCACTCCTCAGCAAATGTCAAAGAAGAGAAATTATAACAAACTGTCTCTCAGACCACTGTGCAATCAAACTAGAACTCAGGACTAATAAACTCAATCAAAACCGCTCAACTACATGGAAACTGAACAACCTGCTCCTGAATGACTACTGGATACCTAGCGAAATGAAGGCAGAAATAAAGATGTTCTTTGAAATGAATGAGAACAAATATACAACATACCAAAATCTCTGGGACACATTTAAAGCAGTGTGTAGAGGGAAATTTATAGCACTAAATGCCCACAAGAGAAAGCTGGAAACATCTAAAATTGACACTCTAACATCACAATTAAAAGAACTAGAGAAGTAAGAGCAAACATATTCAAAAGCTACCAGAAGGCAAGAAATAACTAAGATCAGAATAGAACTGAAGGACATAGAGACACAAAAAACCTTCCAAAAAACCAATGAATCCAGGAATTGGTTTTTTGAAAAAATCAATAAAATGATAGACTGCTAGCAAGACCAATAAAGAAGAAAAGAGATAAGAATCAAATAGACACACACAAAAAAAGATAAAGGGGATATCACCACCGACCTCACAGAAATACAAATTACGATCAGAGAATATTATAAACACCTCTATGCAAATAAACTAGAAAATCTAGAAGACATGGATATTTTCTTGGACACTTACACTCTCCAAAGACTAAACCAGGAAGAATTGAATCCCTGAACAGACCAATAGCAAGTTTGGAAATTGAGGTAATAATTAATAGCCTATCAACCACAAGAAATCCAGGACCAGACGGAATCACAGCTGAATTCTACCGGAGGTACAAGGAGGAGCTGGTACCATTCTTTCTGAAACTATCCCAATCAATAGAAAAAAAGAGAATCCTCCCTAACTCATTTAATGAGGCCAACATCATTCTGATACCAAAGCCTAGCAGAGACACAACAAAAAAAGAGAATTTTAGACCAATATGCCTGATGAATATTGATGCAAAAATCCTCAATAAAATACTGGAAAACTGAAACCAGCAGCACATCAAAAAGCTTATCCACCATGATCAAGTGGACTTCATCCCTGGGATGCAAAGCTGGTTCAACGTACACAAATCAATAAACGTAATCCAGCATATAAACAGAACCAAAGACAAAAACCACATGATGATCTCAGCAGATGCAGAAAAGGCCTTTGACAAAATTCAACAGCCCTTCATGCTAAAAACTCTCAATAAGTTCGATATTGATGGAACGTATCTCAAAATAATAAGAACTATTTATGAGAAACCCACAGTCAATACCATACTGAATGGGCAAAAACTGGAAACATTCCCTTTGAAAACCAGCACAAGACAGGGATGCCTTCTCTCACCACTCTTATTCAACATAGTGTTGGAAGTCCTGGCTAGGGAAATCACGCAAGAGAAAGAAATAAAGGTATTCAGTTAGGAAAAGAAGTAGTGAAATTATCCCTTTTTGCAGATGACATGCTTGTATATTTAGAAAACCCCATTGTCTCAGCCCAAAATCTCCTTAAGGTGATAAGCAACTTCAGCAAAGTCTCAGGATGCTAAATTGATGTGCAAAACTCACAAGCATTCTTATACACCAGTAACAAACAAACAGAGAGCCAAATCAGGAATGAACTTCCATTCACAATTGCGTCAAAGAGAATAAAATACCTAGGAATCCAACTTACAAGGGATGTAAAGGACCTCTTCAAGGAGAACTACAAACCACTGCTCAGTGAAATCAAAGAGGACACAAACAAATGGAAGAACATACCATGCTCATGGATAGGAAGAATCAATATTGTGAAAATGGCCATGCTGCCCAAGGTAATTTATAGATTCAATGCCATCCCCATTACGCTACCAATGACTTTCTTCACAGAATTGGAAAAAAACTGCTTTAAAGTTCATATAGAACCAAAAAAAAACCCTGCATTGCCAAGACAATACTAAGTCAAAAGGACAAAGCTGGAGGCATCACGCTACCTGACTTCAAACTGTACTACAAGATTACAGTAACCAAAACAGCATGGTGCTGGTACCAAAACAGAGATATACACCAAAGGAACAGAACAGAGTCCTCAGAAATAATACCACACATCTACTGTCATCTGATCTTTGACAAACCTGACATAAACAAGAAATGGGGAAAAGATTCCCTATTTAATAAATGGTGCTGGGAAAATTTGCTAGCCATAAGTAGAAAGCTGAAACTGGATCCTTTCCTTACTCCTTATACAAAAATTAATTCAAGATAGATTAGAGACTTAAATGTTAGACCTAATACCATAAAAACCCTAGAAGAAAACCTAGATAATACCATTCAGGATATAGGCATGGGCAAGGACTTCATGTCTAAAACACCAAAAGCAATGGCAACAAAAGCCAAAATTGACAAATGGAATCTAATTAAACTAAAGAGCTTCTGCACAGCAAAAGAAACTACTATCAGAATGAACAGGCAACCTACAGAATGAGAGAAAATTTTTGCAATCTGCTCATCTGACAAAGGGCTAATATGCAGAACCTACAAATAACTCAAACAAATTTACAAGAAAAAAACAACCCCATCAAAAAGTGGGCAAAGGATATGAACAGACATTTCTCAAAAGAAGAAATGCATACAGCCAACAGACACATGAAAAAATGTTCATCATCACTGGCCATCAGAGAAATGTAAATCAAAACCACAATGAGATACCATCTCACACCAGTTAGAATGGCAATCATTTAAAAGTCAGGAAACAACAGGCGCTGAAGAGGATGTGGAGAAATAGGAACACTTTTACACTGCTGGTGGGATTGTAAACTAGTTCAACCATTGTGGAAAACAGTGTGGGGATTCCTCAAGGATCCAGAACTAGAAATACCATATGACCTAGCCATCCCATTACTGGATATATACACAAAGGATTGCAAATCATGCTGCTATAAAGACACATGCACACGTATGTTTATTGCAGCACTATTCCCAATAGCAAAGACGTGGAATCAACCCAAGTGTCCATCAGTGACAGACTGGATTAAGAAAATGTGGCACACATACACCATGAAATACTATGCAGCCATAAAAAGGGATGAGTTTGTGTCCTTTTTAAGGTCGTGGATGCAGCTAGAAACCATCATTCTCAGCAAACTATGGCAAGAAGAGAAAACCAAACACCGCATGTTCTCACTCATAGGTGGGAATTGAACAATGAGATAACTTGGACTCGGGAAGGGGAACATCACACACCGGGACCTATTATCGGGAGGCAAGAGGGGTAGGGATGGCATTGGGAGTTATACCTGATGTAAATGACGAGTTGATGGATGCTGATGAGTTGATGGGTGCAGCACACCAACATGGCACAGGTATATATATGTAACAAATCCGCACGTTGTGCACATGTACCCTAGAACTTAAAGTATAATAATAATAATAATAATAATAATAATAATAATAAAGTTAAATCAATCTGGGCTGAATGCCGAGAAAAATTAAAAATTTAGTTTAACACTCCTGGAAAAAAATCTGGTTCCTTGAAAAAATAAACAAAATTGGTAGACCATTAGCCAGATTAACCAAGAATAGAGAAGATGAAAATAAGCTCAATTAGAAATAAAACTGAAGACATTAAAACTGACATCACAGAATGACAAAGATCATTCAAGACTACTATGAACACCTTTATGCACACAAACTAGTAAATGTAGCATATCTACACCATGGAATACTATACAGCCATAAAAAGGAATGAGTTCATGTCCTTTGCAGGGACACGGATGAGGCTGGAAGCCATCATTCTCAACAAACTAACACAGGAAGAGAAAACCAAACACCATATAATCTAACTCATAAGTGGGAGTTGAACACTGAGAACACATGGACACAGGGAGGAGAACATCACACACCGGGGCCTGTCAGGGGTTGGAGGTCAAGGAGAGGGAGAGCATTAGGACAAACACCTAAAACATGTGAGGCTTAAAACCTAGATGATGGGTTGATAGGTGCAGCAAACCACCATTGCACATGTATACCTATGTAAGAAACCTGCACATTCTGCACTTATGTTCCATAACCTAAAGTAAAATTTAGAAAAAGGAAAATGGATAAATTCCTGGATTAAATTAGGAAAAAAATGGAAACCTTGGACAGACCAATAATAAGCAATGAGATCAAATCAGTAATTAAAATATTGCCAACAACCCAAAGGCCCAGGACTGGATAAATTCATGGTGGAATTCCACCAGATATTCAAAGATGTCTTGGCACCAAACCTCCTGAAAGTATTCCTAAGGATTGAGAAAGAAGAAATCCTTCCTAAATTATTATAAATTCCTAAATTATTCCATGAATGTAGTATCACTCTGATACCAAACCAGAAAAGGACACAACAAAAAAGAAAACTACAGACCAATTTCCCTGATGAACATAGGTGCAAAAATCTTCAACAAAATACTAGCCAATTGAATTCAACAGCACATCAAAGAGATAATTATTTATGATCAAGTGGGTTTTATCCCTAGGATGTAGGGATGTTTTAACATGTTCAAGTAATAAATGTGGTAAAAACATACAAACAGGAGTACAACCAAAAACCATATGATCATTTCAAAAGATGCAGAAAAGCATTCAACAAAACCCAGCTCTCCGTTATAATAAAATCTCTCAAGTAACTAAGATAGAGGAGACCTACATAAAAGTACTAAAAGCCATATGTGACAAACCCACAACCAACATTATACTGAGTGGGGAAAAGTTGAAAGCATTTCCCCTGACAACAGGAACAAGGCAAGGATGTGCACTTTCTCCACTTCTATTCAACATAATTTGGGAAGTACAATAAGAGCAATTAGGCAAGCAATCAAAAATTAACTGCATCAAAATTGGAAAAGAGGAAGTCAAATCGTTACTCTTTGCAGATGATTTGATTGCATACCTAGAAAATCCTAAATACTCCTCCAAAAGACTCTTAGATTTGATAAACAAATTCAGTAGTTTCAGGTTACAAAATCAATGTAAACAAATTAGTAGCACTGCTACATACCAACAAAGACCAAGCTGAGAAACAAACTGAGAATTCAGTCCCCTTTACAACAGCTGCACAAAAATAAAATACCTAGTAATATGCATAACCAAAGAAGTAGAAGATTTCTAAAAGGAGAACTGCAAAACACTGCTGAAAGAAATCACAGATGACACAAACAAATGAAAACACAGCCCATGTTCATGGATCAGAAGAACCAATACTGTGAAAATGATCACACTGCCCAAAACAATCTCCAGATTCAATGTAATTGCCATCAAAATATCAACATAATTTTTCAGATAATTAGAAAAAAAATTCCTAAAATTGTATGGAACCATAAAAGAGCTCAGATAGCCAAAACAATCTTAAGAAAAATAACAAATCTGGAGGCATCATATTACCCGACTTTAAAGTATGCGACAAGGCTATAGTTACCAAAACAACACGGTACTGGTATAAAAGTGGATACATAGAGCAATGGAACAGAATAGAGAACCCAGAAATAAAGCTGAATATGTACAGCCAACTGATCTTTGACAAAGCGAACAAAAACATAAATTGGGGAATGGACACCTTATTTAATAAATCGTGCTGGGAAAACTGGCAAGCCACATGTAGAAAAATGAAACTGAATCCTTATCTCTCACCATATAAAAAAAAAAAACCAGCTCAAGATGGATCAAAGACTTAAATATAAGACCTGAAACTATAAAAACTCTGGAAATGAAGGTTGAAAAACCTCTTCTAGACATCAGCCTAAGCAAATAATTCACAACTTAGAACTTAAAGGCAAATGCAACAAAAACAAAAATAAATGAATGAGACCTAATTAAACTAAAAAGCTCCTGTCTGCACAGTAAAAGAAATAATCAACACAGTAAACAGACAATCTGCAGAATGGAAGAAAATTTTTGCAAACTACGCATCTGACAAAGAACTAGTATTCAGAATCTGCAAAAATATAAACAAATCACCAAGAAAAAAAATCCCATTAAAAAAGTGGTCAAAAGGTATAAACAGGCATTTATTAAAAGAAGATATACAAATGCCCAACAAACCTATGAAAAATGCTCAACATTACTAATCATCAGAGAAATGCAAATTAAAACTGCAATGAGACAGATATGACCTTACTCCTACAAGAGTTACCATTATTAAAAAGTCAAAAACAATAGATGTTGGTGTAGATGTGGGGAAAAGGGAATGCTTATACACTGCTTATGGGGAATATAAATTAGTACAGCCTGTATGGAAAACTGCATGGAGATTGCTTAAAGAGCTTAAAGTATATCTACCATTCAACCCAGCAATCCTAATACTGGGAATCCACCCTACAGAAAATAAATTATTATATGCAAAACACACAGGCAAACATATGTTTACAGCAGCAAAATTTACAATTGCAAAGATGTTTAATCAACCTTAGTGTCTGTCAACTAATGAGTGAAAAAAGAAAATGTGGTATATATGAGCCATTTAATACTACTCAGCCTTTAAAAGGAATGACATAATGTCCTTTGCAGCAACTTGAATGGAGTTAAAAGTGATTGTTCTAAGTGAAGTAACACAGGATTAGAAAATTAGAAAGTATTTGTTCTCACTTATAAGTGGAGGTAAGCGATAAGTATTCAAATGCATACAGAGTGATATAATGAATTTTAGAGACCCAGAAGGGGTGAAAGGTGGAAAGGGGACTAGGGGCAAAAAACTACACATTAGATACAATGTACAATACTTGGGTGAAAGGTCCACGATAATCTCAGAATTCACCACTATATAATTCATCCATGTAACAAAAAGCCACTTGCACGCCAAAAGCTGTTGAAATGAAAACCAGAAAGTAGAAAAATAGAAAATAAATAAAACTGTAAAAAAATAAATAAATAAAAGCCTGTATGGCAGATAATTATTCTTGCTGACTTTTTGCAAATATTTAGGCAAAGCATAATATGACCAACAGTTATTTTACAAACAAATTTGTTCCATGATATGTCTTTAGTGAAAACAGGGCTCAGAGAGAGAAAAATTATGTTTCAAAATAAAAATAGTAACACCTGCTATTATATTTTATTCTTACCTTTGGTTAATTTTTGTTATTTTCTATAGTTTGGACTGAATTCTAAAATTTTCCCGTATATGTTTCCAAAAACAATGTTTTCAACTTTTTCCTTCTTTATTTCCAGCATTTTTTTCTGATTTAAAATCACAAACAATTAAATTATACTTTCATAACATTCTGTGAACTGAAACTAGACAACTTAAACTTTAGAAGAAAATAACAGCAATCTATTAACATAGACAAACCACCTTCCTACCTTCCTACTAATGTATAAACTTCAGAGTAATACGGCCCATATTGATTTTTCAAGATTGTTCAAGGTGTTGTTCAAACGTCTTTATTTGTTTGTTTGAGTTTTTTCTCTTTCTTTACCTATTTTCTCTTTGTAGGATGTGAGACTTCACAACTTGTGAAAAATGAGCTTTCCTAATAATATGGGACCTGTTCCTCTAGGAATAAAGCATCCTAGTCATGAGAGATCAGAAAAATCCTGAGACCAGAGACTCATTTTTTTTTTCTAAAAATTTTTGTCTGAAAGGTTTTAAGGAAAAAAAAGAGGGAATGTGGAATAAAAATAATTCTCAGGACCACTAAATCACTAAGCCAAAGGGAAAAGTCAAGTTTGGAACTATTAGGCAAACATGTCCTCCATTTTATTCCTGAATAAGATAGCTGCAAAGATTTTTAAAAGCTATATAACTCCTTCATAGTTTGTCCACAAGGGAGTTTTTGTGGGCCTCAAGATCTTTAGCCTAAAACAGTTTTGTTGAATTTCACCCTGGCAGTATGGGTTAATAGCTTATCTTCACAGGCGAGGGATGAAGGACAGACAGAACTCAGTCAACCTTCTGCTTACCTGAGACAAATGCATATCTGATTGCTTCCTTTGCACTACTATTTATGTAAAAATGCAACAGATTCATTAAGCCAATCTAAGACATAAGTGACTATTCCTCTACCCTCATCACATGTAAATGTAAATTGTGTTTTCAATAAGTGTCTCATTATAGACTCAAAGAATAGAACCCTTTGTCTCATATCTACTTATGACCTGAAAGGCTCCTGCTTTGAATTATCCTGCATTTCCAGACTGAACCAATATATATCTTACAGATATTGATTGATATTTCATGTCTACCTAAAACGTATATAACCAAGCCATGCTCCTACCACCTTGGGCACATGTCATCAGGGCTTCCTAAGGCTTTCTCATGGGTGCATCCTTGATCTTGGCAAAATGAACTTTCTAAATTGACTGAGACTTGTCTCAACTACTTTTACATTCACATATGCATATCCTAGTGCTGTGCTGGTCTCAGTGGCAGTGAGTTCCTGGTGTGATCCCACACTGCATCAGCAACCATGAGGTTGTCCACATCACCCCTCCCCAAACCACGGGCAGCACACCACCATTTGCTTGAGAAAGAAGAAGGCGAATGTGAGACTTTGCCTTGTAACCCAGTACTGGGCCTGCCACAGTGAAACTCATCACTCGGCAGAACCTCATATCTCACTAGGATGGTACCTGTCGATTTGGGGTGGAGAGTTCTGTAGATGTCTATTAGGTCCGCTTGATGTAGAATTGAGTTCAATTCCTGGATATCCTTGTTAACTTTCTGTCTCATTGATCTGTCTAATGTTGACAGTGGGATGTTGAAGCCTCCCATTACTATTGTATGGGAGTCTAAGTCTCTTTGTAAGTCTCCAAGGACTTGCTTTATGAATCTGGGTGCTCCTGTATTGGGTGCATATATATTTAGGATAGTTAGCTCTTCCTGATGAATTAATCCCTTTACCATTATGTAATGGCCTTCTTTGTCTCTTTTGATCTTTGATGGTTTAAAGTCTGTTTTATCAGATACTAGGATTGCAACTCCTACTTGTTTTTGTTTTCCATTTGCTTGGTAGATCTTCCTCCATCCCTTGATTTTGAGCCTAGGTGTCTCTGTGTGTGAGATGGGTCTCCTAAATACATCAAACTGATGGGTCTTGACTCTTTATCCAATTTGCCAGTCTGTGTCTTTTAATTGGACCATTTAGTCCATTGACATTTAAGGTTAATATTGTTATGTGTGAACTTGATCCTGTCATTATGATATTAGCTGGTTATTTTGTTCACTAGTTGATGCAGTTTCTTCCTAGCTTCAATGGACTTTACACTTTGGCATGTTTTTGCAATGGGTGGTAACTGTTGTTCCTTTCCATGTTCAGTGCGTCCTTCAGGATCTCTTGTAGGGCAGGACTGGGGGTGACAAAATCTCTAAGCATTTGCTTGTCTGTAAAAGATTTCTTTCTCCTTTACTTATGATACTTAGTTTGGCTGAATATGAAATTCTAGGTTGAAAATTCTTTTCTTTAAGAATGTTGAATATTGGTCCCCATTCTTCTGGCTTATAGAGTTTCTGCTGAGAGATCTGCTGTTAGTCTGATGGGCTTCCCTTTGTGGAAAACCCGACCTTTCTCTCTGGCTGCCCTTAACATTTTTTCCTTCACTTCAACTTTTGTGAATCTGACAATTATGTGTCTTGAAGTTGCTCTTCTCAAAGAATATCTTTGTGGCATTCTCTGTATTTCCTGAATTTGTGTGTTGACCTGTCTTACTAGGTTGGAGAAGTTCTCCTGGATCATACCCTGCAGAGTGTTTTCCAACTTGGTTTCATTTTCCCCATCACTTTCAGGCACACCAATCAGACGTAGATTTGGTCTTTTCACATAATCCCATATTTCTTGGAGGCTTTGTTCGTTTCCTTTTACTCTTTTTTCTCTACACTTCTCTTCTTGCTTCATTTCATTCATTTGATCTTCAATCACTGATAGTCTTTCTTCCAGTTGATCGAGTCCATTACTAAAGCTTGTGCTTTTGTCACGTAGTTCTCGTGTCATGGTTTTCATCTCTATCAGTTCTTTTAAAGTCTTCTCTGCATTGATTATTCTAGTTATCCATTCATCCATTCTTTTTTCAAGATTTTTAGTTTCTTTGCTCTGGTTACATAGTTCCTACTTTAGCTCTGAGAAGTTTTATCCACTGAAGCCTTCTTCTCTTAACTCGTCAAAGTAATTCTCCATACAGCTTTGTTCTATTGCTGGTGTTGAGTTGCATTCCCTTGGAGGGGGAGAAGAGCTCTGATTTTTTGAATTTCCAGCTTTTCTGCACTGCTTTTTCCCCATCTGTGTGGTTGTATCTGCCTTTAGTCTTTGATGATGGTGAAGTACTGATGGAATTTTGGTGTGGGTGTCCTTTCTGTTTGTTAGTTTTCCTTCTGACAGTTGGGATCCCCAGCTGCAGGTCTGTTGGAGTTTGCTTGAAGTCCACTCCAGACCCTGTTTGCCTGGGTATCAGCAGTGGAGGCTGCAGAGGATAGAATATTGCTGAACAGCAAGTGTTGCTGTCTGATTCTTGCTCTGGAAGCTTTGTCTCAGGGGTGTACCCAGCCGTGTGAGGTGTGAGGTGTCAGTCTGCACCTAGTGGGGGATGTCTCCCACTTAGGCTACTCAGGGGTCATGGACCCGCTTGAGCAGGCAGTCTGTCAGTTCTCATATCTCAACCTCCATGCTGGGAGAACCAGGGACTTTTACATCTGCAGAGGTTTCTACTGCTTTTTGTTTAGCTATGCCCTGTCCCCAGAGGTGGAGTCTACAGATTCAGGCAGGCCTCCTTGAGCTGCAGTGTGTTACACCCAGTTTGATCTTCGGAGTGGCTTTGTTTACCTACTTAAGCCTCAGCAATAGTGGGTGTCCCTCCCCCAGCCTCTCTGCTGCCTTGTAGTTAGATCTCAGACTGTTGTGCTAGCAATGATTGAGGCTCCGTGGGCGTGGGACTCTCTGGGCCAGGTGTGGGATATAATCTCCTGGTGTGCCGTTTGCTAAGACCCTTGGTAAAGTGCAGTATTAGGGTGGGAGTTACCCGATTTTCCAGGTGTTATGTGTCTCAATTTCCTTTGGCTAGGAAAAAGAATTTCCTTCCCCCTTGTGCTTCCCAGGTGAGGTGATGCCTCACCCTGCTTTAGCTCTCGCTGGTCGGGCTGCACCTGTGGACCAGCACCAACTGTCTGACTCACCTCAGTGAAATGAACCCGGTGCCTCAGTTGGAAATGCAGAAATCACCCTTCTTCTGTGTCACTCATGCTGGGAGCTGGAGGCTGGAGCTGTTCCTATTAGGCCATCTTGGGCCCCCTCACAATAATTAATGCAAATTTTTTGAATTATTCAATCAAGAGATATAGGGTAATTGAATCAATAAAAGACAAGGTACAACTATATGCTGCCTATAAGATGGAGATTATCTTCACCTGTAAGGACACCCATAGAATAAAGGTAAACAGATGAAAAAAGGTATTCTATGCAAATGAAAATCAAAAAAGAGCAGGTGTAGCTCTGCTTATGTCAGATAAAACATATCTTAGATCAAAGGCTGCAAAATAGACAAAAAAGTTTATTATGTAATAAAATGGGTCAATTCAGCAAGAAGTTATGATAATCATAGTTATACAGACACATAATATTGGAGCACCTAAATATATAAAACAAATATTAATAGATCTAAAAGGAGAGAGAGACTGCAATACAACAACAGTAGGGAACTTCAACACCTCACCGTCATCAGTGGGCAGATCATCTACACAGAAAATCAAAATTAATCAAGGGAATTAAACTGCAAAATAGACCATATGAATTTGACATATCCAGAGCATCCCATTTAAAAGATGATGAATACACATTATTCTCAACTGCTCATGAAACATTTTGCAGGATAGTTTATATGTTATACCACAAAATACATCTTAAAAATTTATGATAAAAATAAATGAAGTATATTTTATCACAGTGATATAAAACTAGACATAACAGGAGAAACAGCAGAACCTATGAATACATAAAAATTAAACAACATACTGATAAACAAACAATGAGTCAATGTAGAAGCTTTAAAATAAATTTTAAAATTGTTGAGACAAATGAAAAGGAAAACACAACATACTAGAATATATAAGACACAGTAAAAGCAGTTCTAAGAGGAAACTTTATAGCAATAAACATTGGGACGTTTTGATTACTGATTTGATTTCCTTACTTGTTAATTAGTCTGCTCAGATTTTATTTCTTTGAGGTTTAATCTTGGTAAGCAATATGTTTCTGAGAATTTATCCATGTCTTCTAAAATTTTCAACATTTAATGTATAATTATTTATAATTCCCTGTTATACTTCTTTGTATTTCTGTGGTATGAGTTATAATGTGTCCTCCTTCACTTTAATTTATTTGAGTCTTCCCTCTTTTTCAAATTCTAGCTTAAGGTTCATCAATTTTATCTTTTCAAAAAGCCAACTTATAGTTATGTTTTTCCTTTTCTACTTTTTTCTAGCTTCTCAGTTTGTCACAGAAACTATAACAAACTGTCTCTCAGATCACAAGGCAATTAAACTAGAACTCAAGACTAAGAAACTCAATCAAAACCGCTCAATTACATGGAAACTGAACAACCTGCTCCTGAATGACTACTGGGTACATAACGAAATGAAGGCAGAAATAAAGATGTTCATTGAAACCAATGAGAACAAAGATACAACATACCAGAACCTCTGGGACACATTTAAAGCAGTGTGTAGAGGGAAATTTATAGCACTAAATGCCCACAAGAGAAAGCTGGAAAGATCTAAAATTGACACTATAACATCACGATTAAAAGAACTAGAGAAGCAAGGGCAAACACATTCAAAAGCTAGCAGAAGACAAGAAATAATTAAGATCAGAGCAGAACTGAAGGAAATAGAAACACAAAAAACCCTTAAAAAAAAACAATGAATCCAGGAGCTGATTTTTGAAAAGATCAACAAAATTAATAGACCGCTAGCAAGACTAATAAAGAAGAAAAGAGAGAAGAATCAAATAGACACAATAAAAAATGATAAAGAGGATATCACCACCGACCCCACAGAAATACAACCTACCATCAGAGAATGCTATAAACACCTCTACACAAATAAACTAGAAAATCTAGAAGAAATGGATAATTTCCTGGACACTTACACTCTCCCAACACTAAACTGGGAAGAAGTTGAATAACTGAATAGACCAATAGCAGGCTCTGAAATTGAGGCAATAATTAATAGCCTACTCACCAAAAAAAGTCCAGGACCAGATGGATTCACAGCTGAATTCTACCAGAGGTACAAAGAGGAGCTGGAACCATTCCTTCTGAAACTATTCAAATCAATAGAAAAAGAGGGAATCCTCTCTAACTCATGTTATGAGGCCAACATCATCCTGATACCAAAGCCTGGCAGAGACACAACAAAAAAGAGAATTTTAGACCAATATCCCTGATGAACATCGATGCAAAAATCCTCAATAAAATACTGGCAAACCGAATCCAGCAGCACATCAAAAAGCTTATCCACCATGATCAAGGGGGCTTCATCCCTGGGATGCAAGGATGGTTCAACATATGCAAATCAATACACGTAATCCAGCATATAAAGAGAACCAAAGACAAAAACCACATAATTTTATCTTTTACCTTAGATTCACTGGATATATGTACAGGTTTGTTACATGGGTATATCATGTGATGCTGAAGTTTGGAGTATGATTAATGCTGTCACCCAGATAGTGATCATAGTACCCAATAGTTTTTTAATACTTACCTGTACTCCCTTTTAGTAGTCTCTAGTATCTATTGTTGCCATCTTCATGTCCATGGGTACCCAATGTTTAGCTCTCACCTATAAGTGAGAGCATGCAATATTTGGCTTTCTGTTTCTGTGATAATTTACTTAGAATAATGGCCCCCAGCTGCATCCATGTTGTTCCAAAGGGTATGCTTCTGTTCTTTATTATGACTGTGTGGTATTTCAAGATTTATATGTACCACGTTTCCTTTACCAATCCATCATTGACTGGCACCTTGGTTGATTACATGTCTTTGCTATTGTGAATAATGCTGCAACAAATTTATAAGTACATGTGTCTTTTTGGTAGAATGGATTATTTTCTTTTGGATATAGACTCAGTAATGAGATTGTTGGGTCAAATGGTAGTTTTGTTTCAGATTCTTTGAGAAATCTCTTAACTGCTTTCCACAGTGGCTGAACTAATTTACATTTGCACCAGTGTGTAAGTGATCCCGCTTTTATTTTTTTGCAACCTATAGAAAATCTGCTATTTTAAAATGTTTAATAATAGGCATTCTGATTGGTGTGAAATGGTAACTCATTGTGTTTTTGACTTGCATTTCTCTAATGACTGCTAATGTTGGGCATTTTTTTTTTTTTTTTTTGTATGCTTGTTGGCCACATGTATGTTTTCCTTTTGGTCTACTTTAATTGGTGTTATTTGTTTATTGCTTGCTAAATTGTTTAACTTTCTTATAGATTCTAGATATTTGACATTTGTTGGTTGCATAGTTTGTGAATATTTTATCCTTTTCTGTAGGTTGTCTGTGTATTCTGTTGATAGTTTCTTTTGCTGTGCAAAAGTTCTTTAGTATAATTGGGTCTTATTTGTCAATTTTTGTTTCTGTTGCAATTACTTTTGAGGATTTAGTCATAGATTATTTGCCAAGGCTAGTGCCTAGAATGGTATTTCTTAGATTTTCTTCTAGGATTTTTATAGTTTTAGGTCTTACATTTAAGACTTAAATCTGTCCTGAGTCAATTTTTGTACATGGTGAGGAGTAGTGATCCAGTTTTGTTCTTCTTCATATGATTAACCAGCTATCTCAGCACTATTTATGGAATATGTAGGTAGCCCTTTTCTTATTGCCTTGTTGTAGGTGTGCAGTTTTATTCCTGGGCTCTGTATTTTGTTCCATTGGTCTATGTTTCTTTTTTGTACAAGGACCATGCTCTTTTGGTTACTGTAGTCTTACGATATAGTTTGAGTTAGAGTAATGCGATGTCTCTGGTTTTGTTCTTTTTCGCTTAGTATTGTTTTGGCCATTTGGGCTCTTTTTGTTTCCATATTAGTTTTAAAATGCTCTTTCTTTTTTTGTCAGAAATGACCTTAGTAGCTTGGTAGGAAGAATGTTAAATCTGTATACTACTTTGGGCAGTATGATCATTTTAACAAGATTAAGTCTTCCAATCCATGGGCATGGAATGTTTTTTGACTTTTTTTGTGTCATCTATGATACGTTTCAGCAGTATTTTGAAGTTCTTGCAGAGATCTTTTACCTCCCTGGTTAGATGTATTTCTAGCTATTTTGATTTTTGTGCCTAATGAAAATGGAGACTCATTCTTTATTGAGCTGTCAGCTAGATAGTAGCTAGTACATAGAACTGCTACTGATTTTCATACATTGATTTTATATCCTTAAGTTTTATTTAAGTGGTTTATCAATTTGAGGAGCCTTTTTGCATAGCCTTTAGGATTTTCTAAGTATAGAATCATATCAACAGTCAAGAGAGATAGTTTAAAATCTTCGATTTAGTTGCCTTTTATTTCTTTCTCTTTCCTGATTTCTCTTGCTAGGACTTGCAGTACTATGTAGAATAAGAGTAGTGACAGTGAGCATACTTTTCTTGTTCCATTTATTAAGGGGTATACTTCCAACATTTGCCCATTCAATCTGAGAGTGCATGTAGGTTGTGATAAACAACTCATGATTTTGTGGCATATTTCTTTGATGGCTAGTTCATTGAGGGGGTTTCATCATGGATAAATGTTGTATTTTTCAAGAGTTTTTTGGGTCCATTGAAATGATTATATTTTTTAAAAAGTCTGTTTATGTGGTGAATTGAATTTATTGATTTGAATATTTTGAAGCAACCCCACATCTCAGGAATAAAATCTGCTCAATCATGATGAATTAACTTTTTAATGTGCTGCTGGATTTAGTTTGCTAGTATTTTATTCAAGAATTTTGTGTCTATGTTCATCAGAGATACTGTCCTGAAGTTTCTTTTTTTCTTGTGTCCTTGCCAGAGATTGGTATCAAAATGAGACTAGCTTTGTAGAATGAGAGAATAATTCCTCCTTTTTAGTTTTTTTGGAATAATTTTAGTAGAATGGTACTAGTTCTTTGCATGTCTGGTAGGATTTGACTGTGAATCCTTGTGGTCCAGAGGTCCTTTTAGTTTATAGGTTTTGTATGACATATTCATTTTGGATTTCCTTAATAGCCTGTACAAGGTTTCTATTTATTCCTGATTCTGTCTTCAGCGGTTTTATTTGTCCCAAGAACTTATGCATCTCTCTATATTTTCAAGTTTGTGTGCACAGAGGTGTTAATAATAGTCTCTGAAGGTCTTTTTTATTTCTGTGGGGTTGATTGCAGTGTCACCTTTTTCATAGCTAATTGCATTTATTTTTATCTTCTTTTTGTTGTTAATCTAGCTATTGTTAATGGTATTTCAATCTTGTTTATCCTTTCAGAGAGTCAGCTTTTTGTTTAGTTGATCTTTTGCATGGATTTTCTGTATTTCATTCAGTTCTTCTCTGATTTTAGTTATTTATTTTCTTCTGTTAGCTTTGAGATTAGTTTGTTCTTGTTTTTGTATTTCCTTTAGGTGCAATGTCAGATTATTAATTTCAGATCTTTCTAATTTTTTTGTGTTGTTGCTTAGTGCTATGAACTTTCATCCTACTGCTGTTTTTGGTACATTGTTTCTCTCTTTTCTTTTATTTCAATTTTTTTTTACATTTCTGCCTTAATTTTGTTGTTTACACAAAAGTCATTCAAAAGTGAATTGTTTTATTTCCATGTAACTGTGTGGTTTTGAGTTATCTTCTTGGTATTGACTTGTATTTTATTCCACTGTAGTTCAAAAGTATGGTTGCTTTGATTCAACATTTTTGAGCTTATTGAGACATGCTTTATGGCAGAATATGTTCTGTGTGCAGATAAGAAGAATGTGTATACTCTAATGGATGGAATTTTCTGTAGGTGTCTATTAGTTCCAATTGTTCACATGTAAAATATAAGTTGATAATTTGTTCATTAGTTTTCTGCCTTGATGATCTATCTAATACTGTCACTGGGATATTAAAGTTCTCCATTATTATTGTATGACTGCCTAAGTATTTTTGTAGATTTAGAAGTACTTGTTTGATTAATCTGGATGCTTGAATGTTGGGTATGAATATATTTAGTAGAATTAAATCATCCCATAAATTGGACCCTTTATCATTCTGTAACATCCTTCTTTGAACAATTTTACTGTTGGTTTAAAAATCAGTTTTGGAAGTGGCTGGCAAGATGGCTGAATAGGAACAGCTCCGGTATGCAGCTCCCAGCTCAATGCAGAAGACAGATGATTTCTGCATTTCCAACTGTGGTACCAGGCTCATCTCACTGGAACTGGTTAAACAGTGGGTGTAGCCCACAGAAGGTAAGCCAAAGCAGGATGGGGCATCGCCTCAGCCCAGAAGTGCAAGGGTTTGGGGAACTCCCTACCTTAGTCAAAGAAAACCATGAGGGACTGTGTAGTGAGGAACAGTGCACTCCTGCCCAAATACTAAGCTTTTCCCATGGTCTTGGCAACATGCAGACCAGGAGATTCCCTCAGGTGCCTACAACACCAGGGCCCTGGGTTTCAAGCACAAAACTGGGTGACCATTTGGGCAGACAACGAGCTAGCTGCAGTTTTCCTTTTTTTTTTTTTTTTTTTCTTTTTTCATACCCCAGTGGCACCTGGAACGCCAGCTAGACAGAACTGTTTACTACCCTGGAAAGGAGGCTGAAGCCAGGGAGCCAAGTGGTATAGCTCAGCAGATCCCACACACCTTGGAACCCAGCAAATTAAGATCCACTGGCTTGTAATTCTTGCCGCCAGCACAGCAGTCTGAAGTCAACCTGGGACGCTTGAGCTTGGTGTGAGAAGGGGCATACACCATTTTTGAGACTTGAGTAGGCGGTTTTCCCCTTACAGTGTAAATAAAGCCACCAGGAAGTCTGAACTGGGTGCAACCCACCACAGCTCTGCAAAGCCACTTTAGACAGACTGGCTCTCTAGATTCCTCCTCTCTGGGCAGGGCATCTCTGAAAGAAAGGCAGCAGCCCCAGTCAGGTGCTATAGATAAAACTCCCATCTACCTGGGACAGAACACCTAAGGGAAGGGGTGGCTGTGGGTGCAGTTTCAGCAGACTTAAATATTGCTGCCTGTTGGCTCTGAAGAGAACCACCTTCTGAAGCTTACTACTGTCAATTCGTCGAACTCTTTCTCCATCCAGTTTTGTTCCCTTGCTGGTGATAAGTTGTGATCCTTGTATCCCTTAGTGCTGGACCTCTACTAAGGGACAGACTGTCTCTTTAACTGGGTCCCTGATGCCCATACCTCCTGACTGGGAGACACCTCCCAGCAAGGGTCGACAGACACCTCATACAGGAGAGCACTGGCTGGCATCTGGCAGATGCTCCTCTGGGACAAAGCTTCTAGAGGAAGGTACAGGCAGCAATCTTTGCTGTTCTGCAGACTCCACTGGTGATACAAACAGGGTCTGGAGTAGACCACCAGAAAATTCCAGCAGATCTCCAGCAGAGAGGATCTGGTTGTCAGAAGAAAAACTAATGAACAGAAAGGAATAGCATCAATATCCACAAAAAGTATGTCCAGACAGAAACCCCATCTGAGGGTCACCAGTATCAAAGATCAAAGGTAGATAAATCCACAAACATGAGGGAAAACTTGAGAAAAAAGGCTGAAAATTCCAAAAACCAGAATGCTTCCTCTCCTGCGAAGGATCACAACTCCTCACCAGCAAGGGAACAAAAGTGGATGGAGAAAGAGTTTGACAAATTGACAGAAGTTGGCTTCAGAAAGTGGGTAATAACAAACTCCTCCAAGCTAAAGGAGCATGTTCTAACCCAATGAAAGGAAGTTAAGAACCTTGAAAAACAGTTAAAGGAATTGCTAACTAGAATAACCAGCTTAGGGAAGAACATAAGTGACTTGATGGAACTAAAAAATCATCACAAGAACTTCGTGAAGTATACACAAGTATCAATAGATGAGTTGATCAAGCAGAAGAAAGGATGTCAGAGATTGAATAGCAACTAATGAAATAAAGTGTGAAGACAAGATTAGAGAAAAAAGAATGGAAAACAAACAAAGTCTCCAAGAAATATGGGATTATGTGAAAAGACCAAACCTATGTTTGATTGGTGTACCTGAAAGTGACAGGGAGAATGGAATCAAGTTGGAAAACACTCTTCAGGATATTATCCAGGAGATCTCCCCCAACCTATCAAGAGAGGCCAATATTCAAATTCAGGAAATACAGAGAAAACCACAAAGATACTCCTTGAGAAGAGCAACCCCAAGACAAATAATCACCAGATTCACCAAGGTTGAAATGAAGGAAAAAATGTTAAGGGCAGTTAGAGAGAAGGGTCGGGTTACCCACAAAGGGAGCCCATCCGACTAACAGTGGATCTGTCTGCAGAAACCCTGCAAGCCAGGACAGAGTGGAGGACAATATTCAACATTTTTAAAGAAAATAATTTTCAACATACAATTTTATAATACAGCCAAACTAAGCTTCATAAGCTAAGGAGAAATAAAATCCTTGACAGACAAGCAAACGCTGAGAGATTTTGTAACCACCAGATCTGCCTTTCAATAGTTCCTGAAGGAAACACTAAATATGGAAAGAAGAAACCAGAATGAGCAACTGCAAAAACATACCAAATTGTGAAGACCATCAACACTATGAAGAAATTGCACCAACTAATCAGAAAAATAAACAGCTAGCATCATAACAGGATCAAATTCACACATAACAATGTTAACCTTAAATTTAAATGGGCTAAATGCCCCAATTAAAAGAGACAGAATGGCAAATTGGATAAAGAGTCATCCTTTGGTGTGCTGTATTCAGAGGATCCATATCACGTGCAAAGACACACATAGGCTCAAAATAATAAGATGGAGGAAGATTTATCAAGCAAGTGGAAAGCAAAAAAAAAAAAAAAAAAAAAAAGCAGGGGTTGCAATCCTATTCTCTGATAAAACAGGCTTTAAACCAACAAAGATCAAAAAAGACAAAGAAGGGCGCTATATAATGGTAAAGGGATCATTGCATCAAGAAGAGCTAACTATCCTAAACATATATGCACCCAACACAGGAGCACCCAGATTCATAAAGCAAGATCTTAGAGACCTACAAAGAGACTAAGACTCCCACAAAATAATAATGGAGGACGTTAACACCCCATTGTCAATATTAGACAGATCAATGTGACAGAAAATTAACAAGGATATTCAGGATTTGAACTAAGCTATAGACTAAGCAGACCTAATAGACAGCTACAGAAGTCTCCACCTAAAATCAACAAAGTATGCATTTTTCTCAGCACCACATTGTACTTTTTCTAAAATTGACCACATGATTGTAAGTAAAACATTCCTCAGCAAATGGAATAGAACAGAAACCATAACAAACAGTCTCTCAGACTACAATGCAATCAAATTAGAACTCAGGATTAAGAAACTCACTCAAAACTGCACAACTACGTGGAAACTGAACAGCTTGCTCCTGAATGACTACTGGGTAAATAACGAAATTAAAGCACAAATAAATAAGTTCTTTGACACAAAAGAGAACAAAGACAAAATGTACCAGAATCTTTGGGATGCAGCTAAAGCAGTGTTTAGAGGGAAATTTATAGCACTAAATGTCCACAAGAGAAAGCGGGAAAGATCTAAAATCGACACCCTAACATCACAATTAAAAGAACCAGAGAAGCAAGAGTAAACAAATTCAAAAGCTTTCATAAGACAAGAAATAAGTAAGATCAGAGCATAACTGAAGGAGAGAGACATGAATAACCATTCAAAACATCCATGAATCCAGGAGCTGCTTTAAAAAAAAAAAAAAAAAAAAATAACAAACTACATAGACTGCTAGCCAGACTAATACAGAGGTAAATAGAGAAGAATCACATAGACACAATAAAATTGATAAAAGAGATATCACCACTGATCCTACAGAAATACAAACTACCATCAGAGAATACTATAAATGCCTCTACGTAAATAAACTAGAAAATCAAGAAGAAATGGATAAATTCCTGGAAACATACACACTCTGAAAACTAAACCAGGAAGAAGTTGAATCCTTGAATAGATCAACAAGTTCTGAAATTGAGGTAGTAATTAATAGCCTACCAACAAAATCAACCCCAGGACCAGACAGATTCACAACTGAGTTCTACCAGAGGTACAAAGAGGAGCTGCTACCATTCGTTCTGAAACTATTCCCAACAATAGAAAAAGAGGGAATCCTCCCTAACTCATTTTATGAGGCCAGCATCATCCTGATACCAAAACCTGGCAGAGACACAACTAAAAAACAAAATTTCAGGCCAATATCCCTGAGCAACATCAAAGCTAAAATCCTCAATAAAATACTGGTAAACCGAATCTAGCAGTATATCAAAAAGCTTGAGTCAAGCAGTACATAAAAAGAGGTTATCTATCAGGAATAACTCAGCTTCTCTCTAGCATGCAACGCTGATTAAACATACACAAATCAATAAATGCAATCCATCACAAAAAGAGAACCGATGACAAGAACCATATGATTATCTCAATAGAGGCAGAAAAGACCTTTGATAAAATTCAACACCCTTCATGCTAAAAACTCTCAATAAACTAGCTATTGAAGGAACGTATGTCAAAATAATAAGAGCTACTTATGACAAAACAACAGCCAATATCATACTGAATGGGCAAAAACTGGAAGCATTCCCTGTGAACACCGGCACAAGACAGGGATGCCCTCTCTCACCACTCCCATTCAACATGGTATTGGAAATTATGGCCAGGGTAATCAGACAAGATAAAGAAATAAAGGGTATTCAGATAGGAAAAGAGGAAATCAAATTGTCCGTGTTTACAGATGACATGATCGTATATTTAGAAAACCCCATTGTCCCAGCCCCAAATTCCTTAAACTGATAAGGAACTTCAGAAAAGTCTCAAGATACAAAATCAATATGTAAAATTCACACGCATTCTTATACGCCAAAAATAGACAAACAGAGAGCCAAATCATGACTGAACTCCCATTCCCAACTGCTCAAAAGAGAATAAAATACCTAGGAATACAACTTACAAGGGATGTGAAGGACCTCTTCAAGGAGAATTACAAACCACTGCTCAAGGAAACAAGAGAGGACACAAACAAATGGACAAACATTCCATGCTTCCATGCTAGTGGATAGGAAGAATCAATATCATGCAAATGGCCATTCTGCCCAAGGTAATTTATAGATTCAATGCTATCCTCATAAAGCTACCATTGACTTTTTTCAGAGTTAGAAAAAAGTACTTTAAATTTCATATAGAGCCACAAAAGAGCCCATACAGCCAAGACAATCCTAAGCAAAAAGAACAAATCTGGAGGCATCATGCTACCTGACTTCAAAATATACTACAAGGCTACAGTAACCAAAATAGCATGGTACTAGCATGAAATCAGATATATGGACCAATGGAACAGAAGAGAGGCCTCAGAAATATTGTCACACATCTACAAACATCTGATCTTTGACAAACCTGACAAAAACAAGCAATGGGGAAAGGATTTCCTATTTAATAAATAGTGTTGGGAAAATGGCTAGCCATATTCTGAAAACTGAATATGGACTCCTTCCTTATACCTTATACAAAAATTAACTCAAGATGGATTTAAGAATTAAACATAAGAACTAAAACCATAAAAACCCTAGAAGAAAACCTAGGCAATACCATTCAGGACATAGGCACGGACAAAGACTTCATAACTAAAACACCAAAAGCAATGGCAACAAAAGTCAAAATTGACAAAAAGGGTCTAAATAAACTAAAGAGATTCTGCACAGCAAAAGGAAACTATCGTCAGAGTGAACAGGCAACCTAGGAAGGGAGAAAAGTTTTGCAATCTTTCCATTTGACAAAGGGCTAATATCCAGAATCTACAAAGAACGTAAACAAATTTACAAGAAAAAAACAGACAACTCCATCAAAAAGTGGGCAAAGGATATGAACAGACACTTCTCAAAAGAAGACATTTATATGGCAAACAAACATATGAAAAAAGCTTATCATCACTGGTCATTAGAGTAATGAAAATCAAAACCACAAGGAGATAGCATCTCACACCAGTTAGAATGGCAATCACTAAAAAGTCAGGAAAGAATACATGCTGGAGAGGATAGGAACACTTTTACACTGTTGGTGGGAGTGTAAATTACTTCAACTATTGTGGAAGACAGTGTGGCAATTCCTCAAGGATCTAGAAATAGAAATACCATTTGACCCAGCAATTCCATTACTGAGTATATACTCAAGGGATTATAAATCATTCTACTGTAAAGACACATGCATATGTACGTTTATTGCAGCACTGTTCACAACAGCAAAGGCTTGGAACCCACCCAAATGCCCATCAATGATAGATTGGGTTAAAACAATGTGGCTCATATACACAATTAAGTACTATGCAGCCATAAAAAAGGATGAGTTCATGTCCTTTGCAAGGACATGGATGAAGCTGGAAACCATCATTCTTAGCAAACTAACACAGGAACAGAAAACCAAATACTGCATGTTCTCACTCATAAGTGTGAGTTAAACAATGATAACCCATGAACACGGAAGGAAATATCACACACTGGGGCCTGTCAGCTGGTGGAGGGTTAGGGGAGGGATAGCTTTAGGAGAAATACCTAGTGTAGATGATGGGTTGATGTGTGCAGCAAACCACCATGACACGTGTATACCTATGTAACTAACCTGCACATTCTGCACATGTATCCCACAACTTAAAGTATTTTTTTAATCAGTTTTATCTGATGTCAGAATAGTGATCATTCCTCTTTTATATTTTCCATTTTTGCGATAGACTTTTCTCCATCCCTTTATTTTTAGCTGATGGGTGTTACTACATTTTAGATGAGTCTCTTGAAGTGAGCAGACAGATGTGTTTTCTTTTTTTAAAATTCAACTTGCCACAATGTGCTTTATCAAGGGAGCATCTATACAATTTACATTACTGTAGGTTAATATTGATATGGGAGGTTTTGATTCTATTGTGAAGTTGTTAGCTGGTTTTTTAGTTTCATTTGTGTATTTGCTTTATAGGTTCTGTGAGCTATGTACCTAAGTGTGATTTTGTGTTATCAGGTATGGTTCATTTGTTTACCTGCTTAGAACTTCTTTAATGACCTTTTGTAGAGATGATCTATCGGTAATGAATTTCTTTAACAATTGTTTGTCAGGAAAATATTTTATTTCTCTTTCATTTATAAATCTTTGTGTGGTGGGACATAAAATTATTGGTTGGAATTTATTTTTAAAATTTTAGTATTTTAACTGTTATTTTAGGTTAAGGGCTACATGTGCAGATTTGTTGCATAGGTAACTTCATGACTCAGGTTTTGTGTATAGATAATTTTATCACCCAGGTACTAAAGCGTAGTACCAGTTCTTTTTTTCTGAACCTCTCCATCCTCTCATCCTTCTCTCTCAAGTTGGCCCCAGTATCTGTTGTCACCCTCTTTCTGTCATTGTGTTCTCAGTATTTAGCTCTGACTTACAAGTGAGAATATGCAATATTTGGTTTTCTGTCCTGCGTTAATTTGCTGAAGATAATGGCCCCCAGTTCCATCCATCCATGTTCCTGCAAAGGACATGATCTTGTTCTTTTTTATGGCTACATAGTATTCCACAGTGTATTCCATGGTGTATACGTATTATACTTTCTTTATCCAGTCTACCATTGATAGGCATTTAAGTTGATTCAATATTGTATTAGTCCGTTTCATGTTGCTGATACAGACATACCAAGACTGGGAAATTTACAAAAGAAAGAGGTTTAATGGAGAACTCACAGTTCCCCGTGGCTGGGGAAGCCTCACAATCATGGCGGAAGGCAAGGAGGAGCAAGTCACATTTTATGTGGATGGTGGCAGGCAAAGAGGGGACTTGTGCAGGCAAACTCTTGTTTTTTGTTTTGTTTTGTTTTGTTTTGTTTTTGCAATATGATCTCGTGAGCCTTATTCACTATCTTGAGAACAGCATGGGAAAGACCCGTTCCCATAATTCAATCATCTCCCACCAGGTTACTCCCGACATTTGGGAATTGCGGGAGTTGCAATTCAAGGTGAGATTTGGATAGGAACATAGGCAAACCAGATCAAATACAGTTGCTACTGTGAATGGTGCTGTAATAAACATATGTGCGCCTGTGTCTTTATGGTATAATGGTTTACATTCCTTTGTGTATATACCCAATAACAAATATTGGGTTGAATGGTAGTTCTTTGAAGAATTGCCAGACTAATTTTCACAATGGTTGAAATAATTCAAACTTCCCCCTGCACTGTATAAGCATTCTCTTTTTTTCTGCAACATTGCCAGCATCTGTTATGTTTTGACATTTTAAATAATAACCATTCTGACTGGTGTGTGATGGTATCTCATTGTGGTTTTTATTTGCATTTCCTTAATAATTAGTGATATGAGTATTTTCTTATATGCTTGCTGGGCATGTGTGTGTTATTGGAAAAGTGTCTCATTGGTTTTTGCTTGATAAGTTTGTTTAAGTTCATTGTAGTTTCTGAATATTAGACTTGTGTCAGATGTATAGTTTGCAAATATTTTCTCCTGTTCTGTAGGTTGCCTGATTACTCTTTTGATAGCTTGTTTTTGTTTTTTTTTTTTTTTTCTATGCAGAAGTTCTTTGGATCCCATATGTCAATGTTTGCTTTTGTCACAATTGCTTTTGGCATTTTCCTTATAAAATTTTTGCCAGTACTTATGTCCAAAATGATATTTTTAAGATTATTTTGCAGGATTTTTATAGTTTTAGGTTTTACATTTTGGTCTTTAATTTACATTGAATTAATTCTTGAATATGGTATAAGAACTGGGTACAGCTTCAATCTTTTGAATATAGCTAGCCAGTTATCCCAGCACTATTTATTGAATAGGTAGTCCTTTCCCTATTGCTTATTATTGTCAAACTTTGTCAAAGATCGGATCATTGTAGGAGCATAACTTTACTTCTGAGCTCTATATTCTGTTAGACTGGTCTATGTGTCTGTTTTTGGTATCAGTACCATGTTGTTTTGGCTACTGTAGCCTCGTAATACATTTTGAAATCCAGCACTGTAATTCCTCCAGCTTTGTTCTTTATGAATGCTGAAAACAGGCTTCCAGATTCTTCTGATTTTTAAGATTTCTTCTGAGGACTCTACTGTTAGCCTGATGAAGTTGCTTTTTGATTTGTTTGTTTGTGTTTTTTTGTCTAGCCTACATTCAATACTGCAAAAAACCCACAAAATTTTTTATATAGTTACTCTCTTAGAATGATAAAGTTTCTTTAGAGTCTGACTTGTACCCCCTTTTTATTTACACTGTTTGTTATTTTTTGGTTTTTAAGTATTATATTTGATTTATTTGTATACTTTTTCCTAAAAATTTACAGAAGTGCCTTGTGTTCACTGTAAAATTGCAAATAAATATATATAAGAAAAAAATTATCTTTTAACATCCTTTCCAATGCTTCTGGCTCCAGTATTCGAAACTGACAGTATTGTCTGTATATCCTATAATGATATTCTCCATGTCTATCTAAGCACATACTTGTATAGGGGCTTTTTAAAAATCTGCTTTTATTATTTAGAGTTCTAAAGAGAAACAGAACCAAAAGTGTGTGTGTGTGTGGGGGGGGTGTGTGTGTGTGTGTATAAAAAGAGACAGAAACAGACAGAGGCATAAATGAAAGGTGAGAGAGAGAGGGTGAAATAAATTTTAAAGAATTGGCTGGTTGGAGGGGTGCAGAGCAAGAGGCTGAATAGGAACAGCTCCAGTCTCCAGCTCCCAGTGCGAGCAACACAGAAGACCGGTGATTTCTGCATTTTCAACTGAGGTACTGGGTTTATCTCACTAGGGAGGGCTGGACAATGGGTGCTGGTCAGCTGTTGCAGCCCAACCAGTGAGAGCTGAAGCAGGGCGAGGCATCACCTCACCTGGGAAGCACAAGGGGAAAGGGAATCCCTTTTCCTAGCCAGGGGAACTGAAACACACAACACCTGGAAAATTGGGTAATTCCCACCCAAATACTGTGCTTTAAGCAAAAGAGCACACCAGGAGATTATATCCCACACCTGGCCAGGAGGGTCTCAAGCCCACGGAGCCTTCCTCATTGCTAGCACAGCAGTCTGCGATCTAACTGCAAGGCAGCAGCAAGGCTGGGGGAGGGGTGCCCACCATTGCTGAGGCTTAAGTAGGTAAACAAAGCCCTGGGAAGATCGAACTGAGTGGAGCCACAGCAGATCAAGGAGGCCTGCCTGTCTCTGTAGACTCCACCTCTGGGGACAGGGCACAGCTCAACAACAACAACAACAACAACAACAAAAAGCAGCAGAAACCTCTGCAGACACAAACGACTCTGTCTGACAGCTTTGAAGAGAGCAGTGGATCTCCCAACATGGAGGGTGAGATCTGAGAACTGACAGACTGCCTGTTCAAGTGGGTCACTGACCCCGGAGTAGCCTAACTGGGAAACATCCTCCACTAGGGGCACACTGACACCCCACACATCATACGGTGGAGTACACCCCTGAGAGAAAGCTTCCAAAGCAAGAATCAGACAGGCACACTCACTGTTCAGCAGTACTCTATCTTCTGCAGTCTCTGCTGTTGACACACAGCAAATAGGGTCTGGAGTGGACCTCAAGCAATCTCCAACAGGCCTACAGCTGAGGGTCCTGACTGTTAGAAGGAAAACTAACAAACAGGAAGGACACCCACAGCAAAACTCCATCAGTACGTCACCATCATCAAAGACCAGAGGCAGATAAAACCACAAAGATGGGGAAAAAGTAGGGCAGAAAAGCTGGAAATTCAAAAAATAAGAGCGCCTCTCCCCATCCAAAGGAACGCAGCTCATGGCCAGCAACGGATCAAAGCTGGACAGAGAATGACTTTGACGAGATGAGACAAGAAGGCTTCAGACCATCACATTTCTCAGAGCTAAAGGAGGAATTACGTACCCAGTGTAAAGAAACTAAAAATCTTGAAAAAGAGTGGAAGAATTGATAACAAGAATAATTAATGCAGAGAAGGCCATAAATGAAATGACAGAGATGAAAACCATGACACGAGAAATACGTGACAAATGCATAAACTTCAGTAACCAACTCGATCTACTGAAAGAAAGAGTGTCAGTGATTGAGGATCAAATGAATGAAATGAAGCCAGAAGAGAAGACAAAAGAAAAAAGAAGAAAAAGAAATGAACAAAGCCTGCAAAAGTATGGGATTATGTAAAAAGACCAAATCTACGTCTGATTGGGGTGCCTGAAAGTGAGGGAGAAAATGGAACAAAGTTGGAAAACACTCTTCAGGATATAATCCAGGAGAACTTCCCCAACCTAGTAGGGCAGGCCAACATTCAAATTCAGGAAATACAGAGAACACCACAAAGGTACTCCTCGAGAAGAGCAATTCCAAGACACATAATTGCCAGATTCACCAAAGTTGAAATGAAGGAAAAAATCTTAAGGGCAGCCAGAGAGAAAGGTCGGGTTACCCACAAAGGGAAGCCCATCAGACTAACAGCAGATCTCTTGGCAGAAACTCTACAAGCCAGAAGAGAGTGAGGGCCAATATTCAACATTCTTAAAGAAAAATTTTCAACCCAGAATTTCATATCCAGCCAAACTAAGTTTCATCAGTGAAGGAGAAATAAAATCCTTTACAGATAAGCAAAGGCTTAGAGATTTTGTCACCACCAGGCCTGCCTTACAAGAGACCCTGAAGGAAGCACTAAACATGGAAAGGAAGAAGCGGTACCAGCTATTGCAAAACATGCCAAAATGTAAAGACTATCGAAGCTAGGAAGAAACTGCATCAACTAACGAGCAAAATAACCAGTTAAAATCATAATGGCAGGATCAAGTTCACACATAACAATATTAACCATAAATGTAAGTGGATTAAATGGTCCAATTAAAAGAAACAGACAGGCAAATTGGATAAAGAGTCAAGACCCATCAGTCTGCTGTATTCAGGAGACCCATCTCACATGCAGAGACATACATAGGCTCAAAATAAAGGGATGGAGGAAGATCTACCAAGCAAATGGAGAACAAAAAAAAGCAGGGGTTGCAATACTGGTCTCTGATAAAACAGATTTTAAGGGATCAATTCAACGGGAGGAACTAACGATCCTAAATATATATGCAACCAGTATAGGAGCACCCAGCTTCATAAAGCAAGTCCTTACAGACTTACAAAGAGACTTAGACTTTGATACAATAATAATGGGAGAGTTCAACACCACACTGTCAACAATAGACAAATGAACGAGACAATAAGTTAACAAGGATATCCAGGAATTGAACTCAACTCTGCAGCAAGCAGACCTAATAGACATCTACAGAACTCTCCACCCCAAATCAAGAGAATATACATTCTTCTCAGCAACACGTCACACTTATTCCAAAATTGACCACGTAATTGGAAGTAAAGCATTCCTCAGCAAATGGAAAAGAACAGAAATTATAACAAACTGTCTCTCAGACCACAGTGCAATCAAACTAGAACTCAGGACTAAGAAACTCAATCAAAACTGTACAACTACATGGAAACTGAATACCTGCTCCTGAATGACTACTGGGTACATAACGAAATGAAGGCAAAAATAAAGAAGTTCTTTGATACCAATGAGAACAAAGATATCACATACCAGAATCTCTGGAACACATTTAAAGCAGTGTGTAGAGGGAAATTTATAGCACTAAATGCCCACAAGAGAAAGCTGGAAAGATTTAAAATTGACACTCTAACATCACAATTAAAAGAACTAGAGAAGCAAGAGCAAACACATTCAAAAGCTAGCAGAAGGCAAGAAATAACTAAGATCAGAGCAGAACTGAAGGAGATAGAGACACAAAAACCTCCAAAAAATCAATGAATCCAGGAGCTGGTTTTTTGAAAAGATCAACAAAATTGACAGACCGCTAGCAAGACTAATAAAGAAGAAAAGAGAGAAGAATCAAATAGACGCAATAAAAAATGATAAAGGGGATATCACCACTGACCCCACAGAAATACAAACTGCCATCAGAGAATACTATAAACACATCTACGCAGATAAACTAGAAAATCTAGAAGAAATGGATAATTTCCTGGACATTTACACTCTCCCAAGGCTCTACCAGGAAGAAGCTGAATTCCTGAATAGACCAATAGCAGGCTCTGAAATTGAGACAATAATAAATAGCCTACCAACCAAAACCAGTCCAGGACCAGATGGATTCACAGCTGAATTCTACCAGAAGTACAAGGAGAGGTGGTACCATTCCTTCTGAAACTATTCCAATCAATAGAAAAAGAAGGAATCCTCCCTAACTCATTTTTTGAGGCCAACATCATCCTGATACGAAAGCCTAGCAGAGACACAACAAAAGAAGAGAATTTTAGACCAATATCCCTGATGAACATCGGTGCAAAAATCCTCAATAAAATACTGGCAAACCAGATCCAGCAGCACATCAAAAAGCTTATCCAACATTATCAAGTGGGCTTCATCCCTGGGATGCAAGGCTGGTTCAACATACGCAAATCAATAAACGTAATCCAGCATAACAACAGAACCAAAGACAAAAAGCACATGATTATCTCCATAGATGCAGAAAAGGATTTTGACAAAATGCAACAGCCCTTCATGCTAAAAACGCTCAATAATTCGGTATTGTTGGAACGTATCTCAAAATAATAAGAGCTATTTTTGACAAACCCACTGCCAATATCATACTGAATGGGCAAAAACTGGAAAAATTCCCTTGAAAACTGGCACAAGACAGGGATGCCTCTCTCACCACTCCTATTCAACATAATGTTGGAAGTTCTGGCTAGGGCAATCAGGCAAGAGAAAGAATCAAGGGTATCGAGTTAGGAAAAGAAGAAGTCAAATGTCCCTGTTTGCACATGACATGATTGTATATTTAGAAAACCCCATTGTCTCAGCCCAAAATCTCCTTAAGGTGATAAGCAACTTCAGGAAAGTCTCAGGATACAAAATTAATGTGCAAAAATCATAAGCATTCTTATACACCAGTAACAGACAAACAGAAAGCCAAATCATGAATGAACTTCCATTCACAATTGCTTCAAAGAGAATAAAATACCTAGGAATCCAACTTACAAGGGATGTAAAGGACCTCTTCAAAGAGAACTACAAACCACTGCTCAGTGAAATAAAAGAGGACAGAAACAAATGGAAGAACATACCATGCTCATGGATAGGAAGAATCAATATCATGAAAATGGCCATATTGCCCAAGGTAATTTATAGATTCAATGCCATCCCCATCAAGCTACCAATAAATTTCTTCACAGAATAGGAAAAAACAGCTTTAAAGTTCATATGGAACCAAAAAAGAGCCCGCATTGCCAAGACAATCCTAAGTCAAAAGAACAAAGCTTGAGGCATCATGATACCTGACTTCAAACTATACTACAAGGCTACAGTAACCAAAACAGCTTGGTACTGGTACCAAAACAGAGATATAGACCAATGGAATAGAACAGAGTCCTCAGAGATAATACCACACATCTACAGCCATCTATATATTTCTCAGATCTTTGATAAACCTGAGAAAAAGAAGAAATGGGAAAGGATTTCCTATTTAATTAATGTTGCTGGGAAAACTGGATAGCCATAAGTAGAAAGCTGAAACTGGATCCTTTCCTTACTCCTTATACAAAAATTAACTCAATATGGTTTAGAGACTTAAATGTTAGACCTAATACCATAGAAACCCTAGAAGAAAACCTAGGTAATACCATTCAGGACATAGGCATGGGCAAGGACTTCATGTCTAAAACACCAAAAGCAATGACAACAAAAGCCAAAATTGACAAATGGGATCTAATTAAACTAAAGAGCTTCTGCACAGACAAAGAAACTACCATCAGAGTGAACAGGCAACCTACAGAATGGGAGAAAATTTTGCAATCTACTCATCTGACAAAGGGCTAATATCCAGAACCTACAAAGAACTCAAACAAATTTACAAGAAAAAAACAAACAACCCCATCAAAAGTGGGCAAAGGATATGAACAGACATTTCTCAAAAGAAGAGATTCATACAACCAACAGACACATGAAACAATGCTCATCATCACTGCCCATCAGAGAAATACAAATCAAAACCACAATGAGATGCCATCTCACACCAGTTAAAATGGCAATCATTAAAAAGTCAGGAAACAACAGGTGCTGGAGAGGATGTGGAGAAATAGGAACACTTTTACACTGTTGGTGGGATTGTAAACTAGCTCAACCATTATGGAAAACAGTATGGCGATTCCTCAAGGATCTAGAACTAGAAGTACCATATGACCCAGCCATCCCATTACTGGGTATATACCCAAAGGACTATAAATCATGTTGCTATAAAGACACATGCACACATATGTTATTGCGACACTATTCACAATAGCAAAGACTTGGAATCAACCCAAATGTCCATCAGTGACAGACTGGATTAAGAAAATGTGACACATATACACCATGGAATACTATGCAGCCATAAAAAAGGATGAGTTTGTGTCCTTTGTAGGGACATAGATGCATCTGGAAACCATCATTCTCAGCAAACTCTCGCAAGAACAAAAAGCCAAACACCGCATGTTCTCACTCATAGGTAAGAACTGAACAATGAGATCACTTGGACTCGGGAAGGGGAACATCACACACTGGGACCTATCACGGAGCGGAGGGGGAGGGATTGCATTGGGAGTTATACCTGATGTAAATGACAAGTTGATGGATGCTGACGAGTTGATGGTTGCAGCACACCAACATGGCACAAGTATACATATGTAACAAACCTGCACGTTATGCACATGTACCTAGAACTTAAAGTATAATAAAACAAATAAAAAAATTAAAAATTAAAAAAAAAAAATAGACTGTCTGGTTTAACAGGACCTACTATAGCCATGGGCAACCTGGCTGTTCTCTCTGAGCTGCCATTTTGTCCTATATATTGAAGGAGACTTTATTTCTAACTCTCTGGAGCCCTTTCAAGCCATACAAAATCATGGGAGAGAGATAAATGGATAAAGAGAACCATTATATCACTGAACGACTACAAGCTCCTCACAGGACAACTGAGACAAAGATGGAAGCTGATGAGCATGATGCATAGGTCTGCATAAATCATGTCACCATTACAAGGTGCTAACACGGATCACACTGCATGCCTCCGAGGGTCAATGAGCAGTTACTGTCAACACCATCCACCCCCATTTTACAGATGATACCCTGAGATTCTGATGCTCTCCAAGGTCACAGGTATTTATCACACTTGGTCACACTCCAGCCCTAGACTCACTCTGCTTCACTATAATTGTGAAATATGCAAATATGGAGACCATTATTTTTTTACAGCATCCTTTGCTTCCTACTTGTCTTTAGGGGAAAAATCATAGCAGAAAAGGTTTAATAAACATTTATAAGAATTTCTAAGTGAATAATCTGAACAACAACAACAAAAAAGAATTGGCTCACATAATCTTCAAAAGCAAGATGGTGAAATTGGAGCCTCCTGACTCGTGCTTCTTCCATTGACAAGCCGAATAAACATCTACACATAGATAAATTTCTTCTGAGCGATATTAGAAACTAGTTAAGAGGCTCCTACAAAACAGGCAACTGAGAAAATATCCACATCAAAATGAGTAAAAGAGTTGAAACACACTCTTACCACAAATCCCATCTCAGGCCCAATAACTTACAATCTGGGGAGAATCCCCAACTCACTGTTTCTCTCTAAGAAACAATCCCCAACTCACTGTTTCTCTCTAAGGGTTTGAACCATACATGTAGCTTTCCAACTTTTATAGTCTCTACCCAAAGTTTAGTTACTAAAAATCACCTAGCTATGAAAGCAGAAAAGATTCATCGTTTATGAGTCTCCTGAAACCACACACACAAAAAAAGAAGTGATTTTTGACAGATGCATAAAAATTTTCAGTGGCTATTCCCCCAAGCTCAGTGTGGAGCAAATATAAAATTGCACCCTGCTCCTATTTCTCCCTGGAAGGGATTTGTCTACACACTTTCCCAGCTGCTGCCTCAGAATCAAACTTTTAATAAAGCTGTGTATGGAAGTCAACAAGACCTACAAACAAGTGACCTGAATGAACATAAATGGCTATGTGGACACTTCCCAAGTCTTCTATCCCTGACTCAGTGCAGAGATAAAACAAGATCTTCAACTTTTGTCTGAAAGACCTTTTTGCACATTTATTCAATGCCAAAACATGTATGGTTCCCAGCCAAAAGACTGGATGTTAAATTGCCTAGTTCTGGGAGCTGAAGATGCTCTGCATTTGTGAGTCACCTTGGATCACAGAAAACAAAGAGCTGGTTTCAAATAGGCACAGAGAGAAGACAAAGCAATATGGTAGAATAGAAAGCTCCAGTGATTGTCCCCATGCCCCTGGCAAGGAACCCCAGTTAACAACTATCTACATAGGGGGGAAAAAAACACCTTTATAAGAAGCAAAAATCAGGAGAGATATTATATCTTACTGAAGAAGGCACTGAAGAGGTAGAAAAAACAGTTTTGTATCCCCAACACTACCCCAACGCAACTTTGGTAGCTATGGTGTGGTGCAGAGAGTGACTCTGGGAGGTAGGGGAGGGAGAACACAGCCAATGTGAGGCATTAAACTCAATGCTGTCCTTTTAGAGCAGAAAGGAAAACTGGGCCAAACTCAGCTGATGCCCATACACAAGACAGTATTTAAAGCTGCCTTTATGGAAATCACCTAGTCCTGGTGACATTCATCACCTGCTAACTGAAGAGCCCATGAGTCCAGAATAATCAGCAGCAATACCCAGGTGTTACAGAGAAGGTCTTAGGAGAGCCTCTGAGACTTGTTGGTTTCAGGTGAGACTCAGTACCTTACCAACTGTGGTGGCTATAATGCAAAATTCCTCCTGCTTGAGAAAAGCACAGAGGAAAGTAAAAGGGACTTTGTCTTGCACCTTCAGTGCCAGCCTGGCCAAAATGGGGTAGGCTCTTGAAGATCCCAATTCCAGGACTTGACTCTGGATAAAATTACTGAACTTGCCCTGGGACAGAGGAGAGCACACTGCCCTAGAAGGTGAATCTAAGACCAGGTAGCATTCACAACAAGTTGACTTCAGAGACACTGGGCCATAAGGGAACATCAGTGGTAGTCTGGCAGTACTACTCATGTCCTCAGATGTCGGTGGCTAAAATGTGAGGCTCCTCTGCCTTTGAAAAAAGAAAGGAACAGTGGGAAGGACTGTATTTGCGATCTGAGTGCCAGCCCAGCCACAATAAAATAGAACATCAGGTCGACTTCTAAGGTTTTTGACCTATCCAGGAGCTTGGGAACCTTGCCGCCGTGAAGGTAAAGACACAAGCGTGACTGTCTTTGTCACTTGCTGATTGTAGAGCCTCAGGGCCTTGCGTGAATGTAGAAAGTAGCCAGGGACTATTTAAAGCAGGTCTTGGGCAAGACCATTGATGTGCTGGCTTCAGGTCCGACCCACTGTAGTCTTAGTGGTGGTGTCCACAAGGATAATTCCTATGTTCATGAACGCAGGTATAGTTTATATCAAAACACTAAAATTCTTTCAAATATCTGGAAAGCCTTCCCAGAAAATAATGGCTACAAACAAGCCCGGACAGTGAAAACTATAATAAATACCTAACTCTTCAATGCATACAGACCGAAGAACATCTACTAGTATTCAAAGAAAACATGACTTCATTAGAAGAACTAAATAAGGCACCAGGAACCAATCCTGGAGAACGGAGATATGTGACCTTGCAGAGAATTCAAAATAACTGTTGAGAAAATGCAAGGAAATGTAAAATAATAGAGAGAATAAATTCAGAATACTATCAGGTACATTTAACAAAGACATTAAAATAATTTAAAAGAATCAAACAGATTCTGGAGCTGAAAAAATGCAATTGGCATACTAAAGAATGCACTAGAGAATTGTAATACCAGAATTAAGAAAGCAGAAGAATTAGTGAATTTCAAAGCAAGCTATTTCAAATTACACAGTCAGAGGAGACAAAAGAAAAGAGAATAAAAACAATAAAGCACACTTATAGGATCTATAAAAATATCCTCCAAAGGCAAATTTAAGAGTTGCTGTCCTTATAGTGGAAGTAAAATAATAGATAGGAGTAGAGAGTTTTTTCAAAGGGATAGGATCAGAGAACTTCTAAAACTTAAAGAAAGGTATCAATATCCAACTACAAGAAGGTTATAGAACACCAAGGAGATTTAACCCAAAGAAGACTACCTCAAGACATTTAATAATCCAACTCCCAAAGCTTAAGGATAAAGAAAGTATCTTAAAAGCAACCTGAAAAAAAAGAAACAATGTACAATGGAGCTCCAATATATCTGGCAGCAGAATTTTCAGTGGAAACCTTAAAGGTGAGGAGAAAGTGGCATGACATATTTAAAGTGCTGAAGCAAACAAATATTTTATCCTAGAATAGTATATCCAATTAAGTTATCCTTCAAACATGAAGGATTAATAAAGACTTTTCCAGAGAAACAAAAGCTGAAAGACTGCATCAATACCAGATTCATCCTACAAGAAATGCTAAAGGGAGTACTTCAACCAGAAAGAAAATGACATTAATGAGTAATAAATAATCATCTGAAGGTATAAAACTCACTGGCAACAGTAACTACACAGAAAAAATCACAGAATATTATAACACTGTAATGGTGGTGTGTAAACTACTCTTATCCTAAGTAGAAAGACTAAATGACAAACCAATAAAAATAATAGCTACAATAACTTTTGAAGATATAGTCAGTACAAAAAGATATCTAAGTAGAAATAAAAAATAGTTAAAAAGTGGAGTGGGAGAAGCAAAGAGAAGGACAGAATTTTTATTAGTTTTTTTGTTTCTTTGTTTGCTTATGTAAATAGTGTGTTATCAGATTAAAATAATGAGTTAAAATATCCACGAGCCTCGTGGTAACCTCAAACGAAAGAAGCATGCAATAGAGACACAAAAAGTAAAAATTAAAAAGAAAAAACTAAATTATATTACCAGAGAAAATCAACCTTACTAGAGGAAGACAGGAAGGGAGAAAAAAAAAATAGAAGACCATAGAACAACCAGAAAAAATAACAAAATTGCAGGAGTAAGTTCTTATTTATGAATAATAATACTGAATGTAAATGAACTAAACTCTCCAATCAAAAGACAATAAATGGCTGAATATACAAAAGAACAAGACCCATTGATCTGTTCCCTGAAAGAAATGCACTTCACTTATAAAGATACACATAGATTTAAAATGAAGAGATGAAAAAAACAGATTTCATGCTAATGGAAACCAAAAAGCAGGAGTAGCCACACTTATATCAGACAAAATAAGTTTCAAGAAAAAAATTTGAGAAAAAAAAAAAAAAAACAAGGAATGACACCATATAATGAAAGAAGTGCCAATTCAGTCAGAAAAACAACAATTTTAAGTATAAATGCACCCAGTACTGGAGCAAAGATACACAAAAAGGAAATACTATTAGAGCTAAAGAGAGATATAGCCTTCAATACAATATAGCTGAAAACTTCAACACTTCAATTTCAGCATTGGGCGTATCTTCCAGACAGAAAATCAACAACAACAACAGAAAAAATCAGGCTTAGTTTGCATAATAAACCAAACAGATCTAACAGATGTTTACAGAACATTTCATTCAAGACCTCTAAAATACACATTGCTTTTCTCAGCACATGGATTATTCTCAAGGATAGACTATATGTTCAGTCACAGAAAAGTCATACAACATACAGAAAGTTGAAATAACATCAAACATCTCCTCTGATCAAAATGGAATAAATTAGAAATTCAAAACAAGAGAATTTTGAAACTATACGAATGCACGGAAATTAAACAATATGCTCCCGAATGGTCAGTGGGTCAATAAAGAAATTAAGAAGGAAATTAAAAAGTTCTTGAAACAAGTGATAATGGAAACACAACATACAAAAACCTACGGGATATAGCAAAAGCAATACTAAGAGGGAAGTTTATACCTATTAGTGCCTAGATCAAGAAATAGGAAAAACCTCAAAAAAAAAAAAAAAAAAAAAAAAAGAAAAATCTAACAGTTAATTTTAAAGAACTAGAAAAGCAAAAGGGAACCAAACCCAACATTCATAGAAAAAAGAAATAATAAATATCAGACAAGAAATAAATGAATTGAAATGAAAATAGTACAAAAGATCAACAAAACAAAAAAGTGTGTTTTGAAGAGTTAAACAAATTTGACAAGTCATTAGTGAGACTAAGACAAAAAGGAAAGAAGATCCAAATAAATAAAATCAGAAATGAAAATGGAGGCATTGATAGTGAAGAAATTCAAAGGATCATTAGTGGCTACTGTGAGAAACTATATTCCAGTAAGTTGGAACATCTAGAATCAATGAACAAATTCCTAGATACATACAACCTACAAAGATTGAACCAGGAAGAAATCCAAAACCTGAATAGACCAATAACGAGTAATGAGATCAAAGGTGTAATAAAATGTCTCCAAGTAAATAAAACCTTGGAACCTGATCACTTCGTTGCTGAATTCTACCAAACGTTGCAAGAAGAATGAATAGTAATCCTACTCAAACAATTCAAAAAACTATAGGAAGAGAAAATACTTGCAGACTCATTTTATGAGGCTAGTATTACCCCAATACCAAACCCAGGTGAGGATATATCTGAAAAAGAGAACCAGAGGACAATATTTGTGATGAATATTGATGCAGCAATTCTCAACAAAATAATAGCAAACAGAATCCAATAATACATTTTAGATATCATTTATCATTACCAAGTGAAATTTATTCTTGGGAAGCAAATATCAATCAAATTATACATATAAATCAAACTGATACAACATATCAAAAGAATGAAGGATAAAATCCATATCTTCATTTAAATTGATGCTGAAAAAGAATTTTATGAAATTAATTATTGATTAATAAAAACCCTAAAAAAAACCGATAGTAAAAGGAACATATCTAAACACAATAAATGCCAAATATGACAAACCCACAACAAGTGTCATACTAAATGGGGAAAATTGAAAGCTTTTTCTCTAAGATCTGAAACATGACAAGGATGCTCACTGCCACCACTGTTATTTAACATAGTACTGGAAGTCCCAGGTAGAGCAATCAGACAAGAGAAAGATATAAAGGGGATCAAAATTAGAAAGAAATAAGTCAAATTATCTTTGTATGCAGATGATATGAACTTATATTTGAAAAAATATACAAAGATTTCACCACAAGCTATTCCAACTGATAAACAAATACAAAGTTGCATGATACAAATTAACATGCAAATTCTGTAGCATTTCTATATGCCAGCAGTAATCAATGTAAAATAGAAATAAAAAAGTAATAGTCACACATAGAATAACAAAAGAAGTAAAAGAGCTCTATAATGAAAACTATAAAACACTGATGAAGGAAATTGAATACGACACATACAAAAAGAAAAATATGAGGGGCGGAGAAAGATAGCTGAATAGGAACAGCTCCAGTCTCCAAATCCCAGCACAAGTGACACAGAAGACCAGTGATTTCTGCATTTTCAACTGAGGTACTGGGGTCATCTCACTAGGGAGTGCTGGACAATCGGTGCTGGTCAGCAGCTGCAGACCGATCAGGGAGATCTGAAGCAGGGCGAGGCATCGCCTCACCTGGGAAGTGAAAGGGGGAAGGGAATCCCTTTTCCTAGACAGGGGAACTGAGACACACAAAACCTGGAAAATCGGGTAACTCCCACCCCAATACTGTGCTTTAAGCAAATGGGCACACCAGGAGATTATATCCCAAAACTGGCCAGGAAGGTCCCACGGCCACGGAGCCTCCCTCATTGCAAGCACAGCAGTCTGCGATCTAAATGCAAGGCAGCAGTGAGGCTGGGGGAGGGGTGCCCGCCATTGCTGGGGCTTAAGTAGGTAAACAAAGCCACTGGGAAGCTCGAACTGGGTGGAGCTCACAGCAGCTCAAGGAAACCTTCCTGTCTCTGTAGACTCCACCTCTGGGGAGAGGGCACAGCTAAACAACAGTCACAAAAAAAGCAGAAGAAACCTCTGCAGACGAAAGGACTCTGTCTGACAGCTTTGAAGAGAGCAGTGGATCTCCCCACACGGAGGCTGAGATCTGAGAAGGGACAGACTGCCTGCTCAAGTGGGTCCCTGACCCCTGAGTAGCCTAAATGGGAGACATCCCCCACTAGGGGCAGTCTGACACCCCACACCTCACAGGGTGGAGTACACCCCTGAGAGGAAGCTTCCAAAGAAAGAATCAGACAAGTACACTCGCTGTTCAGCAATATTCTATCTTCTGCAGCCTCTGCTGCTGACACACAGGCAAACAGGGTCTGGAGTGGACCTCAAGCAATCTCCAACAGACCTGCAGCTGAGGGTCCTCACTGCTAGAAGGAAAACTATCAAACAGGAAGGACACCTATACCAAAACCCCATCAGTACGTCACCATGATCAAAGACCAGAGGCAGATAAAACCACAAAGATGGGGAAAAAGCAGGGCAGAAAAGCTGGAAATTCAAAAAATAAGAGCACATCTATCCCTGCAAAGGAGCGCAGCTCATGGCCAGCAACGGGTCGAAGCTGGTCAGAAAATGACTTTGACGAGATGAGAGAAGAAGGCTTCAGTGCATCAAACTTCTCAGAACTAAAGGAGGAATTACATACCCAGCGAAAAGAAACAAAAAATCTTGAAAAAGAGTGGAAGAATTGGACAACTAGAATAACTAATGCAGAGAAGGTCATAACGAAATGACAGAGATGAAAATCATGACACGAGAAATACGTCACAAACGCACAAGCTTCAGTAACTGACTCAATCAACTGGAAGAAAGAGTGTCAGCGATTGAGGATCAAGGAATGAATGAAGCGAGAAGAGAAACCAAAAGAAAAAAGAAGAAAAAAAATGAACAAAGCCTGCAAGAAGTACGGGATTATGTAAAAAGACCAAATCTACGTCTGATTGGGGTGCCTGAAAGTGAGGGGGAAAATGGAACCAAGTTGGAAAACACTCTTCAGGTATCATTCAGGAGAATTTCCCCAACCTAGTAGGGCAGGCCAACATTCAAATTCAGGAAATACAGAGAATGCCACAAAGATACTCCTCCAGAAGAGCAACTCCAAGACACATAATTGTCAGATTCAGCAAAAGTTGAAATGAAGGAAAAAATCTTAAGGGCAGCCAGAGAGAAAGGTCGGGTTGCCCACAAAGGGAAGCCCATCACTAACAGCAGATCTCTTGGCAGAAACTCTACAAGCCAGAAGAGAGTGGGGGCCAATATTCAACATTCTTAAAGAAAAGAATTTTAAACCCAGAATTTCATATCCAGCCAAACTAAGTTTCATCAGTGAAGGAAAAATATAATTCTTTACAGATAAGCAAATGCTTAGAGATTTTGTCACCACCAGGCCTGCCTTACAAGAGACCCTGAAGGAAGCCGTACACATGGAAAGAAAAAACCAGTACCAGCCATTGCAAAAACATGCCAAAATGTAAAGACCATCGAGGCTAGGAAGAAACTGCATCAACTAACGAGCAAAATAAGCAGTTAATATCATAATGGCAGGATTAAGTTCACACATAACAATATTAACCTTAAATGTAAATGGACTAAATGCTCCAATTAAAAGACAGAGCTGTCAAATTGGATAAAGAGTCAAGACCCATCAGTGTGCTGTATTCAGGAGACCCATCTCACATGCAGAGACATACATAGGCTCAAAATAAAGGGATGGAGGAAGATCTACCAAGCAAATGAAGAACAAAAAAATGCAAGGGTCGCAATACCAGCCTCTGATAAAACAGACTTTAAACCATTAAAGATCAAAAGAGACAAAGAAGGCCATTACATAATGGTAAAGGGATCAATTCAACAGGAAGAGCTAACTATCCTAAATATATATGCACCTAAAACAGGAGCACCCATATTCATAAAGCAAGTCCTTAGAGACTTACAAAGAGACTTCTACTTCCATGTAATAATAATGGAGACTTCAACACTACACTGTCAACATTAGACAGATCAAGGATTCAGAAAGTTAACAAGGATATCCAGGAATTGAACTCATCTCTTCACCAAACAGACCTAATAGACATCTATAGAACTCTCCACCCCAATCAACAGAATATACATTCTTCTCAGCACCACATTGCACTTATTCCAAAATTGACACATAATTGGAAGTAAAGCAGTCCTCAGCAAATGTACAGGAACAGAAATTATAACAAACTGTCTCTCAGACCACGGTGCAATCAAACTAGAAGTCAGGAATAAGAAATTCAATCCAAACCGCTCAACTACATGGAAACTGAACAACCTGCTCCTGAATGACTACTGGGTACATAACAAAATGAAGGCATAAATAAAGATGTTCTTTGAAACCAATGAGAACAAAGATACAACTTACCAGAATCTCTGGGACACATTTAAAGCAGTGTGTAGAGGGAAATTTATAGCACTAAATGCCCACAAGAGAAAGCAGGAAAGATCTAAAATTGACACTCTAACATCACAGTTAAAAGAACAAGAGAGGCAAGAGCAAACACATTCCAAACCTAGCAGAAGGCAAGAAATAACTAAGATGAGAGCAGAACTGAAGAAGATAGAGACACAAAAAACTCCAAAAAATCAATTAATCCAGGAGTTGGTTTTTTTGAAAAGATCAACAAAATTGACAGACTGCTAGCAAGACTAATAAAGAAGAAAAGAGAGAGGAATCAAATAGATGCAATAAAAAAAGATAAAGGGGATATCACCACGACCCCACAGAAATACAAACTACCATCAGAGAATACTATAAACACCTCTACACAAATCAACTAGAAAATCTAGAAGAAATGGATAATTCCTGGACACTTACACTCTCCCAAGACTAAACCAGGAGAAGTTGAATCCCTGAATAGACCAATAGCAGGCTCTGAAATTGAGGCAACAATTATAGCCTACCCATCAAAAAAGTCCGGGACCAGACGGATTGACAGCTGAATTCTACCAGGGTACAAGGAGGAGCTGGTACCATTCCTTCTGAAACTATTCCAATCAGTAGAAAAAAAGGGAATCCTCCCTAAATCATTTTATGAGGCCAACATCATCCTGATACCAAAGCCTGGCAGAGACACAACAAAAAAAGAGAATTTTAGACCAATATCCCTGATGAACATCGATGCAAAAATTCTCAATAAAATACTGGCAAACGGATTCAGCAGCACATCAAAAAGCTTATCCACCATGATCAAGTGGGCTTCATCCCTGGGATGCAAGGCTGGTTCAACATTCGCAAATCAATAAACGTAATCCAGCATATAAACAGAACAAAGACAAGAACCACATGATTATCTCAATAGATGCAGAAAAGGCTTTTGACAAAATTCAACAGCCCTTTATGCTAAAAACGCTCAATTAGTTTGGTATTGATGGAACGTACCTCAAAATAATAAGAGCTATTTATGACAAACCCACAGCTAATAACATATGAATGGGCAAAAACCTGGAAACATTCCCTTTGAAAACTGGCACAAGACAGGGATGCCTCTCTCACCACTCCTATTCAACATAGTGTTGGAAGTTCTGGCTAGGGCAATCAGGCAAGAGAAAGAAATCAAGGGTATTGAGTTAGGAAAAGAAGAAGTCAAATTGTCCCTGTTTGCAGATGACATGATTGCATATTTAGAAAACCCCATCGTGTCAGCCCCAAATCTCCTTAAGCTGATAAGCAACTTCAGCAAACTCGCACGGTAAAAAATTAATGTGCAAAATTCACAAGCATTCTTATACACCAGTAACAGACAAGCAGAGAGCCAAATCAGGAATGAACTTCCATTCACAATTGCTTCCAAGATAATAAAATACCTAGGAATCCAACTTACAACGGATGTCAAGGACCTCTTCAAGGAGAACTACAAACCATGCTCAGTGAAATCAAAGAGGACACACACAAATGGAACAACATCCCATGCTCATGGATAGGAAGAATCACTATCGTGAAAATGGCCATACTGCCCAAGGTTATTATAGATTCCATGCCATCCCATCAGCTACCAATGAGTTTCTTCACAGAATTGGAAAAAAACTGCTTTAAAATGCATATGGAACCAGAAAAGTGCCCGCATTGCCAAGACAATCCTAAGTCAAAAGGACAAAGCTGGAGGCATCACGCTACTGATGTCAAACTATACTACAAGGCTACTGTAACCAAAACAGCATGGTACTGGTACCAAAACAGAGCTATAGACCAATGGAACAGAACAGAGTCCTCAAAAATAATACCACACATCTACAGCCATCTGATCTTTGACAAACCTGAGAGAAACAGGAAATAGGGAAAGGATTCCTATTCAATAAATGGTGAGGGAAAATTGGCTAGCGATAGTAGAAAGCTGAAACTGGATCCTTTCCTTACTCCTTATACGAAAATTAATTCAAGATGGTTTACAGACTTAAATGTTAGACCTAATACCATAAAAACCGTAGAAGAAAATCTAGGTAGTATCATTCAGGACATAGGCATGGGCAAGGACTTCATGTCTAAAGCATCAAAGGCAATGGCAGTAAAAGCCAAAATTGACTAATGGGATCTAATTAAACTAAAGAGCTTCTGCACAGCAAAAGAAACTACCATCAGAGTGAACAGGCAACCTACAGAATGGGAGAACATTTTTGCAATCTACTCATCTGACAAAGGGCTAATATCCAGAACCTACAAAGAACTCAAAAAAATGTACAAGAAAAAAAAAAAAAACAACCCATCAAAAAGTGGGGAAAGGATATGAACAGACATTTCTCAAAAGAAGACATTCATACAGAAAACAGACACATGAAAAAAATGCTCATCATCACTCGCCATCAGAGAAATGCAAATCAAACCACCATGAGATACCATCTCACACCAGTTAGAATGGCAATCATTAAGAAGTCAGGAAACAACAGGTGCTGGAAAGGATGTGGAGAAATAGGAACACTTTTACACTTTTGGTGGGTTTGTAAACTAGTTCAACCATTATGGAAAACAGTATGGCAATTCCTCAAGGATCTAGAACTAGATGTACCATATGACCCAGCCATCCCACTACTGGGTATATACCCAAAGGATTATAAATCATGCTGCTATAAAGACACATGCACACGTATGTTTATTGCGGCACTATTCACAATAGCAAAGACTTGGAGTCAACCCAAATGTCCATCTGTGACAGACTGGATTAAGAAAATGTGGCACATATACACCATGGAATACTATGCAGCCATAAAAAGGATGAGTTTGGTCCTTTGTAGGGACATGGATGCAGCTGGAACCATCATTCTTAGCAAACTATCACAAGAACAGAATACCAAACACCGCATGTTCTCACTCATAGGTGGCAACTGAACAGTGAGATCACTTGGACTCAGGAAGGGGAACATCACACACCAGGCCTATCATGGGGAGGAGTGAGGGGGGGAAGGATTGCACATGGAGTTATACCTGATATAAATGACGAATTGATGGGTGCTGACGAGTTGATGGGTGCAGCACACCAACATGGCACAAGTATACATATGTAACAAACCTGCACATTATGCACATGTACCCTAGAACTTAAAGAATGATAATAATAATAATAAAAAGAAAAATATTTTAAGTTCATGGATTGGAAGAATCAATATTGTTAAAATATTAACACTGCCCAAAGTAGATTCAGTGGAATCTCCATCAATGTTATCAATTACATTCTTCACATAAATAGAAAAAATTCAGAAACTTATATGGAATCACAAAGACCCAGAATAGCTAAAGCTATTTTATGCAAAAATAACAACACCGGATGAATCACATTGCCTGACTGCAAACAATACTACAGAGGTATAGTAATCAAAACAGGATGATACTGGCATAAAAACAGACATATAGACCGTTTGAACAGAATAGAAAATCCAGAAACAAATCCATGCACCTACAGGGAGCTCCTCTTTGAAAAATTTTCCAAGAACACACACTGAGGAAAAGAAAGTCTCTTCAGTAGACGGTGCTGGGAAAAGTGAATATCCAGATGCAGAAGAAGGAAACTAGACACATATCTGCCACCATATACAAAAATCAAATCAAAATGGTTTAAAGACTTAAATCAGGCTCTCAGGTCCCAGATGGCCAAATAGGAACAGTTCCTGTCTACAGCTCCTAATGTGAGCGACACAGAAGACAGATGATTTCTGCATTTCCAACTGAGATACTGGGTTCATCTCACTGGGGCTTGTTGTACAGTGGGTACAGCCCATGGAGTGTGAGCCCAAGGAAGGCAGGGTATTGCCTACTGGGAAGGACAAGGGCTTGGGGAATTCCTTTCCTAGCCAAGAGAAGTCGTGATTGATGGTACCTGGAAAATCGGGATACTCCCACCCTAATACTGTGCTTTTCCAATGGTCTTAGCAAATGGCAGACTAGGTGATTATATCCCGTTCCTGGCTCAGAGGGTCCTATGCCCATGGAGCCTCACTCATTGTTAGCACAGCAGTCTGATATTGAACTGCAAGGTGGCAGTGAGGCTGGGGGTGGGGCATCGGCCATTGCTGAGGCTTGAGTAGGTAGACAAAGTGGCTGGGAAACTCAAACTGGTTGGAGCTCACTACAGCTCACAGAGGCCTGCCTGCCTCTGTAGACTCCACCTCTGGGGGCAGGGCATAGCTGAACAAAAGGCAGCAGAAACTTCTGCAGACTTAAACGTCCTTGTCTGACAGTTTTGAAGAAAGTAGTGTTTCCCCCAGCATGGAGTTTGAGATCTGAGAACGGACAGACAGCCTCCTCAAGTGGGTCACTGACCCCCAGTAGGGACTGACTGACACCTCATACAGCCAGGTGCCCCTCTGAGACAAAGCTTCCAGAGGAAGGATCAGGCAGCAACATTTGCTGTTATACAAATATTGCTGTTCTGCAGCCTCCACTGGGGTGATACCCAGGCAAACAGAGTCTGGAGTGGACCTCCATCAAACTCCAACAGACCTGCAGCTGAGGGTCCTGACGGTTAGAAGGAAAACTACCAAACAGAAAGGAATATCATCAACACCAACAAAAAGGACATCCACACCAAAACCCCATCTGTACATCACCAACATCAAAGACCAAAGGTAGGTAAAACCACAAATATGGGGAGAAACCAGAGCAGAAAAGCTGAAAATTCTAAAAATCAGAGCAACTCTTCTCCTCCAAAGGAACGCAGCTCCTTGTCAGCAACAGAACAAAGCTTGACAGAGAATGACTTTGACGAGTTGATGGAAGTAGGCTTCAGATGGTCGGTAATAACAAACTTCTCTGAGCTAAAGAAGGACGTTCAAACCCATCGCATTGAAGCTAAAAAGTGATTAGACGAATGACTAACTATAATAAGCAGCATAGAGAAGACCTTAAATGACCTGATGGAGATGAAAACTGTGACACAAGAACTACATGATGTATGCACAAGTTTCAGTAGCTGATTCGATCAAGTGGAAGAAAGTGTATCAGTGATTGAAGATCAAATGAATGAAATGAAGCAAGAAGAGAACTTTAGAGTAAAAAGAAACAAACAAAGACTCCAAGAAATATGGGACTATGTGAAAATACCAAATCTACATCTGATTGGTGTACCTAAAAGTCACAAGGAGAATGGAACTAAGTTGGAAAACACTCTTCAGAATATTGTCCAGGAGAACTTCCCCAACCTAGCAAAGCAGGCCAACATTCGAATTCAGGAAATACAGAGAATGCCACAAAGATACTCCTGGAGAAGAGCAACTCCAAGACACATAATTGTCAGATTCATCAAACTTGAAATGAAGGAAAAATTGAAGGCAGTCATAGAGAAGGGTCAGGTTACCCACAAAGGGAAGCTGATCAGACTCACAGTGGATCTTTTGGCAGAAAATGTACAAGCCAGAAGAGAGTGGGGGCCAATATTCAACATTCATAAAGAAAAGAATTTTCAGCCCAGAATTTCATATCCAGCCAAACTAAGCTTCATAAGTGAAGGAAAAATAAATCCTTTTCAGACAAAAAATACTGAGAGATTTTGTCACCACTAGGCCTGCCTTACAAGAGTTCCTGAAGGAAGCACTAAACATGGAAAGGAACAACTGGTACAGCCATTGCAAAAACATGTCAAATTATAAAGACCATTGATGCTAGGAAGAAACTGCATCAACCAACGAGCAAAATAACCAGCTAACTCATAATGACAGGATCAAATTCACACATAACAATATTAACCTTAAATGTAAATGGGCTAAATGCTCCAATTAAAAGACACACACTGGCAAATTGCACAGAGTCAAGATCCATCAGTGTACTGTATTCAGGAGACCCATCTCACATGCAAAGACACACATAGACTCAAAATAAAGGTAAGGAGGAAGATCTATCAAGCAAATGGAATACAACAAAAAGCAGGGGTTGCAATCCTAGTCTCTGATAAAACAGGCTTTCAACCATCAAAGATCAGAAGAGACAAAGAAGGCATTACATAATGGTGAAGGGATCAATTCAACAAGAAGAGCTAATGATTCTAAATATATAGCACCCAATGCAGGAACACCCAGATCCATAAAGCAAGTCCTTAGAGACCTACAAAAATACTTAGACTCCCACACAATAATAATGGGACACTTTAACACTGCACTGTCAACATTAGACAGATCTACAAGACAGAAAGTTAAAAAGGACATCCAGGACTTGAATTCGGCTCTGCACCAAGCAGACCTAATAGACATCTACAGAACTCTCCACCGCAAATCAACAGAATATACATTCTTCTCAGCACCACATCGCACTTATTCCAAAATTGACCACATAGTTGGAAGTAAAGCACTCCTCAGCAAATGTAAAATTACAGAAACTATAACAAACTGTCTCTCAGACCACATTGCAAACAAATTAGAACTCAGGATTAAGAAATTCACTCAAAACCGCTCGGCTACATGGAAACTGAACAACCTGCTCCTGAATCTGCTGGGTACATAATGAAGTGAAAGCAGAAATAAAGATGTTCTTAAACCAATGAAAAAAAGACGAAACATACCAGAATCTTTGGGACACATTTAAAGCCTTGTGAAGAGGGAAATTTATAGCACTAAATGCCCACAAGAGAAAACAGGAAAGATCCAAAATTGATACCCTAACATCACAATTAAAAGAACTAGAGAAGCAAGAGCAAACACATTCATAAGCTAGAGAACACAAGAAATAACTAAGATAAGAGCAGAACTAAAGGAGATAGAGGCACACAAAACTCAAAAAATCAATGAATCCAGGAGCTGGATTTTTGAAAAGACCAACAAAATTGATAGATGGCTAGCAAGACTAATAAAGAAGAAAAGAGAGAAGAAAAAAGTAGACACAATAAAAAATGAGAAAGGGGATATCACCATTGATCCCACAGAAATACAAACTACCATGAGAGAATATTATAAACACCTCTTTGCAAATAAACTAGAAAATCTAGAAGAAATGGACAAATTCCTGTACATGTACACCCTCCCAAGATAAATCAGGAAGAAGGAACACCAGGAAGACTAAACCAGAAATCCATGAATAGACTAAAAACAGGCTCTGAAATTGAGGTAACAATTAATACCCTACCAACCAAAAAAAATCAAGGACCAGAAGGATTCACAGCTGAATTCTACCAGAGGTACAAGCAGGAGCTGGTACCATTCCTTCTGAAAATGTTCCAATCAATAGAAAAAGAGAGAATCCTCCCTAACTCATTTTACGAGGCCAGCATCATCCTGATACCAAAGCCTGGCAGAAACACAACAAAAAAAGAGAATTTTAGACCAATATCACTGATGAACATCGATGCAAGAATCCTCAATAAACTACCCGCAAACCGAATCCAGCAGCATATCGAAAAGCTTATCCACCATGATCAAGTGGGCTTCGTCCCTGGGATGCAAGCCTGGTTCAACATACGCAAATCAATAAATGTAATCCATCATAGAAACAAAACTAAAGACAAAAACCACACAATTATCTCAATCGATGCAGAGAAGTCCTTCAATAAAATTCAGCAGCCCTTCATGCTAAAAACTCTAAGTAAATTCAGTATTGATGAGATGTATCTCAAAATAATAAGAGCTATTTATGACAAACCTACAGCCAATATCATACTGAATGGGCAAAAACCAGAAGCATTCCCTTTGAAAACTGGCAGAAGACATGGATGCCCTCTCTCACCACTCCTATTCAACATAGTGTTGAAAGTTCTGGCCAGGGCAATCAGGCAGTTGAAAGAAGTAAAAGTTATTCAATTAGGAAATGAGGAAGTCAAATTGTCCCTGTTTGCACATGACATGATTGTATATTTAGAAAATGCATCGTCTCAGCCCAAAATCTCCTTAAGCTGATAAGCAACTTCAGCAAAGTCTCAGGATACAAAATCAATGTGCAAAAATCATAAGCATTCTTATACACCAATAACAGACAAACAGAGAGCCAAATCATGAGTAACTTTCATTCACATTGCTTCAAAAACAATAAAATACCTAGGAAACCAACTTACAAGGGATGTGAAGGACCTCTTCAAGGAGAACTACAAACCACTGCTCAGTGAAATAAAAGAGGACACAAACAAATGGAAGGACATACCATGCTCATGGATACGAAGAATTGATATCATGAAAATGGCCATACTGCCCAAGGTAATTTATAGATTCAATGCCATCCCCATCAAGCTACTGACGACTTTCTTCACAGAATTGGAAAAAACTACTTTAAAGTTCACATCGAACCAAAAAAGAGCCAGCATTGCCAAGAAAATCCTAAGCCAAAAGAACAAAGCTGGAGGCATCGAGCTACCTGACTTCAAACTATACTACAAGGCTACAGTAACCAAAACAGCATGGTACTGGTACCAAAACAGAGATGTAGACCAGTGGCACAGAACAGATCCTGAGAATAATACCACATATCTACAACCATCTGATATTTCAAACTGACTAAAACAAGAAATGGGGAAAGGATTCCCTATTTAATAAATGGTGCTGGGAAAACTGGCTGGCCATATGTAGAAAGCTGAAACTGGATCCCTTCCTTACACCTTACACAAAATTAATTCAAGATGGATTAAAGACTTAAATATTAGGCCTGAAACCATAAAAATCCTAGAAGAAAACCTAGGCAATACCATTCAGGACATAGGCATGGGCAAAGACTTCATGACTAAAACACCAAGAGCAATGGCAACAAAAGCCAAAATTAAAAATGGGATCTAATTAAACTAAAAAACTTCTGCACAACAAAAGAAACTACCATCAGAGTGAACAGGCAATGTAAAAAAGGAAGAAAATTTTTTATAATCTACCCATCTGACAAAGGGCTAATATCCAGAAACTACAAAGAACTTAAACAAATTTACAAGAAAAAAATCAAACAACCATATCAAAAAGTGGGTAAAGGATATGAACAGACACTTCTCAAAAGAAGACATTTATGCAGTCAACAGACACATGCAAAAATGCTTATCATCACTGGCCATCAAGACATGCAAATCAAAACCACAATGAGATACCATCTCACATCAGTTAGAAAGGCAATCATTTAAAAGTCAGGAAACAACAGGTGCTGGAGAGGATGTGGAGAAATAGGAACACTTTTACACTGCTGGTGGGACTGTAAACTGGTTCCACCATTGTGGAAGACAGTGTGGTGATTCCTCAAGGATCCAGAACTAGAAATACCAATTGACCCAACCATCCTGTTACTGGGTATATATGCAAAGGATTATAAATCATGCTGCTATAAAGACACATGCACACGTATGTTTATTGTGACACTATTCACAATAGCAAAGACTTGAAACCAACCCAAATAACCAACCAAATGTCCATCAATGGTAGACTGGATTAAGAAAATGTGGCACATATACATAGTGGAATACAATGCAGTCATAAAAATGATGAATCCATGTCCTTTGTAGGGACATGGATGAAGCTGGAAACCATCATTCTGAGCAAACTATTGCAAGGACAGAAAACCAATCACACCGCATGTTCTCACTCATAGGTGGAATTGAACAATGAGAACACTTGGATGCAGGGAGGGGAACACCACAGATGGGGGCCTGTTGTGGGGTGAGGGGAGGGGAGAGGGATAGCATTAGGAGATATACCTAATGCAAATGACAAGTTAATGGGTGTAGCACACCAATGTGGCACATGTACATATGTAACAAACCTGCATGTTGTGCACATGTACCCTAGAACTTAAAGAACATATATATTTAAAAAAGACTTAAATCAGGCCTCAAACAGTGAAACTACTACAAGAAAACGTTAGGGAAAATCTTTACTACATTGGACTGAAAAATATTTATTAATATTTTACAAGCGCAGTCATCCAAAGCAAAAATGGACAAATGGGATCACATGAAGTTTAAAAGCTTCTGCACAGCAAAAGATACAATGAATAAAGTGAAGAGACAATCCACAGAATGGGCAAAAATATTTTCAAACTACCCATCAGACAAGGAATTAGTAACCAGAATATATAAGGAGTTTAAACAACTCTAGAGGAAATAACTAGTAATTTGATAAAAAAAATGAGCAACAGATTTAAACAGACATTTCTCAAAAGAAAACGTACAAATGGCAAACAGCTATATGAAAAGGTGCTCAACCTCATTGATCATCTGAGAAATGCAAATCAAAACTAAAATGTGATATCATCTTATCCTAGTTAAAATGGCTTATCCCCAAATCAGGCAATAGCAAATGCTGGTGAGAGTTTGGAGAAAGGAGTACCTTTGAACACTGTTAGTGGAAATGCAGAGTAGTACAACACAATGAAGAACAGTTTGGAGGTTCTTATAAAAACTAAAAATGTACCTGCCATATGATCTAGCAATTCCACTACTGAGTATATGGTGAAAAGAAAGTCACTCAGTATATCAAAGAGATATCTACATTCTATTTGTTGCAGCACTGTTTACAATAGCTAAGATTTGAACCTGAATGTCTACCAATAGATAAGTGGATAAAGTCAATTTATTACATATATAAAATGGAATACTATTCAGCCATAAAAAAGAATGAGACCCAGTCATTTGCAACATCATGGTTGAAACTGGAGATCATTATGTTAAGTGAAGTAGGCCAGACACAGAAACGTAAACACCACATGTTATCACTTATTTATGAGACCTAAAAATCAAAACAGTTGAACTCATGTGTGTAGAAGGTAGAAAAGTTGCTACCAGAGGCTGGGAAGGGTAGTGGGAGGCAGGTGGTGATGGTTAATGGGTACAAAAATATAGTTAGAAAGAATAAATAGTACCTGATATTTGATAGCACAAGGGTGACAATAATTAATATAACTTAATTGCACATTTTAAGATAACTTAAAGAGTGTAATTGGATCATTTGTAACTCAAAGGATAAATGCTTGAGGGTATGGATGCCCCATTCTCCATGATATGCTTATTTCCTATTGCATACTTGTATCAAAATCTCATGGACCTCATAAATATATACACGTACTATGTACCCACATAAGTTGAAAATAATAAATAAATAAATAATAAATAAATAAATAAATAAATAAAAACAGGAATAGCAGCACTTAAAATGGATATTTTCACTGGCTCAGTGCAGAATGAGCAGACAAAAACACCTAACTCCTGGTTTTCACATAATGTCCCAACATTCTCTGATGCTGCCTTTGGGATGAGTCGTCAAATAGCTGGAACAGGTGATTAGTAGTTCTCTGGGAGCCTCAACAGTCATGTAGGCACTTTCACAACTTCTTTAATGTTCTCAGTCCAGAAATAAAGTCAATCCTCTAGCTAGCCAGCTTGTCTCTGAGAGTAGATGGAGGTTAGTTAGCATTTGCTAGGCCCTGGGGGTAACAAAGAGCAAACCAATGGGTTGAAAAATTGTACTGTCTAAAGAAGTGTGCAGACGTTTGCATAGATTCTGTCTGTGGTTTAGTGCACAGTTAATAGACTCCACTTCCCATCTTCTTCCTAATGATAGAAGAAATTGAAACTCACATGTAACAAATCAAATTTTTCAACTGCATAATGAGGAAATGGCGTCTGTCTCACCTGTCTCAGGGCATGAGATAACTTGGTGCATCCAAATCTCCGAGAGATCACTAAGAACAACAACAACAACAACAACAACAACAAAATGCAGTTTGGACAAGTACAAAGGTTTGAGAGGTGCGTAGAATCACTGGATAGGCTGATTGTTGAAGTCTGTCTTCTACAAAAGGCTTGTCTGTCAAGACAATGAGAGGGGATTGTTTTATCCAATACACAGAGTCAAAATAATGAAGAAACAAAATATGTTCAAAAAAAAAAAAAAAAAAAAAACCCAAGATAAATCTTCCCAAAATCAACCTTAAACAACCAACTGGGTGAAGTTAGACATCCAAAGGAAGTTAAAACAAATCTTGAGATTAAAATATATATATTAAAATGTCTGGCATGCAGCAAAAACAGTTCCAAAAGGGAAGCTTATAGCAATAAATGCCTACACTTAAGAAGAAAATATACATATCAGATAAACAACTTAACTTTCCACCTCAAGAAACTAGAAAAAACACTCAAAGTTAGTAGAAGGAAAAGAACAATAATAATGAGACTATAAATAAATCAAACAGAAAATAGGAAAAACTATGAAATAACACTCATATGTTGGAGCTAAAATAGTTGTTCTCATGAAGGCAGAACAAAATGATGATTATCAGAGTCTGGGAATGGTGGAATGAGAATAAAGAGGGATTAGTTAATGGGTACAAGCATACAGTCAGACAAAAGCACCAAGTTCTAGTGTTTGATAGCACAATAGTGTGACTATAGTTAATGATTCTTTATTACGTATGTCAAAATCTAGAAGATATTTAAAATATTTCTAACACAAATAAATGATAGATGATAGATATCTTAAACTTATTTGATAATTACACATTGTATGCATGCCTTAAAATATTACATATACCCCATAGGTATGTACAATCACTACGTTTCATTTAAAATCTGTAGAAAGAAATTTACAAACTTACAGGGTTTTTGTTGTAAAAATATAAGCAAAAATGACAAACCTTTAGCTATACTATCCAAAAAAAAAAAACTCAAATAACAAAAATCAGATGTGAAAGAGAAGTCATTGCAATGAATGCCTTAGAAATAAAAGACTACTATGAACAATTGTATGCAAACAAATTATATAACCTAGAGAAAATGAATAAATTCCTAGAAACATGCAATCTCCCAAGATCACATCAAGAAGAAACAGAAAGCCTGAACAACCCAGTAACAAAATATGAGACTAAATAAGTAATCAAAACCCTCCTAACAAAGAAAATCCTAGAGCCAAACAAATATTCTATCAAATATTCAATTAATTAATCATCTTTACCAAGTGCTTCTAAAAATATGAGTAGAAAAAATACTTCTGGACTCATAAAATGATAACAAAGACAAAGATATCACAAGTAAAGAAAAGTATAAGCCAATATCATGAATGAATATAAATGCAGAAATTCTCAATAAAATACTAAAAAAACAAATCCAAGAGGGACTTATCATTGAGATGCAAAATTAGTTTAATATATACAAACAGATGTGATATACCATATTAACAAAATAAATGATAAACCACATAATCATTTCATTAGATTCAGATAAAGCAGTTGACAAAGTTTAACACCTTTGTAAGAAAAACGCTTTCAACAAAAATAGACATAGAAGGAAATTTCATCTACACAATTAAGGCCATTGATTAAAAGCCCACATCTAACATAGTTATTTAATAGGGAAAGCAGAAAAGTTTTCTTGTGAGATCCAGTACACTGCAATGATGCAACACTCTTGCTGTTTCTGTTCAACATAATACTGGAGGAACTAGAAAGAACAACTGTATTTAAAAAATGAGTAAAGGCATCCAAATCACAATGGAAGATGTACAATTGTTTCTGTTTGCACATGACCTGATCCCATGTGTAGGAAACTCTAAACCTTCCACTGACAAAATCTGTTAGAGTCAATACATGAATTCAGTGAAGTTGCAGAATGCAACATCAATGTGCAAAAATCAGTTTTGTGTCTTTACAACAATAACTATTTTTTCCAAAAGGAAATTAGAAAAAAATCCTATTTACTATAGCACAGAAAAAATAAAATATTTAAAAATAAATTTAACCAAGGAAGTAAAATATCTATACAATAATGTATAAAAATTATGTGATATGTGTACATTATACATGATGCTTTATACATTGTAAAACATTGGGAAAAGAGATTAAGGAAGGCACCAAAAATGAAAAAAAAAAAAAAGTATCAGGTGCCCATGGATTTTAAGAACTTACATAGTTAAAATGTCCATACTACCCAAATCAATCTCAGATTCAATGCAATTCATATGAAAATTCCAATGACATTTTTCATAGAAATAGAAAATACAATCCTAAAATTTGTATAAAACTGCAAGCCATCCTTAATAACTAAAGCAATCCTGAGAATGAAGAGCAAAGCTGAAGCCATCACAGTTCACAGTAATAAAATATACTACAAAGCTGGCTGAGTGTGGTGCCTCACACCCATAATCCCAACACTTTGGGAGGCTAAAGTAAGAAGATTGCTTGAGTTTGAGACCAGCCTGGGCAACATACTTGGACCCCATTTCTACAAAAATTAAAAAAATAATTAGTCAGACATGGTGGTAAATGCCTGTGGTCCCAGCTATTTGGATGACAGAAGTGTTAGGATCACTTGAGCATAGGAGTTTGAAGCTGCAATTACCTATGATCACAACAGTGCACTCAAGCTTTGTGAAAAAGCAAGATGCCATCTCAAAAATATACTACAAAGTTACAGTAATCAAAATAGTATGGTACTAGAATAAAAACAGACATCTTGACAAGTGGAATAGAATACAGAACCCATAAGTAAATTTCTGCATAAATGATCAACTAATTTTCAACAAGGGAGGCAAAAACTACATGGTGGAGAAATATAGTCTCTTTGATAAATTATCTTGGGAAATTGAATACCCAGAAGCAAAAGAATAAAATTAGACATGATCTTACAACATAACCAAAAATCAATTAAAAATGAATTAAAGATTTAAACATAATAAATAAACAGAAAAACTCCTAGAAGAAAACAGAGGGAAGAACTCCTTGACACTGGCCTTGCCAATTATATTTTGGATATTACATCAAAAGCTCATGCAACAGAAGCAAGGCAAAAGAAAACCAACAAATGGAATTACATCAAACTGAAAGCTTTTGCACAGCAAAGGAAACAATCAACAAAATGAGAAGGCAGTTTATGAATGTAGAAAAAAATGTTTATAAGCCATATATCTGATAAGGGGTAATTATATAAAATATATAAGAAATTCACCCAGCTTAACTTGTTCACCTCTGCCTGAACATTTTACTCTGCTCAGTGCCCTTCTGAAAATTCAATTCCCACAGGCCTATGATATTTCTTTGGCCTTTACCACCTAAGACTTCTGTCTTCCCTAGTGTGAGAGTTCAGTTGGTGACACAGAGACCAGCCCATCCCTCCCCATCACAGCCAGCATCTGAACACTGGGATAGCCTGACCCTAGTCCAGCCTCTTCAAGACTCATAAGCACTGTACAGTTGGCCATCTCATGTCCTGGAAAGGAAGGACATATCCATCCCATTTCAACTCTGCTGGCACCTAATCATGGCCTGAGGTCAGGCTAACCCCACCAACTGACTCTGCCACAATCAACACTCACTTACACTGGCACAAAGAGACCCCCTGTACAAGAAGCAATAAGACAACCAAATGACTAAGCAGATGAAAAGGGGTTCTTGGATAATCTCTGACCCACCCCGCAAGTGTTTACATCAAATACTTTTGTGCAGATGAGAAAACCTGTCCAGGGCTTGTCTAGGTATGCTCACATTGGACTGGAGCCCGACATGCATAATGGGGGAAATGGGTAGAGCCATGGGGAATGTGTGCCTTATGCAGGGGAGGAGCCTGATCTCTTCAGCTCCTGTGGAGATGTGAGAATAAATTGGTGAGGTGGAGAACCTGTTAGCAGGACTCCATCTCACTTTGTTGACTTGTTTTTCCTTTTTCCTTTTTGCACAAAAAAATTCCACTTCTCACCCTTCTATGTGTCCATAAGCCTAATCCTTCCTGGTCATGTGATAAGAACCCAGTTGTAGCTGAACTAAGAAGAAAGTTCTGCCACATTTTTTGTTGTCTAGTCATAGGGCTTGAGGAACCGTGAGTAAGATGTGAATCAAAAAATATTGCTCTTTTCCTTTCTAAGCCTTTTTCTCCTCGGACTTCTTCCAAGGGTAGAGGAAACTACACACTACCCCATCCCAATGGCTTCAGGTGTGCATGAGATGGACGGACAAATGGTGGCTCCCCTGCTTTCCTCCAGGCCAGAGCTAGGGCGCATGGCCCATGGCCCAGGGGACAGTAATTAGGTTTCTCTCTCTTTTGGAGGAAATAATTTGTATAAGAATAAGAGGTTCTTCTCCCAGGCATCTTTCTAATCCTGCACTTTAAATTTCTCCTTTTCTCTACCCTGTCAGCAGTTAACTTTAAAGCGAGTTATTTTTTTTTTTTTTTGATTTTATAAGACATTTTAGTGAGCCAGGAATTATAAGGATCACTGTTTATAGTCTCCTTAAAGTTTTAATTATGAAAAGGGATTTGCAAGATTGGTCTTGAGCTGTAGTCAACCTAGTGTGCTTTGCATTATCTTCTGTATTGTCAGTAGCAAATTTTGTTGTAGGCCTCCATCTTGTTTTATCTAGTTGGGAGCATGACTTGTAACCAAGTGGCAATGTTTTATCTTAGCCTCCATCATTTTACAATGACAGCTGGGTTTGTACCTGACTTAGGGAATGAGTCCTTTATGGTTTGATATCTGCATGACCTTTTGCTGATTCTCTTCTCCTCCATGAACAACTTCCAGCCTTTTTCTTAAATGTTCCTTTCTCTGAGTTACTTTTAAAGGTCCTAAATTTTGTAAGAACTACTTACCCCCTTTGAAAATACCTCATACACTCACGGTTAAATTATAACCTTAATTGAGGCTTGTTGATTTCACCTGTGAGGATACTTTTAGGAAAGTTTGAAAGCCAGAAATATTGTCTGTTTGGCGTGGTTAAAGTTGAGTCATAAGGGAGTTAAAAGAATTTTCTTAGAGAGTGTTCGGCCTAATTAAAAGTGGATATCCAAGTTATATGTATATTTTAAAGGCCTTTATGTTTTTTTTTTTTCTTTTCTGGGACCCTACTTCACTGGAAAAGGGTTTTTCTCAGTTGACTGAATTATTTTTCTCCATTTTGCCTTGCCACTCTTAATGCATGGCTGAGAGTCCCTAAAATAACTGCTGGGGACATGGGACTCCTTGACAAAAACAGACGAGGTGCCATTAACCCTGTTTTGGGAAGAAACCTGGTTTTCTCACGGAGCTCCAGGAATTAAAAGCAGGTAGATCCTTCTCAAAATCTATTTTTGCCTCTCAGTCATGCCTGTTTATTAGGCCTTAAAAGATGCTTGCTTCCCTAACCCTGTTTCTTAAAGGGCTACACTCAGAAACTAATCCAATTAGGAGATTGGCAAACAAAAAATCTATGTCTGGTGGGTTTTCTTCTGCCTGTGTAGTTATATATATGCTGTGTGTATAATGTCTATTTTAAAAAGCTCAAATTTATTGGCCTAAAGGAAGATAACGGCTTGAATAAAATATATTTAAAAGGGAAGATAAAAGCTGTGGTATCTCTCAGTTCAAGTGACTTTAGTCTTTGAAAAATAAAAACACCCTTAAAAACTGTTGGTAAAATGCAGACGTCATCAAAATGTAAATAGATGGACTAAATTATGCAGGTTAGATAATAAGTTGGCTAAATATTTACAGGTTATAAACTACTTTTTTGGTTTTTGAAAACTGTTCAACTTGGCAAGACCTGGGGACATATTGAATTAACCACACCCTCAGTTATGCTGCAAGGAGTCAAACCTTGGCTCCACCTAGCACATAATTAAAACAACTTGCCAGGCTTTACATTAAAGTCAAAAATTGCCATTGAGACTATTGGACATAGATTTACATGTGAGGTATGTAAGAACAGTAAAATATATTTTTAATAAAAGATTACAAAAAGGTATAGAAATGTAAATTCATGCCTAGGGTTAAAGGATTGTTTTGAATGAAATAAAATAAATCTAAAAGTTCAAACATAACATGGAAGGAGTGTAAAAATTAATCTTGCAAACATTCCATATGTGAACATATTGACTAAATTCAAAAGGGTATTATACAGTTTTTCTGTAAATTGAGCATTGAAATAAAAGCACAACAATGTATTCTTAAGGCATTAAACTGCTTTTTGGCAAAAAATGTAAAGTATTATAAAAGGTTGTTTTAAATTTCTGAGTCATTTTGGCAAAATAATTTATTTTAATCTGGAATTCTATTTCGTAATATAATGTATTTTAAATCTCTAACATATTTAATAGACTTTCCCAAATCAAATTTCAGTTTCAAAATTCCATTTCCTCACTGGGCACTGTAGCTCACACCTGAATTCCCAGCACTTTGGAGGCCGAGGCAGGTGGATCATCTCAGATCATCTGAGGTGTTTGAGATCAGCCTGTCCAACATGGCGAAACCTCATCTCTATTAAAAACACAAAAATTAGCTGGGCATGGTGACAGTCACCTGTAATGCCAGCTACTTGGGAAGCTGAATTAGGGAATCATCTGAACCTGAGAGGTGGAGGTTGCAGTGAGTTTAGATTGTAGCACTGCACTCCAGCCTGGGTAACAGAGCAAGACTCCATCTCAAAAAAAAAAAAAAAAAAAAAAAAAAATTGCTCTTCCTGACTGACACATGGATTTTGGAATCTACAGAGGGCCACTGGAGTATCCAAAAGAGAGGTAAATGGGATTATTTGACATGTTTAGGTATATGGGATTGCCAAAATGATGTTTAATCTTCTTCAGGTTATTTGGTGAATAATACTAATATAAGTTCCAAAATTGTATGGGATGTCTACAATTACAATGTCTGAGTATATGTTATCAATCATAATTCAGGTTGTTATGTTAAGTTATTTTAAGCCATGGAGATAATCAAACTTCTTTGTCAATTGCATTTCTCACTGTAACTACCCTGGATATTTTGTTATTCACAGACAATTGTTGTCTTGTTTTGATCTTCTTCAAAAATGGTTTATAATTAGCTATAGAATTTTGACAGGCTATCTCAAATGCAGGTTTCTGATAAATTTGGAGATTGTGACATTGGAATGTAGGAAAAATGTACAGGAGTCACGAAGAGCTGAAATGTTCACGAGTATCAAGCAAAACAACAGTTAAGTAAATGGACTGAACTCATACACAACTGAAGTAACCTTTTTGACTTTTGCTTGGAATAACGCTGATCCTTGTCTTGTTTTTCAGAGTCAAGGAAGCTTATTTTGAACTATTTATGACCTTTAACAATTGAGTAATATATACTCCTCTGAACAAAATTTGGAGCGTATTTGTCCCTCTCTCTCTGCCTGGCTTCTCCAGAATTTGGAAACTAGTTGTGAGTATTCTTAACTTATGGCAGCATAGTTGTTTGTATCAGTGCAATAAAAATCAATTTTCTTTTGCAACGCGATGCAATTGGGGAAACTGAGCATTTTGCCAATGCTTTGACTGGAAGGGTATCCTTTCCTTTAAGGGGTCAAGCTTGACTTGCTGAGACGATAAAAGCTCCCTGGGAAAACTGGCCTCATACTCTTGCCTATGCAGTCCCTGTGAAGGGTTCCTGACCTGTGGTAAGTAAGGAATATCACTTCTGACAGGTCAAGGAGCTCCAAGTTTATCTTGGGACTATAAGAGAAAAGGATTACCCAACTAACAGGTATTTGGGGATACAAACCAATGGCTGGGTTCAGCTTTAAAAGGTCTTATCTGAGATTCTTCGTGGAACAGAGTTCCATCAAAGCCAATCTAAGGGCCTATGTAGAAATAATTATTCTTGTTGCAGTTTATGCAAATATTAGGGTCAAGTATAAGACTAAAGTCTATTTTGCAAACAACTCAGCCCTATCATGATTTTTTTTTAACATAAACAAGGACTGCAGAGAGATAAATTATGTTTCAAAAGTTATACATTTGTCATTAAATTTTAAACTCATTAGTTGTTTTCAAGATTTTGCCTAGATTTTAGACTAACCCTGCTTTTTCCTGTGAACCAACCCGCAATCTCTGGCTGCAGATCAGAAAGAACAAAAGGGATGGGTGATGTAAAAATCTGGATCAATATTCTAGTTCTGAGCAATTATCTTGCAAATCCTGCCAGGTGATGGGAATAAATAGGGTGCCCACCACCCAGAATTTTCCTTTTTGGGAAAGTAAGACCAATGAGCTAAACAAAGCCAAATCCTATGCACCCAAATCTTAGTTAGCATAACTATAGTCACTAGTTATCTGGGCATGTCACAAGACATCATTTTCTCTCCCTTGTTGAAGGAGGACTCAATTTCACATCTTCACCTTAGTATTCAGCTTATGATAAGGAGTCCATGCAACCCAGCCAAGTTATATTTTTGTCTTAAATTCAATTCCGAACTTCAGGTCAAAGCCCTAGGAATAAAAATTAGATCTGAGGAATCCAGACGCAGATGATAACTAAAGTTAAAAGGCACATCATAAGTAGGCATGACTGATTCCTGCTGATTAAACCAAGCTTCCCATTTCATGAATAAAGGTCATGTTAGTATCCATGGCATAAATGAAGTCTAGGGAATTCCAAGGCAGGGGAAATTGGACATACAAGGGTAAGAACAGATACTGCCATCCCCTAGGCCCCTCTGTTAACATGGGTGAAAGCCACAGTGACACTTATGGGTGGCACTCTCTCATGGTCACTGGGACTAAGTGATACAAGAACAGAGAAAAGAAAGAAGAACGTCTCACTTTCCCTTCCTCATGTACCCCAAGTATTTGCTAGGAAGAGAAAGGAACCAGGGATCATTGCTCTCCTCTTTCTAGATGTGCAGCCATTCATCTTCAATCTGTACCCATTTTGAATGCATCCTGAACCCTGGGACTCCTTTGGGGGAAAAAAATGCCTTCTTTTTTCTTCTTTCCTTCTCTGTCCTCTCTTCTCTGATAGGTAATTGTGTCTCTGTACTATGGATACTCCTCTCAGATGCATTCCCCAAACTAGGAAAAGTTAATTTTCCAAACCTTAAACTGGTGGACTTAGGATTGGGCTTGGGGAATGGGAATCCAAAGGCCTGACATGCCAACAAAAGAGTAAAAGGGTTTTTTTTTTTTTTTTTTTTTTTTTTTTGCCAGCCAGGCTTTTGGCTTTGCTCTCCCTGTGAAAACCAGGAAAAGTCCTCCGGATTTTCGAGTTATCCTTACCACCTTTATTTCATGTTGATGCTTGTTTCTTAATAACCTGGTTTCTCACTTCTCGCCTTCAGGTCATCAAACTTGAGTCATGCAACCAGAGACACGGATGATGACCCCCTTTGCCAGGAACCCTTAGATAGGTCTCTGAAAAAGAACTGACTGCCCTTTTCCCAAAACAGCGCCTCCTGTCAGCAGGAAGCGATTAAGATTGGTCTTTGTCCTTATCCTTATCCTTATCCTTATCCTTATCCTTATCCTCATCCTTATCCTTATCCTTCTTGTAATGGCAGTTAGATGTACTTCTTTGGAGGGGAAATGAGACAGCCAAATTCCTAGGCAGATAAAAAGGCGTCCCTGGAGAATCTCCGATCTGCCCCAGAAGTGTTTACATCACACATGTGCAGATGAGGGAACCTGACCCAGGCTTTTCTGTGCATGCCCACAGCAGACTGGAAGCAAACATGCTTACTGGGGAAACTGGAGCCGCCAGGAATTCGTATTTTACACAGGGGAGGAGTCTGCTCTCTTCAGCTTGTGTGGAAATGTGAGAATCAATTGGTGAGGTGGAGAGCCTATTAGCAGGACTCCATCTCACTTTGCTGAGTTGTGTTTCCTTTTCCCTTTTCACCCAATAAATTCTACTTCTCACCCTTCTATGTGTTTGTGAGCCTCATCTTTCCTGATCTTGTGACAAGAACTCAGTTTTAGCTTAACTAAGGAGAGAGTTCTGCAACAGCAACAGCATTGCCACATTGAACAGATGAGTCATAAAAAGTCTGTATCAGGTTGAATAATAAGGTTATGCCCTGCAACCGCTTTCATGGAGTTGTAAAACTGATGTTTCCCATGGCTACCAACCAAATTGTGCTCTTGAGAAAGACTGCAGTGTGTGTCTGAACTAGTGGTCATGAGCCCTGGGACAGAGGTGTGAGACAGAAACCAATCAAGTTGGTTGTCTATCACAGACAGGGAGCCAGTGAAGCCTCTTCTCTTGCTCACGGAGACCTCATTGCACTTCAGTAGGGGTGCCACTCAGCCACACTCATCATGGCTGGTGCCTGCAGTCACCATTCGGGTATTTTGGGGAAAGTCATGGATTCCAGCTCTGTCCACTCTGTCTCCTCACTTCTGCAGAATGGAGTGCCCAATGCACCAGGAACTGTACCATCTAGCCCTTCACCTGAAAGAACAGAGCACACCTCACAGTAAGTGGTTATCATGTATATACTCACCTGCTTGTGCCACAAGTGACTCTTATCCTCAAGCACCATCTACTGGCCTGTAGATAAAAACACACAGCCCAATATAAAGCCTTCTGACAGAAGTGTCATGAATGGCACTTTAGAAGCAAAGACTAAAGGCCCCAAGAAGCTTACTTTGCAGTGGAAGGAAAAGAATTGTAAGATAAATTGAGAAGAAGGGAGGAAGGAAGGGAAGGAGGCAGGGAGGAAGGGAGGAAGGGAGGGAGGCAGGGAAGGTGGGGAGAGAGAGAGAGAGGAGAGAGAGAGAGAGAATATCCTATTTGGAAAAAAATAATTATGAAAATCAGCAGTGCCAGCCTCTCCAGATGAGAAGGAACCAGATGGTAAGAATTTTAGCACCATGAAAAATCTGAATGTTGCAACACCACCAAAGGATTACCAAAATGGAAACTCAGAAATAACAGATAAATAATTAAAAGCATAAATTGTGATGAATCTCAGTGAGATCAAGACAATGCTGAAAATCAAAACAAAGTAACTTTGAAAGTAATCCAGAAAATTAAGAAACAGATAAACATCTTTAAAACATTTAAAGACAATCAGAGCATCCGGAATTGAAAAACTCACTTAAGGAATTTTCATATACAATTAAATATTTTATCAATAGACTAGACAAAGTAGGAGAATTTCAGAGCTGGAAGACAAATCTTTGAACTAACTCCACCAGACAAAAACAAAGAAAAAATTATTTAAAATGAACAAAGTTTCAGAGAAATATAAAATTATTTAAAGAAACCAAACCTATGCATTATTGGAATTCCTAAGAGAGAGAAAGAGAGAAATGTAAATAACCTGGAAAACATATTTGAGGACAGAATCCAAGACAATTTCCCTAATCTTGCTTGAGAGGTAGACATTTAGATACAAGAAATTCAGAGAACACCTGTCAGATACTATAGATAATGAATATCATAAAGGCATGTAGGCATTGCTGCTGCTGCCCTGATCCTGCCTGCACACAGATGTATGCTCCCAGTTCCCCTGCTCCAACCATCATTCATACACTGCATTATGCTGCTGCTGCATGTGTGAACATGACAGAACCACCCCTGCAGGTGCGTGTGCAACATACCATGCGGCTGCTGCCACTCTAATGTGGGGAAAAGTGTGAACCCTACTGCCATCACCCAGGTGAAGCACTAAGGCTGACACCTCCCATTAGAGTGTTGTTTCCAGTAGACCTGAAATAGCATGGCCCTTCCAGCACATCAAGCGCTTAATCTTGAAGGACCATAGAACAAAGCCTTGTGTCTGGTAGCACATCTCAGGGTTAAAACACACAGCTCAAAAGTGGTGGGTTGAACCTTGCCTTTTGAAATCTTCTGGAAATGAAGCCAGTCGACTAAATCCAACATATGCCACAGTTAAACTCTCAAGGACATCAAAGAATCCAAAAACAACAAACCCCATTCAAAGGACAGCAACTTGACAGATTAAAGAAACACTAGTTGACAAAGATAAAAAAAAAAAAAAAAAAAAAAAAAAAAAAAAAAAAAAAAAAAACAGCACAAGAACTCTGGAAACTCGAAAAGACAAAGTGTATTTTTACCTTCAAATGACTGAACTAGCTCCCCTGAAATGTTTCTTAAGCAGGCTGAAATGGCTGAAATGACAGACATAGAATTAAGAATCTTGATAAGAATAAAGATCATTGAGATTCAGAAGAAAGTTGAAACCCAGGCCAAGGATTCTAAGGAATTTTAAAAAGTGATACAGAGTTTAAAAATAATATAGTAATTTTAGGAAAGAATCAAATTATTAACAACAGAAAATAGATCAAGCTGAGAAAAGAATCTCAGAGCTCAAAGACTTTCTTTGTATCAACTCAGCCAGGAAATAATAAAAATGAAGAATAAAAAGGAATGAACAAAACTGTCAAGAAAGATGGGATTATGTAAAAAGACTAAACCTATAACTCAATGGCTTTCCTTAAAGAGAGAGACCTATGAGGGGCCTTAAAGAGACTAAAGCTGTGATTCATTGGCATCCCTTACAAAGAGGAAGAAAGAGAAAGCAACTTGGAAAATATATTTGAGGATATAGCCCACGAAACCCTTCCCAACCTCACAAGAGATGTAGACAATCAAATTTTGGAAATGCTGAGAACCCCTGAGAGATACTATACAAGGCAACTATCCCTAAGACACATAGTCATCAGATTCTCTAAGGTTAACATGAAATAAATAAAAATGATTAGTGTAGGTAAGAAGAAGAGGGAAATCATCTTCAAATGGAACCCCATCGGCTAACAGTGGACTTTTCAGCAGAAACCCTACAAGTCAGAAAGGAATTGGGGCCTATATTCAACATTATTAAGAAACTTATTCTTTTTTTTTTTTTTTTTTTTTTTTTTTGTTAGCCTCCCACCTCAGCCTCCTGAGTAGCTAGAACCACAGATGATCACCGCCGTGCCCAGCTAACTTATTTTTTATTTATTTATTTATTTATTTATTTATTTATTTATTTATTTTATTTTTTATTATACTTTAAGTTCTAGGGTACATGTGCATAACGTTTATATCATGTATAACTCCCCAAAGCAATCCCTCCCTCCTCCCCCCTCCCCATGATAGGCTCCAGTGTGTGATGTTCCCCTTCCCGAGTCCAAGTGATCTCATTGTTCAGTTCCCACCTATGAGTGAGAACATGCGGTGTTTGGTTTTCTCTTCTTGTGATAGTTTGCTAAGAATGATGGTTTCCAGCTGCATCCATGTCCCTACAAAGGACGCAAACTCATCCTTTTTTATGGCTGCATAGTATTCCATGGTGTATATGTGCCACATTTTCTTAATCCAGTCTGTCACAGATGGACATTTGGGTTGATTCCAAGTCTTTGCTATTGTGAATAGTGCCGCATCGTCTCAGCCCAAAATCTCCTTAAGCTGATAAGCAACTTCAGCAAAGTCTCAGGATACAAAATTAATGTGCAAAAATCACAAGCATTCTTATACACCAGTAACAGACAAGCAGAGATCCAAGTCAGGAATGAACTTCCATTCACAATTGCTTCAAAGAGAATAAAATACCTAGGAATCCAGCTTACAAGGGATGTAAAGGACCTCTTCAAGGAGAACTACAAACCACTGCTCAGTGAAATCAAAGAGGACACAAACAAATGGAAGAACATACCATGCTCATGGATAGGAAGAATCAATATCGTGAAAATGGCCATACTGCCCAAGGTTATTTATAGATTCCATGCCATCCCCATCAAGCTACCAATGAGTTTCTTCACAGAATTGGAAAATACTGCTTTAAAGTTCATATGGAACCAAAAAAGAGCCCGCATTGCCAAGACAATCCTAGGTCAAAAGGACAAAGCTGGAGGCGTCACGCTACCTGACTTCAAACTATACTACAAGGCTACAGTAACCAAAACAGCATGGTACTGGTACCACAACAGAGAAATAGACCAGTGGAACAGAACAGAGTCCTCAGAAATAATACCACACATCTACAGCCATCTGATCTTTGACAAACCTGACAAAAACAAGAAATGGGGAAAGGGTTCCCTATTTAATAAATGGTGCTGGGAAAATTGGCTAGCCACAAGTAGAAAGCTGAAACTGGATCCTTTCCTTACCCCTTATAAGAAACTTAATTCTAACCAAGAATTTTATATCCAGCCAAACCAAGCTTCATAAGCAAAGGAGAAATAAGATCCTTTTCAGGCAAGCAAATGCCAAGAGAATTCATTACCACCAGAGCTAACTTATGAGAAGTACTTAAGGGAGTGTTAAACATGTAAACAAATGACCATTGTTGACCACACAGAAAACACACATAATTAAATACATATGTTACTGAGACTGTAAAGCAACTATACAATCAAGTCTGAATAACAACCAACTAACAACACAATGACAGAATTAAATCTGTGAGTATCATTAACCTCGAATGTAATTTGACTCAATGTCCCACTTATAAGGCACAGAATAGCAAATTGGAAAAAGATGCTAGGCTCAACTGCTTGCTTTTATCAAGAGACCCATCTCACATGCAATGATATCCATAGGACCAAAGTAAAGAGATGAAGAAAAATCTAGCAGGCAAATGGAAAAGGAAAAAGAGCAGGGATTACTATCTTAATTTCAGACAAAATATACTATAAATCAAAAAAGAGTTATAGTATGTTTTGTAGGGCATTAAATAATGACAAAGGAGGGCATTACATAATGATAAAAGGTTCAAGTCAAAAAGAAGACTTAACTATCCTAAATATATATCCACCCAACACTGATGCACCTGAGTTCATAAAACAAGTACTTAGAGACTTACAAGGAGGTTTAGATAACCACACAAAAACAAGGGCAGAATTCCATACCCCACTGAAAATATTAGACAGATCATTGAGACATTAATCAAACCCAAATATTCAGAACCTGATGTTGATGCTTGACCAAAGGGACCTAACAAATATCTTCAGAACACTCCACCCAACAACAATAGAAAATTTAATCTTCTCATCTGCACATGTCACATAATCTAAAAATGATGACACAATCAGCTATAGAGCAATTCTGAACAAATTTTTAAAGAATAAAATCTAACCATCCACATTCTCATACCAATAAAAATAAAAATCTATATAAAGAACATATCTGAAAACCATACAATTACATGGAAATTAAACAATCTTCTCCTGATTGACTTTTGAGTAAATAATGAAATTAAAGCAGAAATCAAGCAATTATATTAAAATAATGAAAACAAAGATACAATACACCAGAATCTCTGGGAAACAGCAAAGCAGTGTTAAGAGGAAAGTTTATAGCACTAAACACTCACATCAAAAGGTTAGAACAATCTCAGATTTACAACCGAACATCACAATAGATGTTAAGAACTAGAGAAACAAAAGGAAACCAAACCAAAAGCTAGCAGAAAATAAATAACCCAAATCAGAGCTGATCTGAATAAAATAGAGACACAAAAACGTAAAAAGTTCATTATTTAAAAGAACAAATAAGATTGATATGGAGCTAGATAGACTAACAGAGAAAAAAAGAGAGGAGAGCTAAATAAAAACAGGCAGAAATGAAAAAGAGGACATTACCAGTGACCTCACAAAAATGCAAAAACCCTCCAAGACTACTAAAAACACCTCTATGAACACAAATTAGAAAACCTAGAAGAAATGGATAAATTCCTGGAAACATACAATGTCCCAAGATTGAACCAGGAAGAATTTGAAACTATAAACAGAACAAAAACGAGTTCTGAAATTGAATGAGTAACAAAAAACTTACAAAGTAGAAAGACTCTGTACTCAAAAAAGGGATAAGGGACTGGGTGCAGTGGCTCATGTCTATAATCCTAGCACTTTGAGAGGCTGAGGTGGGAGGATCACGAAGTCAAGAGATCAAGACCATCCTAGCCAACATGGTGAAACACTGTATCTAGTAAAAATACAAAAATTAGCTGGGCATGGTGACATGTACCTGTAGTCTCAGGTACTCAGGAGGCTGAGGCAGGAGAATCACTTGAACCCAGGAGGCAGAGGTTGCAGTGAACCAAGACTGTGTGATTGCACTCCAGCCTGGTGAACAACGAGACTCCGTCTAAAAAATAAAAAATAAGCAAATAAATAAATAAATCACAACGAAATTCTACCAGATATACAAGGAAAAGCTGGGTCAATCATACTGAAACTGTTCCCGAAATCTAGAGGGGAGAGATTGCTTTCTAACTCAGTATATTAAGCCAGCAACATTCTGATACCAAAACCTGACAGAGACAAAACAACAACAACATAAAGTTTCAGGCCAATATCTTTGATGAACATCAATGCAAAAATTCTCAACAAAGTACTGCCAAACCAAATTCAGCAGCACATCAAAAAGCTTATCCAAGATAATCAAATAGGCTTATTCCTGGGATTCAAGGTTGGTTCACCATATTCAAATCAATAAATATGATTCATAACATAAACAAAACTAAAAACAATAACCACACAATCATCTCAATAACTGTGGAAAAGGTTGTCGATAAAATTTAATATCCCTTTATGTTAAAAGCCTTCAATAAATTAGGTATTGAAGAAACATACCTCAAAATAATAAGAGCCATCTATGATAAACCCACAGACAACATTATACTGAATAGGCACAACCTGGAAACGTTTCATTTGAGAACCAAAATGAGACAAGGATCCCCACTCTCACACTCCTATTTAATGTAATTTTGAAAGTCCTAGCCAGACCAATCAAGGAAGAGAAAGAAATACAAGGCATAAAAAAAAGAAAGAAAGAAAGAAAGAAAGAAAGAAAGAAAGAAAGAAAGAAAGAAAATAAAAGAAAAAAAGAGAAAGTCACAGTATCTCTCTTCACAGAGAGCATGATTATATACCCAGAAAGCCCCACGGACTCTGGACGAAAGCTCCAAGATCTGGAAAACAACATCAGTGATGTTTTAGGATATAAAATCAATGTACAAAAATAACTGGCATTTGTACGCACCAAGAACATCCAAGTTGAGAGCCAAATCAAGGATGCAGTTCCACTCAGAATAGCCACAAAAAGAATGATTAAGCTAAGATTACAGCTAACCAGAGAGGTGAAAGATCTCTACAATAAAAAAAAATAAAACATTGCTGAAATAAATCAGAGATGACACAAAAAATTTAAAAAAAAAGACGCTTATGCACATGGATAGAATCAATATTGTTAAAATGGTCATACTGACTGAAACAATTATAGATTCAAAGTTATTTTTATCAAACTACCAATGATATTTTTATACAATTTTAAAAATAAATAAATTTCATATGGAGCCAAAGAAAAGCCACAACAAAACAAACAAACAAACAAACAAACAAACACCAGGGGCATAACACTATGCAACTTCAAATTATGTTACAAGGTTACAGTAAGAAAAACAGCATGGTATTGGTAAAACAACAAATACATAGACCAATGGAACAGTATAAGAATCCAGAAATAAATTTGCACACCTGCAGTTGTCTGGTCTTTGACAATGTCTACAAGAAAAGCAATGGGGAAAGTACTTTCTATTCAATACCTGGTGCTGGGATAATTTGCTAGCCATATGCAGAAGACTGAAACTAGATCCCTCCATTTCAGCATGTGCAAAAATCAACTCAGGATTAAAGACTTAAAACCCAGCACTACAAAAATTCTAGAAGAAATCTTGGAAAATGCCATTGTGGTTATACACACTAGCAAAGATTTCATGAAGAAGTTGCCAAAAGCAATTGCAACAAAAACAAAATTGACATATGGGACCTAATTTAAATTTAAATTTAAAAAATTTAATTCAACAGAAGACTTAACTGCCCTAAATATATATGTATCCAACACTGGAACACACGGATTCATAAAACAATTACTTTGAGACCCACAAGGACACTTAGATAAATACACAACAATAGGGGAAGAATTCAATGCCCCACTGAAAATATTAGACACATTATTGAGACACCAAGAAAAGCTTCCATACAGCAAAAGTAACTATGAACAGCATAAACAGGCAACCTAGAGAATGAGAGAGAATATTTGCAAGCTATGCATCTGACAAATGTCTAATATCCAGAATCTATAAGGAACTTAAATTAACAACCAAAGCAAGAAAAAAATAACTTCATTAAAAATGGGCAGAAGATATTAACAGACACTTCTGAAAAGGGGATATACATGCATGTGAAAAAATGCTCAACATCACTAATCATTAGAGAAGTGCAAATAAAAACAACAATGAGATATTATCTCACATAAATCAGAATGGCTGTTATTAAAATGTCAAAAAATAACAGATACTTGTTAGGTTGTGGAGAAAAAGGAAGTTTTTCCCATTGCCAGTGGGAATATAAATTACATCAGCTAATGTGGAAAGCAGTTTGGAGATTTCTCAAATAACTTAGAACTACCATTTGACCCAGCAATTCTATTACTGCGTATATGCTCAAGGGAATATAAGTCATTCTACCATAAAGGCACATGTACGTATATGTTAATCTTAGCACTATTCACAATAACAAAGACATAGAGTCAACCTAAATGCCCATCAACAGTGGACCAAATAAAGAAAATATGGTACATATACACAATGGAATATTATGCAGCCATAAAAGAGAGTTAGATCATGTCCTTTGAAACAACATGGATGGAGCTGGAGGCCATTATCCTAAGTAAATTAATGCAGGAACAGAAAACCAAATAGTGCATGTTCTCACTTATAACTGGGAAATAATCATTAAGTACACATGGACACAAAGAAAGGAACAGTACATACCAGGTCCTACTTGAGAGTGGAGGGCAGGAGAAGGGTGAGGGTTAACAAACTACCTTATTGGGCACTATGCTTATTACCTGGGTGCTAAAAAATCTGTACACCAAATTGTTGTGAGACTCATTCTACCTATGTAACAAACTGACACATGGATTCCCTGAACCTAAGATAAAAGTAGAAAAGAAAAATATTTAAATACAAAAACAACAATTAAAAATTCCTCTTAAAAAAACACACACACACAAAAGAAGTTTTAGAACTCTTAGATATAACTCAAAAGTCAAAAGCTTTAGCCTTAAAAAAGATCATGACTATAAAACATAAAGAAGCTAGAGTCAAACATTTTGCAGACCAGGTAGCTAAAGCAGCTGTCTTAACTAAAAAACTTAGTTCTCTAAATTCTTGTTTAATCCAAATTTTAAAATTAACTCCCTCAGTACTAAGAAAAGCTCAAGAGACTCCCTCAGATGCAAAAAAGAGAAGGTTTGCAAAACAAAAGGGGGAAACTATTCTTTTGAAAATAGTATATGGTATGGCCCAGATCTGGATAACAAACCCAGAATACCCACCAGATTACAATTTCCATTTTTAGAGTACATGCATAAATTGACCCAGTGGGATCCCAAAATTGATTAAATGAAAAAAAATACTTTTATAAACCATCATTTACTATAACAGAAAACGTGGCATCTGGATATACAGTCTGTCCTAAATATAACAGAGGAAAATACTTTTATAGCACTCCTGAGCATTTTCCCTTATACCTTATACAATACATATGGAGGTCTCACGATTGGAGTTTAGCAGCTCCTTCCCCTGTGTGTGGAACTCAGGGCATTTAACCAGGATCTCCCCTTACCATTTCCATCACGGTTTGCTGTGCTCATCACAGAGGTATTCATGGATGAGCTTGGGGGTCCAGTTACACCTAGAATTGTCTCCCTTTGGGCTGAACAGGAAACTCAGTGCATCAGACTCTCCACAGACCAGCAAATCACCTGAAACAGCAGAAAACACCTCCCAGTGGACAAAGATCAAGATAAGAGTCATACTCATCTGTTTTTGCCAAAGCCAGTTATTACCTATAGGCACCATCTACTGGACAAGACGCTAAACTGCACAACCCAATACAAAATCTTTTGGAAGAAGTGCACAATGCTGGGGAACCAGATAAGCTTTATGAAACCTCTGCAATCAGGGTCTTGCAAAAGGAAGTGAGCCTGCTCATATGCTCAGTACATCACTATTGCAACCAGCACTTGAGAAAGCAACCAAACAAAGGATATTTATAACCAAAAAACTCATAAAAAGTCCTGGTTCCTTGAAAGCACATAGAATCAAAGCCACACAATCATACACAGCAAACATTAAGTCACATCCTCAAAGGAAAAGATTAGTTTTACCTCAACAGAAGTCAATCCAAAAAAAATAGTGACAACTTCTTCTGACCAGAAGGAATTAGCATGAAAACTCTGGCTATATAAAAAAGAGCATTAGGACACCTCCAAAGGATCACAACAACTCTCCAGCAATGAACCCTAATAAAAATAAAAATTCTGAAATGACAGATAAAGAACTCTAAATATGGATTGTAATGAAATCCAATGAGAGCTAAAGGAAACTTGAAAAACAAAACAAATAAATCAGGAAAATAATTCAGGATAGGAAGGAAGATACGGATATTTTAAAAACCTAGAACATCTGGAAATAAAAACTTCATTGAAAAAATTTCAAAATACAGTTGAAAACTTTAACAATACGTTATACCAAGCAGAAGAAAACACTCAGAGATGTAAGATATGTATTTTAAATTAACTCAGTTAGACAAAATAAAAAACTAAAAACATCAACAAAGAGTTTGTGAAATGTGAGACTGCATAAAGCTTCTAAAAAACAAAAGTGACAAGATAGAAGGGTCTAATCATCTGGAAGGAAATCCTAGCAGAGTAGCAGTAGATTTCTCAGGAAAAATCCTACAAGACAGAAGAAATTAAAGTCCTGTTTTTATTCTTCTTGAAACAAAAAAGTCAGTCAAAGTTTTGTATTCTGCTAAACTAGGCTTCAGAAAAAAAAAAAAAGAGCTATAAAGTCTTTCTTAGGTAAACACTAAGGAAACTCATCACGACTAGACTGGACATATAAGAAATGCTCAAAGGAGTTCTAAACACAGAAATAAAGAGCAACACTAATCATCATGAAAAGATAAAATTATGAAACTTGCAGGATTTTTAAGGCTATTACATAATTGCGATTCCAAAGGTGCTAGATAATAATTAACATTATGACAGGAACAAAGCCTCACTCATCAATAATAACCTTGAAGATAAATGAACTGAATACTCCACTTAAAAAATATGGGGCGGATCACTAGGTCAGGAGATCGAGACCATCCTGGCTAACATGGTGAAACCCCATCTCTACTAAAAAATACAAAAAACTAGTCGGACGAGGTGGCGGGCGCCTGTAGTCCCAGCTACTCGGGAGGCGGAGGAAGGAGAATGAGAATGGCATCAACCTGGGAGGCGGAGCTTGCAGTGAGCTGAGATCCGGCCACTGCACTCCAGCCTGGGCGACAGAGTGAGACTCCGTCTCAAAAAAAAAAAAAAAAAAAAAAAAAATAGACTGGTGGAATGATTTTTTAAAAGATCCAATAATATGCTGCTTTACAAGAAACCACCTAACTGGTAAAGACATTTACAGCATAAAGAGGTGAAATTTATTTTTACAAAAACAGAAGCCAAAAGCAAGCAGGAGTAGTTATGTTTATGTCAGATAAAACAGACTTTAAATCAATAGTAAAAATGGACAAAGAAATATCTTACATAATAAAAATGGATCAATGCAACAGAAACATATAAACAAACTTGAATATATATGCACCTAACACCAGAACACATGATAATCGTGGGTGATCTCAATCCCCCACTGACAGCTCTAGACAAATTATCAAAGCAAAGAAATCAACAAACTCTGGATTTAAATTGAATCGTAGACCAACTAAACCCAAAAGACATTTACATAAAATTCTACCCTACAATTATACAGTATATATTCTCCTCTTCGCACATGAAGCATTCTCAAAAATAGACCATATCTTAGGCCACATGGCAAGTCTCAATAAATGTTAAAAAATTGAAATCATATCAAGTATCTTCTCAGACCACAGCAGACTAAAACTAGAAATTAATACCAAGAGAAACTCTCAAAACTATACAAATATATGGAAATGAAACAAGCTACTTCTGAATAATTGGTCAAAATATGAAAATAAGGCTGAAATTAAAAAAAAATACACACATAACATATCCAAACCCGTGGAATACAGTAAAATAAGTGCTAACAAGAAAGTGTATAGCATTCAATGCCTACATAAAAATGAAGCTCAAAAATTAAAAACCTAATGTCTAAACTAAAGTACCAGAAAGAAACAAGAGGAAAGTACACTCAAAGCTACAAGACGAGAAATAATGAAGATCAAGGAAGAACAAAACAAAATTGAAACAAACAAAATATACAGTTAATGACAAGAAAAGTCAGTTCCTTTAAATAAGCACAATCAGAAATGTTAAATGTGACATAACTGATGTCACAGATTAAAAAACTTTAACAGAGACTACCAAGATTGTCTCCACACATAAACCAGAAAACCTAAAGGAAAAGAATAAGTTCCTGGAGACATGTAACTTCTCAATATTGAACCAGGAAATAAATAGAAATTCTAAAAAGGCCAATAATGAATAGTGAGATTGAATCACAATAAAATAGACAGATTCACAGCTGAATTCTACCAAAATACAAGAAATAACTAATACTAATCCTACCGAAACTGATCCAAAAATGTTACAAGGAAGAAATCCCTCCAACTCATTCAACAAAGCCAGCATCACCCTGATACCAAAGCCAGGCAAAGACACACACATAAAATAAGAAAACTACAGGCCATTATATCTGATAAACATAGATGTCAAAATCCTCAGCAAATGCTATTAAACTGAATCTAACAACGTGTCAAAAACACAACACACCATAATCAAATGGTTTTATTTCAAGGATGCAAGAATAGTTCAATATGTTCAGTTTGATAAATGTGATTTAACACAAAAAGAATTGAAAACAAAACCATATGATTATCTCAATTGATGCAGAAAAATCACTGCATAAAATCCAGCATCCATTCAAAATAAAATCTGTCAACAAACTACACATAGATAGGACATATCTCAAAATAATAAAGCCATCTATGACAAATCTACAGTCAATATAATATTAAACAGGGAAAAGTTGAAAGTATTTTCTATAAGAACTGGAACAACACAAGGATGCCTAGTTTCACCCCTCCTATTCAACATAGTGCTGGAAGTCCTAGCTAGAGTGATCAGGTAGGAGAAAGAAAGAAAAGGCATCTACATTGGAAAAGAGGAAGTCTCTGTTCACTGATGACATAATTGTATACCTAAAAAACCCTCAAAAAGACTCCTAGATTTTGTACATAAATTCAGAATAGTTTCAGACCACAATTCTTCTTTTTTGTGTTTTCCACTTGCTTTGTAAATTTTTCTCCATCCCTTTATTTTGAGCCTGTGTGTTTCTTTGCACATGAGATGTGCCTCTGAAAGTCAGCATAACAATGGGTATTTACTCTTTATTCAACTTCCCATTCTGTTTGTTTTAATTGGGCAATTTAGCCTTTTTACATTTATGATTAATATTGTTATCTCTGGATTTGATCCTGTCATCCTGATGCTAGCTGGTTATTTTGCAGACTTGTTTTTTGTGGTTGCTTCATAATGTCACTGGTTTGTGTACTTCAGTGTGTTTTGTAGTGGCTGGCAGTAGATTTTTCTTCTCTTATTTAGTGCTTCTTTCAGGAGCTCTTGCATGGCAGGCCTGATGGTGGTAAATTCCCTCAGCATTTTCTTGTTTGAAAAGTATCTTGGCCGGGCGCAGTGGCTCAAGCCTGTAATCCCAGCACTTTGGGAGGCCGAGACGGGCGGATCAAGAGGTCAGGAGATCGAGACTATCCTGGCTAACACGGTGAAACCCCGTCTCTACTAAAAAATACAAAAAACTAGCCGGGCGAGGTGGCGGGCGCCTGTAGTCCCAGCTACTTGGGAGGCTGAGGCAGGAGAAGGGCGTAAACCCGGGAGGCAGAGCATGCAGTGAGCTGAGATCCGGCCACTGCACTGCAGCCTGGGTGACAGAGCAAGACTCCGTCTCAAAAAAAAAAAAAAAAAAAAAAAAAAAAAAAAAAAAAGAAAAGAAAAGTATCTTATTTCTCCTTCACTTATGAAGTTTAGTTTGGCTGTATATGAAATTCTGGGATAGAAATCCTTTTTTTTAAAAAAAAGAAGTCGCATATTGGCCCCCAATCTCTTCCTGCATGTAGGGTTTCTGCTAAGAAGTCCCACTAGTAGTCTGATGGATTTCCTTTTGTAAGTGACCTGATCTTTCTCTCTGCCTGCCCTTAGCTTTTTTTTTCTTTCATTTTTATCTTGAAGAATCTGATCATTATGTGTCTTAGGGTTGGTCTTCTTGTATAATATGTTGCTGTGGTTCTCTGAATTTCTAGAATTTGAATGTTGGCCTGCCTTGTTAGGTTGGGGAAGTTCTCCTGGATGACAGCATAAAGTATGTGTTCCAACTTGGTTTTATTTTTTCCATCTCTTTTAGGTACCTCAATTACTCATAGGTTTGGTCTCTACATAATTATACATTTCTCTGAGGTTTTGTTCCTTCCTTTTTATTCTTTTTTAAAATATATTCTTGTCTATCTGTCTTATTTCAGAAAAAAATAGTCTTCCGGCTCTAATATTCCATCTTCTTGTTGCTCTATTCTGCTATTAATACTTGTGATTTCATCGTGAAACTCTCATGCGTTTTTCAGCTCCATTAGGTCAGTTATGTTCATCTTTAAACTAGCTATTTTGGCTGTCAGCTCCTGTATTGTTTTATTATGATTCTTAGCTTCTTTTCATTGGGTTACAGCATGTCCCTTTAGCTGAGCAAAGTTTGTTATTACCCACCTTCTGAAGCCTACTTCTGTCAATTCAGCCATCTCAGCCTCAGACCAATTATGTGCCCTTGCTGGAGAGGTATTGCAGTCATTTGGAGAAAAGGAGACACTCTGGCTTTTGGAGTTGCAGCACTTTTATGTTTATTCTTTATTATCTTTGAGGGCTTATCTAGCTTTAACCTTTGAGGTTGCTGATCTTTGAACGGGTTTTGGGGGGTCTTTTATGTTGATGTTGTTCCTGTAAATTTTTGTTTGTTTGTTTGTTTTCTTTTAACAGACAGTCCGCTCTACTATAGGGCTTCTGCAGTTTGCTGGGGTTCTGCTTCAGACCCTAGTTGTCTCGGCCTCTCCTAAACCTAGAGATATTACCAGTGAACGCTGCAAAAATAGCAAAGATGGCAGCCAGTTTCCCTCTCTGGAAGCTGGATCCCAAGGGTCACTGACCTGCCACCAGTCATGCACCACTAGGAGGCAGGTGGGTTCTCTTTTGGGAAATCTCACCTAGTTAAGAGGGATGGTATCAGATACTGACCCAATAAAAGAATCTTGCTGCTTCTTTGTAGAGCAGGTGTGTTTTACTGGGTTGAGGTGGAACCCTACTTCATCTAGACCCCCTATATTCTTCACAGCTAGCAGTCTGGAATAGCTGAGTTTAGGAATTTGCAGATATGACAGCCACCCCTCTCTCTGGGAGCTCCCTCCCACAGAAAGATCAGATTTCTGTCTACATAATAGAATACCTGCCCAGAGATGAGAGGTGGGTTTAAACCCTGGTTAAAGAAGCAGTCTGGCCATGATTTGACAAGGCAGCTGTGCTGCACCTTGGCAAGGGGACTCTCCTCACCTGGGTGTCTGTATTCTCCATAGCCAGTAGTCTGGGAAGGCTGAGTCCTCCCAATGGCAGAGATGGAGTCTGCTCCTCCCTCTGGGAATGTGGTCCTGTCTCCAGCGGACTTCAGACCTCTGTCATTGTCTGACTAGGGCTCCATTAGAGTGGGTCTTAACCTCTGAGGTGCTATGGACATTGGGCCTACAGAGAAGATGCTCCTTGGCTCCCTGTGTTCAGCTGCCTTTCTAGGAATACGTACAGACAAATTTTCCACCTTGGCAGAGATCCAGGGTATGGACTATGCAAATCTCCTGGATCTCTAGTTGGACCTGAGTGGCTGTTTTGCCGAGACTCCACACAGCTCTGTGTATCGGACCCAAGGCCCTGGTGGTATGGGCTCACAAGGGGATCTGATCCACAGATTGCAAAGATCTGTGGGAAAAGCATGGCTTTCCAGGTGGATTGCACAATCACTCACCACCTCCCCTGGCTGGAGGTGGGTATTCCTTTGGCTCCACTGTACACCTGGTGAGCCATTAAAACTCCCTGTTTCTCCTTGCTCTCCATGGATCTACACTGCTTTTCTATCCAGTTACAATGTAGGAACTTAGATATTTCAGTTGAGGTTGCTGAATTTTCTTTCCCCTTTTCATTTCTTTTCATGAGCACCACAGACTGAAGCTGCTTCTAACTGGCCATCTTGCCCCTCCCTCTATTCACTTTTTTAAACAATTTATTTTTTAATTGGAAAATTAAAATAGCATATATTTATTATGTCCAATGTAGTTTTAAGGTATGAATATATTATGGAATGGCTAAATAAAGCAAATTAATATACACATTATTTAAAATACTTATTTTTGTGATGAGAACACTTATAATCTATTTCTTTGCAGCTTTCAAGAATACAGTAAGTTGTTATTAACTATAGTCACTATGTAGTACAATAGATCTCTTGAACTGATTTCTTCTATCTAACTAAGATTTTGTACCTTTTGAGAAAAATCTCCAATCTTCTCTCTTCCTACACTTCCTATGCTTAGCTCCTGGTAACCATCTCTGCTTCTACTCTCCACTTTAATGAGTTCAACTTTTTAAGATTCAACATATAAGTGAAATCATACAGTACTTGTCTCTCGGTGCCTTGCTTACTTTACTTAACATATTGTATTTTTGTTTTGTCCATGATTTCACAAATAACAAGATTTTCTTTTATTTAAAGGTAGAATAGTATTTCATTGTGTATATACACCACATTTTTAATCCATTTATTTCTTGATGAAAACTCAGATTGAGTCTATAACTTTGCTAGTGTGAATAATACTTCAATGAACATACTAGCTCAGATATCTCTTCAACATACTAATTTTATTTCCTTGGATTTATACCCAAAAATAGAATTAATGAACCATATGGTAGTTCTGTTTTTATATTTTTTAGGAAAATCCATGCTGTCCATACTAGTTTCCACAATGAGTGTGCTAATTTATTTTTGAAAAATAGTGCACAAGGGTTCACTTTTTTCCACAATGTAAGTAAGTAGCACATGTTATCTTTCACCTTTTGAATAATTGCAATCCTAATACGTGTCAGATGGTATCTCATTGTCATTTTAATTTGCATTTCTTTAATAATTTGTGATTTTGAACATTTTCTCATGTACATGTTATTGTGTGTCTTCTTTTCAGAAATGTTTATTCAGATTCTTTGCCAATTATTAAATTTTTGTTTTAATTATTGAGTTTCTGAGTTTTTTAATACATTTGGACTATGAATGTTTTATTACATAAATGGTCTCCAATACTTCCTCTTCCATACGTTTTCTCTTTGCTCTGTTGTTTGTTTTTGCGGCTGTGCAGAAGCCTTTTAGTTTGATGGACTTCCCATTTGTCTGTTTCCTTTTGTTGTCTGTGCTTTTGGGAAACATATTCCAAAAGTACAGCCAAAAAACAATTGCCCACACCAAAGTCATGAAGCTCTCCCCATATGTTTTTTATTAGTCCATTCCTGTATTTCTATTTTTTAAAAAACCTTAAAACTGGATAATTTATAAAGAAAAGAGATTTGGTTGACTCACAGTTCTGCAGCCTATACAGAAAGCATCATGCCAGTATCTGCTCCTGGAGAGGCCTCAGGAAGCTTAAAATTATGGCAAAAAGCAAAGGAAGAGCAAGCATGTTACATGGTGAAAACAGAAGCAAGAGCAAGAGAGAAAGCGAGTAGGGAGGTGCCACACACTTTTAAATAACCAGATCTTGTGAGAACTCACTATTTTGAAGACAGCACCAAGCCATGAGGGATCTGTCCCCGTGATCCAGACACCTTCCATCAGGCCTGACCTTTAGCATTGGAGATTACAATTCAACATGAGATTTGGGTAGAGACAAATATCCAAACTATATCATTCTTTCCTGACCCTTCCCAAATCTTGTATCATTCTCGCATTGAAAAATAGAATAATGATCATCCAACACTAACCCCCAAATCTTAACTCATTCCAAAATTAATTCCAAAGTTTAAAGTTTCACCTGAGACAAGGCAAGTAGCTTCCAGCTATAAGCCTGTAAAATAAAAAAACAAGTAGTTACTTCCAAGATATGATGTGAATATGGGTATTGCGTAAACATGACTATTCCAAAAGGGTGCAATCTACTAAAAGAAAGGAGCTACATGCCCCAAACAAGTCTAAATCCCAGCAGACATATAGGCATTAAATCTTAAAGCTCCAATATAGTCATGTTTGACTTTCTGTTCCACTTCCAGGGAACCTGTTATGAGAGTTGGGCTCCCAAGTTCTTTCACAACTTTGTCTCTGTGGCTTTGCACAGTTCAGCACTCATGGCTGTTCTAACAATGTGTTGAGTGCCTATACCTTCTTCAGGTGCAGAGTAAAAGTTGCCAGCAGATCTACCATTCTGGGGTCTGAAGGATGGCGACCCTCTTCTCACAGCTCCACTAGGCAGTGCCCCACTGAGGACTCTGTTTGGGGGTTCTAATGCTACATTTACCCTTGGCACCACCGTGGTGGAGGTTCCCTATGAGGGCTCTGCCCTCCAGCATGCTTCTGCCTGAGCACTGAGGCTTTTTCATGCATCCTCTGCAATTTAAGTGGAGATTGCCAAGGCTTTTTTACTCTTGCATTCTGTGTGCCCACAGGCTTAACACCACATGGAAGCTACCAAGGCTTATAGCTTGTACCCTCTGGAACTGAGCCTGAGCTGTACCTATGCTCCTTTGAGTCACAGCTGGAGCTGGAGTGGCTGGAATGTGGGGAGCGGTGTCTTGAGGATGTACAGGACTAGAGGGCCCTGGGTCTGGCCTACAAAATCATTCAGTCCTCCAAGGCATCTGCTCCTGTTGTGGGAGAAGCTGCCACAAATTTTTCTGAATTGACTTCTGTGTCTTTTCCCCAATTTTCTTGGATACTTGCATTTGGATCCCTTTAAGTTATGTAAATATGTCTAGTAATTTGTTGCCCCACAGATTGCTTGAATTATTCCCCTTAAAAGAGGCTTTCTGTTCCACCACATGGTCAGGCTGAAAATTTTCCAAACACTTACATTCTGCTTCTATTGTAAATATAAGTTCCAGCTTTTATAAGTCATTCATTTGCTCCCACAGCTTAGTGTAGGCTGATAGAGATAGCCAGGCCACATCTTGAACAATTTGCTGCTTAGATACTTCTTCTGTCAGATACCCAACATCATCGTTCTCAAGCTCAAACTTCTACAGAGCCCTAAGGCATAAACAGAATGTAGCCAAGTTTTTTAAAGGCATTACATGCATAATATTTGCTCCAGTTTCCAACAGGTTTATCATTCCATTTGATACCTCATCAACCTGGACCTCACTGTCTCTATTACCATCAGAATTTCTGTCACAATTATTTTACCAGTCTGTAAAAAATTGCAAATTTCCCTCATGTTTCTGTATTCTTCTTAGCCCTCCAAACTCTTCCATCCTCTGCCCATTACTAAGTACTAAATACACTTTCATATAATCAGGTACCTTTATAGCAAAGCCCTTCTTCTTGGTACAAATTTTCTGTATTAGTCTGTTTTGCATTGCTATGAAAAATACCTGAGGCTGAAATTTTTTTTTTTTTTTTTGAAGCTTAATTGGCTCACTGCTCTGCAGGCTGTATAGGAAGCATAGTGTTGGCATCTGCTTCTGGAGAGACCTCAGACAGTTTACAATCATGGCAGATGTTGAAGGAGGAGCAAGAGCATTACATGACAAAAGTAGGGGCAATAGCAAGAAGAGGGGAGGTGCCACATACTTTTAAATGACCAGATCTCACTAGAATTGTATTATAAAGACAACATCAAGCAATGAGGGATCCAACTTCATGACTCAACCACCTCCCAGAAGGCCTCATCTCCAGTATTGAGGATTACAATTCAACATGAGATTTGGCTAGGGACTGATATGGTTTGGCTGTATCCCCACTCAAATCTCATCTTGAATTGTAACTCTCATAATTTCTACATGTCGTGGGAGGAAACTGGTGGGACATAATTGAATCACGAAGGAGGGTCTTTCCCATGCTGTTCTTGTGATTGTAATAAGTCTCAAAAGATCTTTAAAAATCACAAGATTTTAAAATGTATAATGTAATTAAGTTTAAATTGGAATAATATGGTTTAAATTAATACATTTTAACTTAGTTTAAGTTAAAATTAAAATTTAAAATTTACAAATCACAAGATTTTTAAAGGTGGTTTTAAAAATGAGAGTTTCTCTACACAAGCTCTCTCTTTGCCTGCTGCCATTCACCTAAGATGTGATTTGCTCCTCCTTGCCTTCTGCAATAATCGTGAGGCCTCTCCAGCCACGTGGAACTGTAAGGCCATCAAACATTTTTCTTTTGTAAATTGCCAAGTCTAAGATATGTCTTTATCAGCACCATAAAAACTGACTAATATGGTAAATTGGTAAAAGTAGAGTGGGACACTGCTCTAGACACCCAAAAATATGGAAGTGACTTTGGAACTGGGTAACAGACAGGGCTGCAACAGTTTGGAGGGCTCAGAAGAAGACTGGAAAATGTGAAAAAGTGTGGAACTTCCTAGAGACTTGTTAAATGGCTTTGACCAAAATGCTGATAGTGATATGGACAATGGAATTCAGGCTGAGGTGGTCTCAGATAGAAATGAGAAACTTGTTGGGAAGTGGAGTAAAGGTGACTCTTGTTATGTTTTAGCAAGGAGACTGGCAGCATTTTGCCTCTACCCTAGAGATTTGTGGAACATTGAACTTGAGGAAATTGACTTAGGGTACCCGGTGGAAGAAATTTCTAAGCAGCAAAGCATTCAAGAAGTGAGCTGGGTGCTGCTAAAAGCGTTCAGTTTTAAAAGGAAAGGAAAACGGCATAAAAGTTCAGATAATTTGCAGCCTGATCATGCAATAGAAAAAAAAAAAAAAAAAACAAAACCTATTTTCTGAGGAGAAATTCAAGCCTGCTAAAGAAATTTGGATAACTAACAAGGAGCCAAATGTTAATTGCCAAGACAATGGGGAAAATGTCTCCAGGGCATGTCACATCAACCCTTCCCATCACAGATCTGGAGCCTAGGAGTAAATAACGTTTTTGTGGGCTGGACTCAGAGCACCTCCTGCTCTGTGTATCCTGGGGACTTGGTGCCCTACGTCCTAGCCACTTCAGTCATGGCCAAAAGGGGCCAACAGATCTCGAGCCATGGCTTCAGAGAGTTCAGGCCTCAAGCCTTGGCAGCTTCCATGTGGTGTTGAGCCTGTGAGTGCACAGAAGTCAAGAACTGGGAGCCAGCCACAGTGGCTCAGACCTGTAATCCCAGCACTTTGGGAGACAGAGGTGTGTGAATCATCTGAGTTCAAGAGTTTGAGACCAGCCTGGTCAACATGATGAAAGCCCGTTTCTACCAAAAATACAAAAAATTAGCTGGGTGTGGTGGTGCACACCTATAACCTCAGCTACTCAGGAGGCTGAGGCAGGAGAATTGCTTGAACCTGTGAAGTAGAGGTTGCAGTGAGCTGAGATTGTGCCACTGCACATCAGCCTGGGTGACAGAGCAAGACTCCATCTCAAAAAAAAAAAAAAGAATTAGGGTTTGGGAACCTCCTAAATTTCAGAGGATGTATGGAAATGCCTGAATGTCCAGGAAGAAATTTGATGCAGAGGTGGGGCCCTCATGGAGAACCTATGCTAGGACAGTGTGGAAGGGAAATGTGGCATTGGTGCCCACACATAGAGTCCCTACTGGGGCACTGCCTAGTGTAGCTGTGAGAAGAGGGCCACCATGCTCCAGATCCCAGAATACTAGATCCACTGACAACTTGCACCGTGCACCTGGAAAAGCTGCAGACACTCAAAGCCAGCCCATGAAAGCAGCAAGGAGGAAGGCTGTGCCCTGCAAAGCAACAGGGGCAGAGCTGCCCAAGACCATGGGAACCCATTTCTTGAAAGGATATCATTTTGGAGTTTTAACATTTGACTGACTCGCTGGATTTTGGACTTGTATGGGGCCAGTAGCCCCTTTGTTTTGGCCAATTTATTTCATTTAGAATGACTGTATTTACCCAATGCCTGTATGCTGCATTGTATCTAGGAAGTAACCTACTTGATTTTGATTTCCCAGGCTCACAGGCGGAAGGGACTTGCCTTGTCTCAGATAGAACTTTGGACTGTGGACTTTTGCATTAATGCTGAAATGAGTTAAGACTTTGGGGAATTCTTGGGAAGGCATGTTCAGTTTTGAAATGTGAGGACATGAGATTTGGGAGGGTCCAGGGACAGAATAATATGGTTTGGCTGTGTCCCCACCCAAATCTCATCTTAAATTGTAACTCTCACAATTCCCACATGATATGGGAGAAACCCAGTGGGACGTAATTGAATCATGAAGGTGGGTCTTCCCTGTGCTGTTCTCGTGATAGTGAATAAGTCTCCCAAGATCTGATGGCTTTAAAAACGGGAGTTTTCCTGCACAAACTCTCTCCTTGCCTGATGCCAACCATGTAAGACATGACTTGCTCCTCCTTGCCTTCTGCCATTATTGTGAGGCCTCCTCAACCACGTGGAACTATAAGTCCATTGAACCTCTTCATTTTGTAAATTGCCCAGTCTTGGGCATGTGTTTATCAGCAGTGTGAAAACAGACTAATACAGGGTGGAGACAAATACACATATGATATCAGTTTTCTTCCAGTAATTTTATAGTTTCAGATCTTCTTTAAGTCTTATATCCACTTTGATTTAATTGTTTGTATGGTGTGAAATAAGAGTGTAATTTCATTCTTCTGCAGTTGGATATCCAATTTTCTCAGCATTATTCATTAAAGAGACTGATTTCTCCTCATTGTGTGACCTTGGCAATCTTGTTGAAAATCAACTGACCTTAACTATGTAAATTTATTTCTGGGTTCTCTATTTTATTCCATTAAGTTATGTGCCTGATTTTATGAGTATCATCCTTGTTTGATTCCTATGGCTTTACATTAGTTTTTGAAGTGGTAATGTGATGCTTTGAGGTTCTTCTTTTGGCTAAAATTGCTTTGCATATTTGCTACCTATTGTGATTCCATATGAATTTTAAATGGTGTTCCTATTTCCATGTAAAAAGACCACAGTGCAATCAAACTAGAACTCAGGAGTAAGAAACCCAATCAAAACCACTCAACTACATGGAAACTGAACAACCTGCTCCTGAATGGCTACTGGGTACATAATGAAATGAAGGCAGAAATAAAGAGGTTCTTTGAAACCAATGAAAACAAAGGCACAACATACCAGACTCTCTGGGACACATATAAAGCAGTGTGTAGAGGGAAATGTATAGCACTAAATGCCCACAAGAGAAAGCAGGAAAGATCTAAAATTGACACTGATTTGCTTTAATGCGGCCCCCAGAGCAAATGCCAGAGAAAAGGCAAGTAGGCAAGGCAAAAAATCTTTATTTACAAGACAATGTAAGGGAGGGAGCGAGGTTCACCGGCCTCCGGTGGTGGAGGCTGACGAAGTGCTCCAGCGTTCTCGGGCGAGGTTCCCAGGTCCGCACAGGAGCAGGGGCCAAGGAAGTTCGCTCCGGCGCTTCTCGGGTGAGGTTCCTGGGTCCCGTGCAGGAGGAGGGGCCGAGGAAGTTCACTCCAGCGTTCTCGGGCGAGGTTCCTGGGTCCCGTGCAGGAGGAGGGGCCAAGGAAGTTCGCATTGTGTTCTCGGATGAGGTTCCGGGTCCCGCATACGAGGAGGGGCCAAGGAAGTTCGCACCGGCGTTCTCGGATGAGGTTCCTAGGTCCGCACAGGAGCAGGGGCCAAGGAAGTTCGCACCAGCATTCTCAGATGAGGTTCCTGTGTCCCGTGTACGAGGAGGGGCCAAGGAAGTTTGCACCGGCGTTCTCAGACGAGTTTCCTGAGTCCCGTGCAGGAGGAGGGGCCAAGGAAGTTCGCACCGCGCACCAGCGGGAGCGGCTTTTATGTCCTGGGCCCGGGAGTGGGAGGGCAGTGGGCGGGACATAGGCGGGTCGGGGGCGGGGCGGTAGGCGTGGCTAGGCGGGTTCCGGTTCTTCTCTGTCGGAGGTCGGGTTGTGCCTGTGCAGTCGACCCGTGTCTTTCCCGGGTGCGGGAAAGTTGATGGTGAAGAACCCGGAACTGCGCCATCTTGCCTCCATTTGTCCAAACAGTCCAATCTTTTATTGATAATAGTGATAAGGGGCGCTGTGGTCTGTCTGGCTACTTCCTGCTGTTAAGGGACGTCGTTAAGGTTGGGGTCTATGGTTGGTATTTGGACGTACGGATGAAGAAGCATCTGGTTGAAGGTGACGCGCGTGATCTGTTGAACTTTGGCTCGGAGAAATTTGATTAAAACAGGAGCGAGACATAAGACAAAACAGAGGATTAGTATGGGAATTAGGAACGGGAGCATCTGCTGTATTACAGGCAGCAGCCATACCGGTGGTCCGGGGTGAAGGGGGTATTGTAGTTTTTAGTTCTGCTCTAATCCTGTTTAGGGTTTGGATGTTAGTGTCTACTAGGCCTGACTTGTTTATGTAATAGCAGCATTCTTCTCCTAAGAAGAGACATGTTCCTCCTTTTTGGCAGTAAGTAAATCTAATGCTCACCTATTTTGTTCTGCTACCTGGGCCACTGAGGTAATTTGACGCTGCAGAGAGGCCAGGCTTTCAGCTGAAGCCTCTATGGCCTCTCAGGATTTGAGCTGCTAGAGATTGGTAGACTGTACCGAGTGGGCAAGTGCCCCAGTTCCAAGCCCTGACACCACTACTAAGGAGGTGGCCAGGGAGACTCCGATGACTAGGGGAAGGAAGACAGCCCGTTTTTGGAGATCATTAGGAGGAGGGTTAAATTGTATGACGAGTTCAGGTACCTCTGCTTTGCTACATAAGGTTAAACTAGGTACTAGGGACACTGGGACACAAAGGGATTGACCAATGGATGTGTGATTAAGGACCTTGAAGAGGGTTTTGTTGCACCAGAAATAACCTCTGATGGGAGCCGTCTGGGTCTTAGCGGGTGGCTGGGTATAGTTACACCAGGAGGTGTTTGGGGTAGAGTAGCAGAAAGGAAGGATTGGACTTTCTGGGCTTTGGTATAGTGGGACTTGGAGTAAGAATGGTTTTTGGGAGGTGCCTATGGAGTTAGTTGTAGCCTGAAAGCAGTAGGTAAGGAGACTGCCACTAAGGGGGCTCTTTCAAGGGCCGCACAGAAGAAACAGTGGGAGAGATTTGTTAGCTTGGCTGCCCATGTTAGGTTTAACCCTTGACGGACTAGTTTTAACCGTGAGAAGGGGTCCTTATTGGAGGAGTGTAATTGATCTTGTAAAGCCTGTTCTTGTGCTTGTATGGCTAAGGTTAATTCTGTAGGGCTTGTATGTTTTGAGGAAGGGATTTTTGCTGGACAAGTGTTCTTTTTATCAGGAGAGTAGCCATGGGATATGAACTAAGGATTGTGTAGCCTGTGTAGAGTCCACCTTTGACTCCGTCTGCCCATCGGGCCCATGGGTCTTTGATATTAATTGGTATTGAAGGGGGTTCGCAGATTCACAGTGGTGAAGAGAGCAGTGGGTTTCTCTGTCTCAAGGTTGCATAATGGATCTTACAATAAATATAAGGGCATCCTAGATTCTTTTGTTTCCAGTAAGTCTTACAATTGTAATGTGTCTGATCGTGCAGGAAGCAGAGAGCCTTAGCTCCGGCCGCACTGCAACATGATAGGGTGAAATTTATAGTAAGAGGGGGTTGGCAGCCTGAAGGGGGGCAGTCAGCAGTGCCTTGTAGCTGTGAGTGCTGTTTATTTTTGTGTGACCAAGTTTCAACTATAGAGAATCTCCATATGAAAGTTGGGTTAGTAATAGAGATTGAAATGCAAGAAAAAGATCAATATAAGTATGAAATAGTACTTCATCTTCAGTGTAATCACAGGGTACACCTTGTCACTGAAGATGTTCTATAAAGGTAAGCGGGAGAACCACTGTGATGGGCTATTATCTGGAGGCAAGTAGGGATCTGGGGTAAGATATTGGAATTCTGTTATGTTTATATAGAGTATGGTGAGAAATCGGGATAAGCACAAGGGTCAGGGAACATGTGTGGTTTGGAGAGTTTGGTGAATTTGAAACGGGTAGGGGTAAGTCTAGTAGATGTCCACTGATTGTCTTCTGTGGGGCCTTTTTAAATTGTGATATATGGGCCCAGTGCGTGTGTCCTAGAAGTTTGGCTGCTGTGTATGTGGATAGGAGGACAGTATAGGGCCTTTCCCCTAGGCTGAAGATCTTTGGCTTGGATATCTTTTAAGTACACTTGGTCTCCTGGGCTGAGAGAGAGATGTGGGCTATAGGTGTCTGTTGGAGAGGGGTGTGCTAGTTCTGCATGTTGTCTCAGGAGTTGTCTCAAGAGGTGAGGTATGGGAGATAAGTTGCCAGCGGGGAAGAAAGGGTGGGTAACTGCTGGAGGGTGAGGGCCAGCCGTAAACTAATTCAAATGGACTGAGGCCTGTTGGACTCCATGGGGCTGCTCGCATCTGGGTTAGGGCCAGGGGAAGGAGAGTTACCCATGATTGTCGAGTCTCGAGGGAGAGTTTGGTGAGTTGCTGCTTAATGAGCCCGTTGGCCTTCTCTACTTTACCAGAAGACTGAGGTCTATAAGGGATGTGGAGTTTCCAGGTGATGTGTAGGAGGGCTGCCACCTGTTGGACTACCTTGGAGATGAATGCTGGGCCGTTGTCAGACTGAAGAGTTGAGCGAGAGGCCAAACCTAGGAATAATGTGTTCAGTGAGTATGGAGGCAACTATATTGGTGGTTTCTCCTGTAGTAGGATAGGCTTCTATCCATCCTGAAAAAGTATCAACGGGTTAAGAGATATTTGAATTTTTTATGCCTTGGCATGTGGTAAAGTCAATTTGCCAATCTTCGCCTGGTTGGTGCCCTCTGAGTTGATGGCTCGGATGGGGTTGCGCAATGCACCTTGAGGGTTTGACTTGAGACATGTGGAACACTGTCGGTTGATTATAATTAGGTGTTTCATGAGTGTGGGGCAGTGAATGAGGGGGCTTAGGAGGTTATAATAGCTTTGGGTCCTATGTGTAGGGAATTATGTATGTCTTTTAGAATGGTGTGGAGTTGAGTTTCAGGAATAACTAATTTATTATTGAGGTAAATCCAATTGTCTGCGGCTAGTTTGGCTGTTGAATCTTGTAATAGTTTGGTCTTTTCCTCTTGGTATAAGTAGGGTATATTGAGGAGAGAGAAAACAAATAGAGGGAAGCGTGGGAGTGGAGAATCCGCTACTGACTTGGCAGTGGTGTCGGCAAAGTTATTGCCAGCCGCCACCGAGTTAGATGGGTCTGATGACTTTACAGTGTATGATGGCTGCTCTGGAAGGCGCTGATAAAGCGTCTAGCAGTTTGAGTATCTTTTTTTGTTGACTATAGGGGTACCACTGGTGGTTAGGAACCCTCTCTCTTTCCAGATGACAGAGGGGTGTGTGCAATCAAGAAGGCATACTTGGAGTCTGTGTATATGTTTACCATTTTTCCTCTGGATAGGAGGAGAGCCCTAGTTAGTGCGATAAGTTCTGCCTGCTGTGATGTTGTTCCTTGTGGTAAAGGCTTAGCATCTAGGAGAGCAGAAGATGTAACTACCGCGTATCCTGCCTGTCTGTTTCCTAGAGAATTTATAAAAGAACTGCCATCTACAAATAGGGTTAACTGTGAGCCTTCCAATGGCTGGTCATGTAAATGTAAGTGACTAGGTGGTTGGGCCTCTAAAAGTTCTGGACAGGAGTGTTCAGTACTAGGTTGCTTGAGAGGGTCAGGAAGTAGGTTGCTGGATTCAGAGAGGAACAGACTCCTAGGGCAATGGTGGAGTCTTCTATGAATAAGAGGTGAAAGAGTTGGAGTCTGGACAGGGTTAGATGGCTAATACTTCTGTGGGCAATAAGATCTTGAAGGCGGTGAGTAGAGAAGACTGTTAGGTTACCACCCCTAATGAGTTTTTTTGCTTCTTGGGTTAGACAGGCTGCTGCTGCTAGGGCCTGAAGACAGGGCTGCCACCCTTGTACGGTGGGGTCTAATTGTTTAGATAGATATGCCACGGGGCAGTAGGTGGTGCCTATAGATTGAGCTAAAAGACCCACTGCAACTTTTTGTCTTTCATCTGTGAAAAGCTGGAAGGGGTGTTGAAAGTCTGGGAGTGAGAGAGTAGGATGTGAGAGAAGGCAGTTTTTCAGGTGAGTGAAATGTTTATAGATTAACTTTGGATTAGACAAAGTCCTTGGGGAGTCTCCTTGACAGCTGCATATAGAGGCTTAGCCAAGATTCCGAAATTAGGAATCCAGTGTCTGAAAAATCCTACTAGGCCTAGGAAGGATTGAATTTCCTTAGCGTCTTGAGGAGGAGAAGATTTTGTATTAGAGTTAAGCAGTCTGTAGTAAGTGAGCGCGTCGTAGGAGTGATCTCAATACCTAAATATATGACACATGTTGTGCGAGTTGAGCTTTGTGTTTGGATATTCGGTAACCTTTGGATCCTAGATGATTAAGGAGGATCGCAGTGTCTAAAAGAGAGTCCTGTCCCGTGGGACTACAGAGTAAAAGGTCATCTACATATTGGAGAATTTTACTATTGGTAGAGGACAGGAGGCTAAGTCTTTTGCTAGGGCCTGCCCAAAGAAATGGGGGCTGTCTCGGAACCCTTGGGGAAGCACTGTCCATGTCATTTGGGTGGAGGTATGGGTGGGTCTGGTCTTCCCATGTAAAAGCAAAAAGAAACTGACAATCTGGGTGCAGGGGAATAGTGAAAAAGGCATCTTTTAGATCCAGTACAGTAAAGTGTGTTGTATTAGGTGGAATGAGAGAAAGAAGGGTATAGGGATTGGGAACTACCGGATGGGTGGGCACAAACAGCTTCGTTGATAAGACGAAGATCCTGCACTAACTGAAAAGTTCCATCTGCTTCTTTACAGGTAGGATTGGGGTGTTACAGGGAGAATGAATGGGGATGAGGATGTGTTGGCTGAGTAACCTAGTATGATTGGTTTTAGTCCTCGTAAGTGCTGTGGAGAGAGAGAGAACTGTGGGCGGTTGGAAACTGAGATGGTTTCTTAAGTTTTATAAGTATTGGTGTGATGGTCCGCCACGACAGAGTGGAGGTGTCCCACACTTGGGGGTCGATAGAATGGGGAAATCGGGGAAAGGTTAGTAGATTGTTGGAGTCATTTGAGTTAGTCAATACTAGAAGCAGATGGCGGGTAGGGTGGGGGGCGCTAGTAGGGATGGAGATACAGGCTTTCAGTTGACTTAAAACATCTCGGCCCAGTAGGGGAGTGGGGCATGAGGGGATAATGAGGAACGAGTGTGCAAAAGTTTGTTGGCCAGGCAGCAATTAAGGGGTGGGGTTTTTTTGAGGGCTGGACGGGGAGCCATGACTCCTACAACAAAATATTGGAGGGAAGGCTAGGCCCTTAAAGATGGCAAAACAGAGTAGGTAGCCCCGCTGTCGATTAAAAAATTAATTGTCTTACCCGCTACCAGGAGAGTTACCCGTGGCTCGGCGAGGTGATGGGGGTCCCTGAGTCCCGGCACCTTCAGTCGTCATCCAGATGTAAGAGCTGAAGGAGCTCCCAGGGTCCTGAGAAGGACATCACGTTGAGGCACCATGCCTGTTTTCAGGTGGGGCAGTCAGACTTCCAGTGCCCTTCTTCATGGCATGCTGGACAAGGAGTTGTTGGCAGAAGAGGGTTAGGACACTTTTTAGCCCAGTGTCCAGCTACTCCACACTTGTAGCACGGCTGCACTGGCTCAGGCAGTTGGGGACTCTGGGGACATCTATTAGCCCAATGCCCTGGGTTACCATTTATAGCAAGCCCCTTTTATTGTCTTTGAGCCTCCGGGGGTTTGCTCTCCAGTTTTGGGTTACGGCTAGGCTGCAAAGCAGCAACTAAGGCTTGAGTCTGGAGCTGTACCTTCTGCTTTAGGCGGCCTGTCGTTGGGCTCAGCCGTTTCCTCCCTTGAATTATAGACCTTGAAGGCTGACTTGACTAGGTCTTGAATAGGACTTTGAGGTCCATCCTCTGCCTTTTGGAGTTTTTTTCCGAATATCCGAGGCCGATTGTGAAATAAAATATGATGCTAGAATAGTGGCCCTGGCTGGGGAAGCTGGTCTAACCGAGTGTATTGAATTAAAGCCTCAGTTAGCCTGTTTAAAAATGTGGCCGGGTTCTCATCTGGACCTTGAATAATTTCTTTTAGTTTATTGAAATTTACTACCTTATTTGAGGCTCCTGCATACCAGCCAGAAGACATTGAGTCATCATATCTCGTCTTCGGCGGCCTGGCTGGCCTACTTGATAGTTCCAGTCTGGGTCTATAGAGGGGACTGCTTGTTCCCCTAGTGGGAACGCAGGGTCTGTTAAGTGTAATTGGTTGGCATGCTGCCTGGCGGCCACTAGGATGCGCTCTTGCTCCTCAGGGTTTAGAGTAGAGGTAAGAATAACCTGGAGATCATGCCAGGTTAAATCGTAGCCCTGGCAAGGTATCTAAATTCTTTGGTATAATTGTAGGGTTGGCAGAAAAATCTCCTAGGCGTCTTTCAATCTTTGAAAGATCTGCTAATGAAAAGGGAACATGAACTCTAACTATGCCCTCTGCTCCGGCCACCTCACAAGGTGCTAAGACCGCAGGGGGTTGGATAGGGTGGGAGTACGAGCGGGGCAGTTAGGCAATCTTTAAGAGCGGGTATGGCAGAGATAGGCGAACTAAGATGACCAGTGGGAAGTGCCGAGGTCGGAGGGAAGTGTAGCCTCAACAATGGTGGGAGGGGCTGAGGAGAGAGGCGGAACAACCGCCAGAGCAGGAGGGGGAGGTGGAGCCGAAAGAGGAGTGGGGCCGAAGGGGAGGGGAGGTGGGGTATACGGTTGGAGTGGAAGGGAGGGAGGGGAAGTAAGGTCTTTGGGCAACTCAGACAGGAAAGATGACTCCTCTTTTTCGGAGTTTGTTAGGCCTGCGTCCTTAGCCAACATGACTTGAGCCAAGGAACACTGGCTACACAGGTCTGGATGAGAACGCAAGGCCCAAAATCCTTGTATATAATTAATTTTGGACCACTTGCCTAATCGTTGACAAAAACTACTGAGGTCGGTTAAAGTGTTACGGTCTAGAGTGCCCTCAGGTGGCCATTGAGACTGATTGTCTAATTTATATTGTGGCCACGCCACAGTGGAGAGGAACACCAGTCGCTTTCACCTAGATCTTGTTCTAATTGCAAAGTTTTGAGGTTTTTTAGAAGACACCCTAAAGGGGAGTCTCTAGGTATTTTGGATTGGGGGTTTCCCATTGCCTTCCTCTCGCCAATAGGCGAAATGGAAACCGAACTCTACCTGGCTACAAAGCATCCTTTGGAGCCACCAGAGACCAGTGAGAGGCTCCTGGAGCCGGAATCGAGATTACCTCCAGGCGGACGTCTCCGTCCTGGACGGGTCTCCCACGGAATGGAATGGAGATTACCTCCAGGCGGATGTCTCCGTCCTGGACGGGTCTCCCATGGAACGGAATGGAGTTCCTTTGGGCAGACGTCTCTGCCTTTGGGAACTTCCCTGGGTCACCTGGTGACCGGAAAAAAAAAGCCTTGGGCCTGCGCAGGACTTCTGGCCAAGTAATATGAGAGAGAGGCAAAAGGTACTCACCCCTAGGAGACTTGGAGGTGGGGAAAGCGATGTCCAGGTCCTGGTCCGTCTGGGGCGTGGAAGGAGGAGGCTCCTCGGACCTTGGGGGGCCCTGAGGAGGGGTCTCCTCTCGGTTTCGGCAGCAGCTGATTTGCTTTAATGCGGCCCCAGAGCAAATGCCAGAGAAAAGGCAAGTAGGCAAGCAAAAAAACTTTATTTACAAGCCAATGCGAGGGAGGGAGTGAGGTTCACCGGCCTCCGGCGGTGAAGGCCGACGAAGTCACTCCAGCGTTCTCGGGCGAGGTTCCCAGGTCCGCACAGGAGCAGGGGCCAAGGAAGTTCGCTCTGGCGTTCTCGGGTGAGGTTCCTGGCTCCCGCGCAGGAGGAGGGCCCGAGGAAGTTCCCTCTGGCGTTCTCGGATGAGGTTCCTGGGTCCCGTGCAGGAGGAGGGGCCGAGGAAGTTCGCTCCAACGTTCTCGGGCGAGGTTCCTGGGTCCCGTGCAGGAGGAGGGGCCAAGGAAGTTCGCACCGGCGTTCTCAGACGAGGTTCCTGGGTCCTGCATATGAGGAGGGGCCAAGGAAGTTCGTACCGTCGTTCTCAGACGAGGTTCCTGGGTCCCGCGTACGAGGAGGGGCCAAGGAAGTTCGCACCAGCGTTCTCGGACGAGGTTCCTGGGTCCCACGTACGAGGAGGGGCCAAGGAAGTTCGCACCGGCGTTCTCGGACGAGGTTCCTAGGTCCACACAGGAGCAGGGGCCAAGGAAGTTCGCACCGGCATTCTCGGATGAGGTTCCTGGGTCCCGTGTACGTGGAGGGACTAAGGAAGTTTGCACCGGCATTCTCCGATGAGGTTCCTGGGTCCCGCATACAAGGAGGGGCCAAGGAGTTCGCACTGCACGCCCAGCGGGAGCGGCTTTTATGTCCTGGGCCTGGGAGTGGGAGGGCAGTGGGTGGGACATAGGTGGGTCGGGGGCGGGGCGGTAGGCGTGGCTAGGCGGGTTCCGGTTCTTCTCTGTCGGAGGTCGGGTTGCGCCTGCGCAGTCGACCCGTGTCTTTCCCGGGTGCGGGAAAGTTGACGGTGAAGAACCCAGAACTGCGCCATCTTGCCTCCGTTTGTCCAAACAGACACCATAACATCATGATTAAAAGAACTAGAGAAACAAGGGCAAACACATTCAAAAGCTAGCAGAAGACAAGAAATAATTAAGATCAGAGCAGAACTGAAGGAAATAGAGACACAAAAAACCCTTAAAAAAAAAACAATGAATCCAGGAGCTGATTTTTTGAAAAGATCAACAAAATTGATAGACTGCTAGCAAGACTAATAAAGAAGAAAAGAGAGAAGAATCAAAAAGATGCAATAAAAAATGATAAAGGGGATATCACCACCGATCCCACAGACATACAAATTACCATCAGAGAATACTATGCACACCTCTATGCAAATAAACTAGAAAATCTAGAAGAAATGGATAAATTCACAGACACATACACCCTCCCAAGACTAAACCAGGAAGAATTTGAATCCTTGAATAGACCAATAACAGGCTCTGAAATTGAGACAATAATTAATAGCTTACCAACCAAAAAAAAAAAAATTAAGGACCAGACAGATTCACAGCCAAATTCTACCAGAGGTACAAGGAGGAGTTAGTACCATTCCTTCTGAAACTATTCCAATCAATAGAAAAAGAGGGAATCCTCCCTAACTCACTTTATGAGGCCAGCATCATCCTGATACCAAAGCCTGGCAGAGAGACAAAGAAAAGAGAAAATTTTAGACCAATATCCCTGATGAACATCGATGCAAAAATCCTCAATAAAATACTGGCAGCAGAATCCAGCAGCACATCAAAAAGCTTATCCAGCATGATCAAGTGGGCTTCATCCCTGGGATGCAAGGCTGGTTCAACATATGCAAATCAATAAACGTGATCCAGCGTATAAACAGAACTAAAGACCAAAACCACATGATTATCTCAATAGATGCAGAAAAGGCCTTTGACAAAATTCAACACCCTTCATGCTAAAAACTGTCCTTGAAATTTTGATAGTGATTTCATTGAATCTGTGTATCACATTGGATAGCATGAACATTTTAACAACATTAATTATCCCAATCCATGAAAGTGTGATATCTTTCCATTTATTCGTGTCTTCTTCAACTTCATTTATCAAAGTTCGATTATATTCAATGTACAGATCTATCAACTCCATGGTTAAATGTATTCATAAGTATTTTACTGTTTGTAGCTACTTTAAATTGAATTTTTTCTTGATTTCTTTTTTAGATAGCTTGTTATTAGTTTTTCAAAACACTGCTGAATTCTGTTTGCTGATTTTCACAGTCTAAATTTTACTGAATTTATTTATTAGTTCTCACAATTTTGGGTAGAATTTGTACAATGTTCTATAGATAAAATTAGGTAAACAAGAACAATTTAACTTTTTTTTTTCTATTTGGAAGCCTTTAATATCTCCCTCTTGTCTATTTGCTCTGGCTAGTACTTCTAGTACCACATTGAACAGAATGGCAATAGCAATTATTCTTGTCTTGTCCTGATCTTAGAGACAAACTCTTACACTTCTCACCATTGAATATGATAGATATAAAATTCTCATGTAAAGCCTTTATTGTTTTCAGGCTAATTAATTGTATGCCTTATATCTTGATACTTTTTTATTCACAAATTGACGTTGAGTTTTGTCAAACGATTGTTATGTATCTGTTTACATGCTCATATGAATTTTGTCCATTTTGTTAAGCTGCTGTTTCGAAATTATCAATTTGTGTGTGCTGAAACATTACTGCATTCCTGGGATAAATCCCATGTGAGATGGTGAAATATTATTTTAACTTGCTGTTAAATTTGGTTTGCTCATATTTTTAAATCTCTGTTTATCAGGGATATTAGCCTAGAGTGTTTCCTTTTTTTCTTTCTTTCTTTCTTTTTTTTTTTTTTCCTAGCAGCATCTATGTCTGACTTTGTTATCTGGATCACACTGGGCTTGGAAAATGAGTTTGCAAGTATTTTCTTTTTTTATTTTTTAGAACAGTTAGATAAGAATTGGTATTGGTTATTCAATGTTTGGTCAAAATTAACAGAGTAGTCAGCAGGTCTTAGATTTTTCTTTCATGAGAAATATATTATTAATGTTTCAATCCCTTTATGCATTATTGTTATTTTCACAATTTCTGTTTCTTTGTGATTCATTCTTCTTGTCTGTGTCTAGGAATGCATCTATTTCTTCTAGGTTACCTAGTTTGCTAGCATATGATTTTTAATACTTTTGTATTATTCATTGCATTTCTGCTATATCAATTGTAATGTATCTTCTTTCATTGCTGATTTTACTTGAGAATTTTCTATTGGTTTCTTAGTCTAGCTAAAGTCTTGTCAATTTGTTTAAATTTTCTAAAGGGAACAATTCAGTTTTGTTGATTTCTTTCTATTCTTTCAGCAGTGTCTATTTCACTTATTTCTGTTCCAATTTTTATTAGTTATTTCTTTCTGCTAACTTTGGCCTTATGTGGTTCTTTGTTTTCTAGTTTACTGAGATATAACATTAGGTTGTTCATTTTATATGTTTTTGCTTTTTTGATATAGATGGTAATTGCTATAAACTTCCATCTTGGAATTGCATTTGTTGCATTCCATGTGTCTTGATATGTTGTCTTGTATTTTGTTTCCTACAGATACTTTTACTTTTTCACATTTTATTTTACATTCAGAAGGTGCATGTGTGAATTCATTACCTGGGTATATCGTGTAATGGTGAGGTTTGGGATATAAATGATTTTGTTATTTAAATACTGAAAATAGTACCCAACAGTTTGTTTTTCAACCATTGAACCTCTCCCTTCCTTCCACCCTCCCTCCCTCCTCTAGCAGTCCTCTGTGTTTATTGTTGCCATCTGTATGTCCATGGGTTCTTGATGTTTATATTCCACTTATAAGTGAGATAATGTGGTATTTGGTTTTCTGTTCCTGCATTAATTCACTTAGAATAATGCCTCCACCTCCATCCATGTTGCTGCAAACAACATAATTTTATTCTTTTTATCACTGAATAATATTCCAAGGTGTATATATACCATATTTTCTATCCAATCCACCACTGATGGACACCTAATTTGAGTTCATTTCTTTGCTATTGTGAATAGTGTGGAGATGAACAAACAAGTGCATGTGTCTCTGGTAGTATAATTTATTTTCTTTTGGATACATATCCAGTAATAGGATTGCTGAGTCAAACAATAATTCAGTTTTAAGTTCTTCGAGAAATCTCCAAACTGCTTTCCACAGTGGCTGAACTCATTTACATTCTCACCAACAATGTAGACGCATCTCCGTTTCTCTGAAGACTCACCAGTATCTGTTGCTTTCTGACTTTTTAATAATAGGCAATCTGGCTGGCATGATTGTATCTCTTTGTAGTTTTGACTTGCATTTATCTGATGATTAGTGATGATGAGCGTTTTTTTCATACTTTTGTGGGCTACTTGTATGTCTTCTTTTGAGAAATATCTGTTTCTGTCCTTTGCCCACTTTTTAACAGGGTTGTTTGCTTTTTCCTTGTTGATTTAAGTTTCTTATAGATGCTGATATTAGTTTTTCGTTGTATGCATAGATTGAAAATATTTTCTCTCATCCTGTAAGTTGTCTATTTACTCTGTTGAGCATTTCTTTTGCTGTGCAGATGCTTTTTATTTTAATTAGGTCTCACTGGTCAATTTTTGTTTTTGTTGCAATTGCTTTTGAGGACTTAGTCATAAAACCTTTCTCAAGGCCCATGTCTGGAATGGTGTTTCTAAGGCTTTTCTCTAATATTCTTATACTTTGAGGTTTTAGATTTAATATTTCATCTTGAATTAACTTTTGCAAATGGTGAAAGGTAGGTGTTCAGTTTCATTCTTCTGTATCTGGCTAGCCAGCTATCCCAGCACCATTTACTGAATGGAGAATCTTTTACTTGTTTCTTATTTTTGACTTTGTTGAAGATTAAGTGGCTGTAGGTGTTTGACTGTATTTTGAAGTTCTCTCTTCTGTTCCATTGGTTTTTAACCAGAACAATGCTGTTTTGGTGACTGTAGGCTTAGAGCATAGTTGGAGGTCAGGTAATGCGATGCCCTTGACTTTGTTGTCTTGGCTTAGGACTGCTTTTCTCTCCAGGTATCTTTAAATTTCCTTTTTAATTTCTTAATTGATTCATTGGTTGTTTAGAAGCATGTTGTTCAATTTCAGTGAATTTGTAAATTTTCCAAATGTATAATTTTTCAAATTTATCATGTTATTGATTTCTATTTTTATTTCATTGTTATCAGAAATGTTACTTGACACAGTTTCAATCATTTAAAATTTGCTGATTTTTTTCATGGACTAAAATTTGATCCAACATGGAGAATATTCCATGTGCACTTAGGAAGAATGTGTATTTTGATACCATTGAGTGGAATGTTATGTATATGTCAGATTCATTTGATTTAAAGTGCAGCTTAATTCCAATGTTTCCTTTTTGATTTTCTGCCTCTATGACATATCCATTTTTGATAGTGGTGTACTAAGCTTGTGATTTTGTTTTTTGTATTATTCAGCTTTAGATTTTATTTGACTTTTTAAAATAATTTCATTCTCTGTTAAATTTCTGGTTGTGTTCATTTATTATTCTCCTAACTTTATTATTGTTTCTCTGTATTTTCTTGAAGTTTTGAGATATTTCTGAACTATTCATATTATTTTTCAGGCAGTTTGTATGACTCCATTTTGGGGCATCAGCTAGGGGAGATTACTTTGTCCTTTTGGTGATGTCTTAGTGTGTTTGTATTGCCCTTACAAAATACTTGATCTGCATAATTCATAAAGAATATATTTGTTACCATTCTGGGAGCTGGAAACAAAAAAATTAGGACACTGGTAGGTTTCACTGTCTGGTAAGAGCTGTTCTCTGCATACTTCAAAGGGGTGGAATGATGTGTCCTCACATGGTGGAAGGCACAAGAGCAAGCTAGTCAAGTACTAAGTGAATTCTCTTTTATAATAACCTTAATAAAATTTAAAAGGAGAGAACCCTCCTGACCCTAATCACCTATGAAAAGCCCTATCTTTTAATATTATCACATTGGCTATAACTTTCAACACCTGAATTTTAAAGGGGACATACTCAAACTATAGCATTTGCCCCGGTTACCCGAAATTCATGTTCTTCTCACATGGAAAATGCATTTATTCCACTTTAGCGCCCCAAAAGTCTTGGTTTGTTCCAGCAAAAACTCAAAAGTGTGAAGTTCAGAGTCTCATTTATCAAATTTGAGTGAGACTCAAGGCATGATTCACCATGAGAAAAATTCCTCTATTGGTGAGCCTGTGAAATTAAAACAGTTATGTACTTGCCAAAGAAAATTCTGGGACAGTTTTAGAATACACATTTCAATTCCAAAGGTGAGAAATAGGTTAAAAAAAACATTGTAACAGGTCTCAAGCAATTCCTAACACAAGGTAAATAACAAGATATAGTGAAGCCTAAGAATAGACCTCCCTGACACCATGTCTTTTCTTTTGCACAAACTAAGATGGGAGTTGAGTACCCAGACTTTTGGTGACCACACCCTCATGGATATTCTAGGAACAGCCCGTGCTGCAACTTTTATGGGTTGAAGCCTTAGCCTATGGCTCTCCAATGCTAATGCTGCATATTGACCACTTTACAGATCTAGGGTCTTGGGAATGGTCCTGCCAGGACTGCTTCACTAACTATTGCCCTAGTGGGGAATCTCTGCAGTGCCCCAACCCCAGAGTTCCACTGGTCATTGCTCTGGTGAAGGCTCTCAGCACTGCCTCCAATCCCACAGCTCTACTGGACATTTTCTAAATGCGGACTGTCTCTTGCATTCCCACCCCTGAAATAGTAATCTGCCTGGGACTCAAGACTCTCTTTGGCATCCTGTAAAATCTAGGTAGAGTTAGTCGTGCCTCTGCAGTTCATGCACTCTGTACATCTGCAGAATTAGGACCACATTAACACTGCCAAGGGCCCTAGATTGCACCCTAGGAAAGCAATGGCCTGAGGCTCACCTGTGCCTGCTTGAACTACAGCTGGGGCAGCTCAAGAGCATTGTGCCAGAATGTGGGGAACAGAGATGAGACAGCCCTGGGCAGCAAGCCCTGATGTTTCATGAGCAACTCAATTTTGGAGGGAACACATTCAAATCATTTTATTTTCTCCTGGACCCCCAAATTTGTGTCCTTCTCACATGCAAAATAAATTTGTTCCCCCTCAATAGCCCCAGAAATATTAACTTTTTCAAACATCAACTTTAAAATCTATATCCAAAGTTTCATCTAAATATTGTCTGAATCAGATATGAGTGAGAATCAATGTATGATTCATTCTGAGAAAAATTACCCTCCAACTGTCACCCTGTGATATCAAACAAATTATGTGCTTCCAAAATCCAACGGTGAGATACACACACGATAGATATTCTCATTTTCAAAGAGATAAATAGAAAAGAAGAGTAGTCTAATAAGTCCCCAAAGAGCTCAAAATCTTAAGGCTGGAGAAAAATATTTGTTTACCTCGTGTCACACATTCCAGTTACAATGAAAACAAATTGGGCCCCTAAGGCTTCAGGTAACTCAGTCCCCATGTTTAGCATAGCTCATGCTGTGGCCCTCAGAGACTGGAGTCTCGTTCTTTGGTTTCTCCCAGGCCGTAGTTGCACACTGGGGCTCTATTGTTTTGTGGTCTCCAGGTGGCTTTATTTATTTCCTTTTGTTTTCTTTTTCTCTTTCTTTCTTTCTTTTTTTTTTTTTTTTCTTTTTGGAGACAGAGTCTCTGTTGCCCAGGCTGGAGTGCAGTGGTGTGATCTCCGCTCACTGCAACCTCCACCCCCCAGGTTCAAGCGATTCTCCTGCCTCAGCCTCCGGAGTAGCTGGTACTACAGGCGCCTGCCACAACTCCCGGCTACTTTTTGTATTTTCAGTAGAGGGGTGTTTTGCTGTGTTAGCCAGGATGGTCGCGATCTCCTGACCTCGTGATCCATCTGCCTCGCCCTTACAAAGTGCTGGGATTACAGGTATGAGCCACCGCTCCCCGCCGGGTGGCTTTATTTCTATGGCTCGCTGAACATTGCCTTAACAAGGACTCTCTACCATTTCCTGGTTGCCATGGTTCCAATGGATAGTGCCATAGTAGGTTTCTCTGTGGCAACCCCACTCTCAAGGCAACCCTCTTTTGGGGTTGCATGTTCTAAGCTTTAGGAAGCTCCATTCTTCCAAATGCAGGTTAAGACTGCCATCTTCCCATAGCTTGTGCACTCTGGTCCAGGAAAGATTGCACCATGTGGATGCCTCCAAGGTTTTGTTACCTGTGCACTCTGGAGGGGTGGCCACTGTGAATCACATTGCACTTAGGCACACTGGAGTCACACCTAGGATATCTGAGGATCAATGGCTCAGAATTCAGGAAGCAGAGACTTAAGGCAGTGCCAGGCAGCAAGTGCTGAGACCTCAAGGATGACCAAGGCCCTTGTTTTTTTTTCCCAGGGCCTAGAACTTTTGTTTTTTTCTGTGAGTGAAGCTATGATGATATTGTAAATGCCTTCAGAGTCATTTTTCCATCCTCATGATGAATAGCACAAGGCTTCCACTCATTCGTACTAATCCCCTGATCAAACGGTGTTTTGGCCACATCCTTTGTGGTCATTCTTGTACATACTTTTTCACTGGGTACAACATGACCAGGCTGGGACTTTTCCAAATCATGAAGTTCTACTTCTCTTTATATTATAAATTCTCTCTTTAATTTGATTCTTTTTTGCTTTTTACTGTAAGCCATGACCCACCCTCAACACTTTGCTTAGAATTATTTTTTCTGCAAAAAAAATTCTAGTTCTTTGTTCTTAAATTTTTTTCACAAAGGACCAGGACACAAATAAAATTCAGCCACATTTATTGCCACTTTATAACAAGGATGACCTTTCCTCCAGTTTCTAATACCTTGTTCTTAATTTCTATCTTATATCTCATCAGAATTGCCTCCAACCCCTACCCATTACCCTGCTCCAAAGCCACTATCATATTCTCAGTTATTTATTATAACAATACTCCATTTTTTCAGTATGAATCTCTGTCTTAGTATATTGATGTTTCCATAGCAGAATACTGCAAATTGGGTAATTTATAAACAATATAAATTTATTTTTCACAGCTCTGGAGGCTGGACGTTTCAAGTTCAATGTGCCAGCAGATTTTGTGTCTGACGAAGGCTTTCTCTGCGCTTCCAATATGGTACCTTCTTGCTGAATCCTCATATGCAGAAAGCAGAAGGGCAAAAAGGGACTAGAACATTCCTCTCAATCCCTTTTATGTGAGCCATAATCCCATTCATGAGGTGGAGTACTTATAATTTAATTATTTTCTGAGGCCCCACTTCTCAATATTATCACATAAAGTATAATGTTTTAACATGTTAATTTTGGAGGAACACATGCATTTAAACCATAGCATCCTGGGAACAAGATGGCCAAATAGGAACAGCTCCAGTATCCAACTCCCAGCACGAGCAACACAGAAGACCGGTGATTTCTGCATTTTCAACTGAGGTACTGGGGTCATCTCACTAGGGAATGCCGGACAATCGGTGCTGGTCAGCTGATGCAGCCTGACCAGTGAGAGCTGAAGCAGGCCGAGACATCACCTCACCTGGAAGTGCAAGGGGGAAGGGAATCCGTTTTCCTAGCCAGGGGAACTGAGACACACAACACCTGGAAAATCGGGTAACTCCCACCCCAATACTGCGCTTTAAGGAAACAGGCACACCAGGAGAATATATCCCACACCTGGCCAGTAGGGGCCCACGCTCACGGAGCCTCCCTCACTGCTAACACAGCCCTCTGCGGCGATCTATCCGCAAGGCAGCAGCGAGGCTGGGGGAGGGGCGCCCGCCATTGCTGAGGCTTAAGTAGGTAAACAAAGCCGCTGGGAAGCTCGAATTGGGTGGAGCTCACAGCAGCTCAAGGAAGCCTGCCTGTCTCTGTAGATTCTACCTCTACGGACAGCGCACAGCTGCAGTCCATTAGGGGAAGAGCGGGGCTGGTGCAGACACGAAGGACTCTGTCTGACAGCTTTGGGGAGAGCCGCGGATCTCCCAACGCGGAGGTTGAGATCTGAGAACGGACAGACTGCCTGCTCAGGTGGGTCCCTGACCCCTGAGTAGCCTAAATGGGAGACATCCCCCACTAGGGGCAGTCTGACACCCCACACCTCACAGGGTGGAGTACATCCCTAAGAGGAAGCTTCCAAAGGAAGAATCAGACAGGTATACTCGCTGTTCAGCAATATTCTATCGTCGGCAATCTCTGCTGCTGATACCCAGGCAAACAGGGTCTGGAGTGGACCTCAAGCAATCTCCAACAGACCAACAGACAGTCCTTCTGACTGTCACACGGAAAACGATCAAACAGGAAGGACACCTATACCAAAACCCCATCAGTACGTCACCATCATCAAAGACCAGAAACAGATAAAACCACAAATATGGGGAAAAAGCAGGGCAGAAAAGCTGGAAATTCAAAAAATAAGAGCTCATCTCCTCCTGCAAAGGAGCGCAGCCCATCGCCAGCAACGGATCAAATCTGGACAGAGAATGACTTTGACGAGATGAGAGAAGAAGGCTTTAGTCCATCAAACTTCTCAGAGCTAAAGGAGGAATTACGTACCCAGCGCAAAGAAACTAAAAATCTTGAAAAAAGAGTGGAAGAATTGAAAGCTAGACTAATTAATGCAGAGAAGATCATAAACGAAATGACAGAGATGAAAACCATGACACGAAATACGTGACAAATGCACAAGCTTCAGTAACCGACTCGATCAACTGGAAGAAAGAGTATCAGCGATTGAGGATCAAATGAATGAAATGAAGCGAGAAGAGGAACCAAAAGAAAAGCGAAGAAAAAGAAATGACCAAAGCCTGCAAGAAGTATGGGATTATGTAAAAAGACCAAATCTACGTCTGATTGGGGTGCCTGAAAGTGAGGGGGAAAATGGAACCAAGTTGGAAAACACTCTTCAGGATATCATCCAGGAGAACTTCCCCAACCTAGTAGGGCAGGCCAACATTCAAATTCAGGAAATACAGAGAACACCACAAAGATACTCCTCCAGAAGAGCAACTCCAAGACACATAATTGCCAGATTCACCAAAGTTGAAATGAAGGAAAAAATCTTAAGGGCAGCCAGAGAGAAAGTTCGGGTTACCACAAAAGGAAGTCCATCAGACTAACAGTAGATCTCTAGGCAGAAACTCTACAAGCCAGAAGAGAGTGGGGGCCAATATTCAACGTTCTTAAAGAAAAGATTTTCAACCCAGAATTTCATATCCAGCCAAACTAAGCTTCATCAGTGAAGGAGAAATAAAATCCTTACAGATAAGCAAATGCTTAGAGATTTTGTCACCACCAGGCCTGCCTTACAAGAGACCCTGAAGGAAGCCCTAAACATGGAAAGGAACAACCGGTACCAGCCATTGCAAAAACATGCCAAAATGTAAAGACCATCGAGGCTAGGAAGAAACTGCATCAACTAACGAGCAAAATAACCAGTTAATATCATAATGACAGGATCAAGTTCACACATAACAATATTAACCTTAAATGTCAATGGACTAAATGCTCCAATTAAAAGACACAGACTGGCAAACTGGATAAAGAGTCAAGACCCATCAGTCTGCTGTATTCAGGAGACCCATCTCACATGCAGAGACATACATAGGCTCAGAATAAAGGGATGGAGGAAGATCTACCAAGCAAATGGAGAACAAAAAAAAAGCAGGGGTTGCAATCCTAGTCTCTGATAAAACAGACTTTAAACCATCAAAGATCAAAAGAGACAAAGAAGGCCATTACATAATGGTAAAGGGATCAATTCAACAGGAAGAGCTAACTCTCCAAAATATACAAGCACCCAATACAGGAGCACCCAGATTCATAAAGCAAGTCCTTAGAGACTTACAAAGAGGCTTAGACTCCCATACAATAATAATGGGAGATTTCAACACTCCACTGTCAAAATTAGACAGATCAACGAGACAGAAAGTTAACAAGGATATCCAGGAATTGAACTCATCTCTGCACCAAGCGGATCTAATAGACATCTATAGAACTCTCCACCCCAAATCAACAGAATATACATTCTTCTCAGCACCACATTGCACTTATTCCAAAATTCACCACATAATTGGAAGTAAAGCACTCCTCAGCAAATGTACAAGAACAGAAATTATAACAAACTGTCTCTCAGACCACAGTGCAATCAAACTAGAACTCAGGACTAAGAAACTCAATCCAAAACGCTCAACTACATGGAAACTGAACAACCTGCTCCAGAAAGACTACTGGGTACATAACGAAATGAAAGCAGAAATAAAGATGTTCTTTGAAACCAATGAGAACAAAGATACAACACACCAGAATCTCTGGGACACATTTAAAGCAGTGTGTAGAGGGAAATTTATAGCACTAAATGCCCACAAAAGAAAGCTGGAAAGTTCTAAAATTGACACTCTAACATCACAGTTAAAAGAACTAGAGAGGCAAGAGCAAACACATTCAAAAGCTAGCAGAAGGCAAGAAATAATTAAGATGAGAGCAGAACTGAAGGAGATAGAGACACAAAAAACCCTCCAAAAAATCAATGAATCCAGGAGTTGGTTTTTTGAAAAAATCAACAAAATTGACAGACTGCTAGCAAGACTAATAAAGAAGAAAAGAGAGAGGAATCAAATAGATGAATAAAAAATGATAAAGGGGATATGACCACTGACCCCACAGAAATACAAACAACCATCAGAGAATACTATAAACGCCTCTACGCAAATCAACTAGAAAATCTAGAAGAAATGGATAATTTCCTGGACATTTACACTCTCCCAAGACTAAACCAGGAAGAAGTTGAATCCCTGAATAGACCAATGGCAGGCTCTGAAATTGAGGCAATAATTCATAGCCTACTCTCCAAAAAAGTCCAGGACCAGATGGATTCACAGCTGAATTCTACCAGAGGTACAAGGAGGAGCTGGTACCATTCCTTCTGAAACTATTCCAATCAATAGAAAAAGAGGGAATCCTCCCTAACTCATTTTGTGAGGCCAACATCATCCTGATACCAAAGCCTGGCAGAGACACAACAAAAAAAGAGAATTTTAGACTAATATCCCTGATGAACATTGATGCAAAAATTCTCAATAAAATACTGCTAAATAGGATTCAGCAGCACATCAAAAAGCTTATCCACCATGATCAAGTGGGCTTCATCCCTGGGATGCAAGGCTGGTTCAACATTCGCAAATCAGTAAACGTAATCCAGCATATAAACAGAACCAAAGACAAGAACCACATGATTATCTCAATAGATGCAGAAAAGGCTTTTGACAAAATTCAACAGCCCTTCATGCTAAAAACGCTTAATTAATTCGGTATTGATGGAACTTACCTCAAAATAATAAGAGCTATTTATGACAAACCCACAGCTAATATCATACTGAATGGGCAAAAACTGGAAACATTCCCTTTGAAAACTGGCACAAGACAGGAATTCCCTCTCTTACCACTCCTATTCAACATAGTGTTGGAAGTTCTGGCTAGGGCAATCAGGCAAGAGCAAGAAATCAAGGGTATCGAGTTAGGAAAAGAAGAAGTCAAATTGTCCCTGTTTGCAGATGACATGATTGTATATTTAGAAAACCCCATCGTCTCAGCCAAAATCTCCTTAAGCTGATAAGCAACTTCAGCAAAGTTTCAGGATACAAAATTAATGTGCAAAAGTCACAAGCATTCTTATACACCAGTAACAGACAAGCAGAGAGCCAAATCAGAATGAACTTCCATTCACAATTGCTTCCAAGAAATAAAATACCTAGGAATCCAGCTTACAAGGAATGTAAAGGACCTCTTCAAGGAGAACTACAAACCACTGCTCAGTGAAATCAAAGAGGACACAAACAAATGGAAGAACATACCATGCTCATGGATAGGAAGAATCAATATCGTGAAAATGGCCATACTGCCCAAGGTCATTTATAGATTCAATGCCATTCCCATCAAGCTACCAATGAGTTTCTTCACAGAATTGGAAAAAACTGCTTTAAAGTTCATATGGAACCAAAAAAGAGCCCGAATTGCCAAGACAATCGTAAGTCAAAAGGACAAAGCTGGAGGCATCACGCTACCTGACTTCAAACTATACTACAAGGCTACAGTAACCAAAACAGCATGGTACTGGTACCGCACAGAGATATAGACCAATGGAGCAGAACAGAGTCCTCAGAATAATAACCACACATCTACAGCCATCTGATCTTTGACAAACCTGAGAGAAACAAGAAATGGGGAAAGGATTCCCTATTCAATAAATGGTGCTGGGAAAATTGGCTAGCCATAAGTAGAAAGCTGAAACTGGATCCTTTCCTTACCCCTTATACGAAGATTAATTCAAGATGGATTAGAGACTTAAATGTTAGACCTAATACCATAAAAACCCTAGAAGAAAATATAGGTAGTACCATTCAGGACATAGGCATGGGCAAGAACTTCATGTTTAAAACACCAAAAGCAACGGCAGCAAAAGCCAAAATTGACAAATGGGATCTAATTGAACTAAAGAGCTTCTGCACAGCAAAAGAAACTACCATCAGAGTGAACAGGCAGCCTACAGAATGGGAGAACATTTTTGCAACCTACTCATCTGACAAAGGGCTAATATCCAGAATCTACAAAGAACTCAAACAAATATGCAAGAAAAAAACAACCCCATCGAAAAGTGGGGAAAGGATATGAACAGACATTTCTCAAAAGAACATTCATACAGCCAACAGACACATGAAAAAAATGCATCATCACTCGCCACCAGAGAAATGCAAATCAAAACTACAATGAGATACCATCTCACACCAGTTAGAATGGCAATCATTAAGAAGTCAGAAAACAACAGGTGTTGGAGAGGATGTGGAGAAATAGGAACACTTTTACACTGTTGGTGGGATTGTAAACTAGTTCAACCATTATGGAAAACAGTAAGGCAATTCCTCAAGGATCTAGAACTAGATGTACCATATGACCCAGCCATCCCACTACTGGGTATATACCCAAAGGATTATAAATTTCTACTACAAAGACACATGCACACGTATGTTTATTGCGGCACTATTCACGATAGCAAAGACTTGGAATCAACCCAAATGTCCATCTGTGACAGACTGGATTAAGAAAATGTGGCACATATACCCATGGAATACTATGCAGCCATCAAAAAGGATGAGTTTGTGTCCTTTGTAGGGACATGGATGCAGCTGGAAACCATCATTCTTAGCAAACTATCACAAGAAGAGAAAACCAAACACCGCATGTTCTCACTCATAGGTGGGAACTGACATTGAGATCACTCGGACTCGGGAAGGGGAACATCACACACTTTGGCCTATCATGAGGAGGGGGGAGGAGGGAGGGATTGCATTGGGGAGGTATACATGATATAAATGATCAATTGATGGTGCTGACGAGTTGATGGGTGCAGCACACCAACATGGCATAAGTATACATATGTAATAACCTGCACGTTATGCCCATGTCCCTAGAACTTAAAGTATGAAAAAAAAAAAAATCCAAACTCATGAAAAAAAAAAAAAAAAACAAAAAAAAACCATAACATCCTGCTAATTTTCTGGTTAGTCCTCCTTTATTGGTTTTACACTTAGCTGTTAGATTCCACCAGTTACTAGTTGATTGAAGTCTTGCTTTTGGCCTTTCAAATTTATGCTCTTTAGCATAAATTTCTCTGCACTCTGATCCAATTGATTTCAGGCCCTTTGTCAGGGTCATGGTATTGCCAGTCTTAGAAGCTTGTTTTGACCCACCAATAGGCAGAAAGAACTTGTGTGTTACAAAGCATCAACTGGCATGTGGGGGGAAATGAACTGCTCATCAGTAGCTTTTCCAACAAGATCTGCCCTACATGGCAAGTGCTGTGTGGTTTTGTGTGTGTGTGTGTGTGTGTGTGTGTGTGCACGCACCCACGCCTGCACATGCATGCATCCATGTGTGGAGACAGAGAACAGGCACCAGTGTTACTGCCACCATCACTCAGTATAGGCCTTCTGAAGCATGGATTTGTGAAAAATATGATCTGTAGATGTTAACTTGTTTCCAATCCACCCAGAACAGGTTTTCTACCTTAATAAGCTATGAGAAAGAAGAATTGCCACTTGGCTGTCAGGATAGCTAAAGTAGCTCCTCCACAAGGCAGAACTGTTGGGGACAGGTATAATCCCCAGCTTGAATACCACAGGATCCCATTTTTCTTACCAAGTTTCTATAGATATTTTTGAGTAGACGCTTCCCAATTTTTTATAAGTACTTTCATCCCAAGCACTTTGAATGATTATCTTTGTTAGTTTTGACAAGCTTAAAACATATCTTTGTGGGGCAGAGGTTTCCACGAGCTCCTCACATTGCCATTCCATAACTTCTGCCTCCAAGTGTTTGTGATTTCTTTAGTAGACATATTTTAGTTATTAACTGTAGTTATTACAAAATAATGAAAAATGACACTTGTGTGTTTATCACTGCATTATTCACAATAGCAAAGTCATGGAATCAACCTAAATGTCCACAAATAGATGACTGGATAAAGAAAATATGGCATGTATATATTTGCAACCATAAAAACAAATGAAACTATGTCCTTTGCTGCAGCATGGATGGAACATGAGGACATTGTCCTAGGTAAAATAACTCAGAAACAGCAAAACAAATACCACATATTCTCACTTATAAGTATGAGCTGAACAATGGGTACACATGGACATAAAGATGACAATAATAGAAATGGGGGACTCCAAAATGGTGGAGGTTAGGAGAAGGCCAAGTGACAAAAATTGTCTGTTGGGTACAATGTTCACTATTTGGGTGATGGGTATATGAGAAACCCAAACTTCACCCTTATGCAATGTATCCATGTAACAAACCTGTACATATACCGCCTGAATACATAATACAAAGGAAACTTCCACCATAGAAGGCAGAAAACAAAATGCTGTATTATGTGTAGTGATATTTAAATAAGCCTGAAACATATGATATGCAGCTTTGGAAGGGAACATATTATGAGTGAGCTTAGAAATACAGATGGAGGTTGATACCAGTGAGATATTCTAGGAACCTGCTAGAGTTATAGACTTCCTGTAGCCTCATCTATAGAAGAGATTCCAGAATTACTAGGAAATATGGATGTAGGTTTGCAGATGGAGAGTGGATTGAAGGTAGATGAGGATTACATACATTTTTGATGACGTTGTCTAATGCTGAGATAGAAACTGGTGTTAATAATTAGATTTTAGTTGACCTGTCAGCTCTCAGGAATATGAATTATTTTTTAATACACAGGTAAAGAAAAGTCTTGTATTAATGGAGAGCCCTGGAGCTAATACAAAATGTGTCATTTTTTAGGGCATTTATAATGACAAAGATAGTGTCATGGCTATAGGCAATAGACAAATCAGATGTCAATCTAATATGACACACTTCTGTGGGAAAAGGAAAGAGGAACATGTCTTTGAATTGCTTGAGTCGTCCTTTGACCTGCTTAAAAATATTCCAAATGATGGTGTTTGTTACATTTGATGCAGTGTCTAGATGGGGTGATCTCTTGGAGATGTAGACATGAAGAGAAGTCGACATCTCTCTTGATCCTGAGTGACAGTTGATGTAATAAGAGATTATGAGAATTCCAATCAAGGATAAATAGCCTTGAATGGATCATAGTTGCCAGGTGAGGGATGAGGTTTATTAATACAGATGAAATATTTGGGTGTGATCCTTCGCTGGCAAGATGTTCAGTCAATTACCTTCACAGAGTAGGTTATCTAGGCATCCTTCTACTCTCGGTGTAGTCTCACAGAGCCTTTAGGTCTCTGGTACTTGTCTACATAGGCATTCACTATGCAGGATCATGCAGACATGAGTGAATTTCTCAGATGTAAGAATTTCCCAACGGACAAGAATGGAGTAAATAATTTTATAACACACTTAACCTGACTGTAAAGTATATGCAAGGCTATCTCCTACTTAGTATTAATTTGGTACTTGCTCTGAAGGTATAATTTTATAAAAATCTGTGATTATTAGAGCAAATAGAGAAGGTTGGAGAATCAATTAACGGATGAACTTCTTGTATAATGGCTATGTGGAGACTTGTGGTTATCTTGGTAGATTCTTTTTTTTTTTTTTTTTTCCTCATAGCACCTTGACCTTCATGGAGAAGACATATGGGCAAAGAATCTCTGTCTGTGAAGTAATTTGTGTTCTTGATTTTGAACTTTATGTTCTTGATTTTGAGAAGTGGCTTCATTTATCTGTTTCCCATGACTGCTGACATGAACATATTATTTGAATTTAAAGGGGTCATAATGAACTAGGAACTGAGATAGGACTTGAAACATGAATAATGCTTTATTAGTTGAGCAAGGGAGCAATAGGGATTCCATCCAGGGGACCAATATTATACAAAGGCTTGAGATGACTGAACGTGTCTTTGGAACATCAAGGGCTGGGGTCAGGAACATGGGATAAGGCCAGGGAGGTAAACAGAAGATAAATCATAAAAGCATTTTGAAACTTGTGTGAGAGATTTGGACATCATTCTCTATATTAGTGGTTTCTGATCTACTCTGGAGAGTTTTGGGAGTTTCATGGATGTCTCCAAATGCTACCATGGGGATGCCAGGGAGGGGCAGACTTTAGACAAACCACTTCTACTTTAATAGCAATAATAATTAAAACTTTTAAAATCATTTTTTTGTAGTGGGCTTCCAAATGAGAATCCATTTGCTAAGAGAGGTCTATGACAAAAAAAAAAACAAAAAAACAAAAACATAAACAAAAACAGAAACAACATGTGGAAGCTACTGTCATGAGGAACCATGAGAAAGTTTTAAGCAAGACAGTGTCTATTTCATTTCCGTTTTATAAAAGTTATTCTGTCTGTTATGTAAATAATAGATTAGTGTAGGGCCATGAGCAAAGATAGGAAGGATGGTTAGGAGGCTGATAATCAAGTTAGGAAGAGGATAGAGCCAATTATGAGGTATAATTGATGCAAGTTGATAGCATATCTTCATTTATATTTTTTTTTCCTGGGGACAATATTGTCCTTTCTATTCACTACCAGCTTACAGTAAAAATACATAAAATGCAGAAAAATGAAAAAGAAGAAAGTAAAACACAATCACTCACAATCTTCTATTTTAGCCTCTTCCAGGCCCTTTTCTTTCTTCCCATTCCCATTCCCTTCCCTACACACACACACACACACACACACACACACGCATGCACATGCACACAGTCAAGTCCTGTATTTGGAATGTGCTTAGCTCCAGTATTCCTTTGTGTAGAGCGGAGGATGCTTTTAACTAGTGTTTGATAGATATAACTATACACAGACAAACAAATGTAGTAAGTCTAATAGGAACATCACCTTGCTACAAACTGACTAAACATGAATGCTCATTTTTATTAACAATCACTCTTGTGGTTTATTACCTCCAGAGAGTTGACTGTAAAATTAATCTCTTGGTATCACTGAAATGTGACTAATACTACAATAAGACTTCCTGAACACACATACATAAAAATTCATGCATCAAAAATTTAGGGTTTATGATAAGTTCTGAAATTCAGAAGATGGTCTAAAACATTAAAATTTTATGACCACCTTTTACATTCTGAGATTATATATGAAGAATAATGTTTAAAATTACTAGGAATAATGTATAACTATGTTAATAAAAGGTCTAAATACATGATGAATGGGATAATAATATCAAAACAAGAAAATGAAAATATATTATATTCTTTTGTTCAGTGCTTCAATTTAACAGTATTTGAAAATCATCCCTAATAGAAAGTATTAGAAAATAATTGTCATATAAAATGAGGGCTATAAGGAACCTTATACATCATCTAATATAAATCTTCATTTTATAGATAATAAAATTGGGATCCAGAGAAATGAAGTGCTCAAAACTGCTATTAGCAGAGCTAGGACCAGAACTTAGTTCTATTATTTTACTGCTTTTTTACACTTCTACAAACACACATACCCACACACATGGCCCCCATAGACTTTTCTAATACAGTTCTCTGTATTTATCTCAGTTTCGACAATTGCCCTCTCCTTATGCTTACCAATATAGGATTTTGTTTCCTGCTTTTTCCTGTTTGGGCCAATAGCTATGCCTACTCCGTTGTACCATACTTCATTCGTTCCAGTTGGAAGGAAAGTGATTTCATTCACTAGGTTATCATAACTATTGTTCTTTAAAACATACAATATCTGATAACAAAGGGCAGAGCACCTCTTTGAAATAGAACACAATTTCAACTAACATGAATGTCTGATGTAGGCATTTCTGTGTAACAAAATGATCTGGTTAGATGGAGCTTTACAATTAAAAAAATGTTTTGAAGATTTTAACAAATTACTGGAGCCCCATTTCTGGATATCATGTAGTTTAATGATCATAACTGAATGTCTTTTTAAAACTTTTTTTTTGACTGAGGATATTGCAAGTCTTGAGTTTCAGCTGGCTGAAAAGTATTTATCAAGGACTAGAGATATGAACAATACACAAGAGGTTAAGTTTTATGTGTACCATACACCAGAAAACGAATCTGGAAATTTTATTAAAAATGTATCAATATCAATGTGTTTTTCTGTGACTTATTTGTTTTGTTTAAACACAAGAAAACAATACAACAACAACAACAAAATCTGTGCATTAAAGCTGTGTTCTAACTTGTTGAGGGTTGACAGTACCCAAAATAGATTATACTAATCACCACTTCTATGAATATAAGGGTTCAGGAAAGACCTTTTAGTGTATTATTTTGCCACAAATACTTCAATTTTTTTGTTTCTTTCCAAATGTATTTCTTATGTCTAACTCTCTCCAAGTCAAATCTCTCCATCATTTTATTTCTGTCTCTATTATAACATAGGTCACATTAGCCCTCCTCTGCATCTAATTATATGTGTGTGTCTGTTTCTCACTGGTTTTTTGTTCCTAAGTATATTAGTTTAGCATATCAATTTTTACAAATTGTTTTACAAACATCATTATTTTTAATTTCTGTGCTTTAGTAAGTAGCCCAAGTTGCTAGACAGTGGCATTAAGGGACTTGAACCTAGGTTTTCTAATTTCCACTACATGACTCTTTTCCACTAACCACACGGCCTCTCATCATATTGTTAATGGCAGATGCTGTATTTTAAAATTTATTTTATATATTTCTTACAGCTCAAATAGAAAACTTTGTAAAAATAAATAATTGCACAAATGAATGTTCATTAAATTTTAATTTGAATGCTAGAACAATCATTCAAGAATGAAGGAGACTGATAATCAATTGCTTAGAAGCAATTATGCACCCTAAGATGTTAACACCCTATCTGTGCCTCTTAACAGAAAATTTGCCATTTTTGGGGGTGTCAAATATTGCTACTTCAAAGAAAAATTATTTGGCATTTGGGATAATTTCTCTGGAGCTATATTGTCTATAGAAAATGAAGTGAGTTTTAAGCAGAGTGATAGTGCAAAAAAGAGAGCTTTTAGCCAAATGGTTTCAAAACCTTTTAGACATCTCTCTTTTACATATAACTGCTATAGTTGTAACATAAGTCAAAGCCCAGCACTACTCACACAAATCCTTTAAGTATAGGAGTTGTATCTTCTCCAGTATTGAACTGAACTGCCATTGTTAATCACACATATTTTTATTCATTCTAAAAGCCAGGAATTTTAGTGCAGAGATTCCCAAGTAGCATGCCAAAAATGGGTTACAAAAGTACTAAGTCACTGATCACCTCAGCACTCAACGTGGTGCTGCAGAGCCAGGGTAGACTAGCACTATATTCTCTGACAATGAACAATGATACCGTTTGGCTGTGTCTTCGCCAAAATTGCATCTTGAATTGTAGTTCCCATAATCCTCATGTGTCATGGGAGGGACCAAGTGAGACATAATTGAATCATGGGGGTGGTTACCTCCATGCTATTCTCATAATAGTGAGTGAGTCAGTTCTTATGAGATCTGATGGTTTTATAAGGGGCTTTTCCCTTTTTTGCTCAGCACTTCTCCTTGTTGTCACCATGTGAAGAAGGACGTGTTTGCTTCCACTTCTGCTATGATTGCAAGTTTTCTGAGGCCTCTTCAGCCACGCTGAACTATGAGTTAATTAAACCTCTTTCTTTTATAAATTACCTAGTCTTGGCTGTGTCTTTATAGCAGTATAAGAGTGGACTAATACAGTAAATTTGTTCCACAGAGAGTGGGGTGCTGCTATAAGGATACCTGAAAATGTGTAAACAACTTTGGAACTGGAAAACAGGCAAAGGATGGAAAGGTTTGGGGGGCTCAAAAGAAGACAAGAAAATGTGGGAAAGTTTGGAACTTCCTAGAGACTTACTGAATGGTTTGGACCAAAATGCTGATAGTGATAAGGGCAGTGAAGTCCAGGTTGTATTGGTCTCAGATGGAGATGAGGAACTTGTTGAGAACTGGAATTCCAACTTAATAACCTTCTGAAATATAAGATATAAAGGTGACTCTTGCTATGCTTTAGCAAAGAGACTGGCAGCATTTTGACACTGCCCTAGGGATCTGTGGAACTTTAAACTTGAGAGGGATGATTTAGTCTATCTGGTGGAAGAAATTTCTAAGCAGCAAAGCATACATGAGGAAGCAGTGTATAAAAATTTGGAAAATTCGCAGCCTGACAATGCACTAAAAAAGAAAAACTCATTTTCTAAGAAGAAATTCAAGCCTGCTGCAGAAATTTGCATAAGTAACAAAGAACTGAATGTTAATCACCATGGCAATAGGGAAAATGTCTCCAGGGCATGTTAGAGAACTTTGTGGCAGCACCTCTCATCACAGGCCCAGAGAGGCCTATGAGAAAAAAAGATGATTTAGTGGGCCAGGCTCAAGTTCCCCCTGCTGTGTGCATCCTAGGGCGTTTGTGCCCTGCATCCCAGCTGCTCCAGCTCTGGCTAAAAGGGGCCAAGGTACAGCTCAGGCTGTGGTTTCAGAGGGTACAAGTCCCAAGCCTTGGCAGCTTCCATGTGGTGTTAAGCCTGTGGGTGCACAGGAGTCAGCAAGTCAGGTTTCGGAACCTCTGCCTAGATCTCAGAGGATGTATGGAAATGCCTAGATGTTCAGGCAGAAATTTGCTGCCAGAGAAGAGCCCTCATGGAGAACCTCTTATAGGGCAATGTGAAAAGGTAATGTGGGGTTGGAGTCCCCACACAGTGTCCACACTGGGGAACTGCCTAGTGGAGCCGTGCGAAGAGAGTTACCATCCTCCAGACCCCAGAATGGGAGATCCACTGACAGCTTGCTCCATGAGCCTGGAAAAGCTGCAGACACTCAACACTAGTTCATGAAAGCAGCAGGGAGGAGGGCTGTATCCTGCCAAGCCACAGTTGCAGAGCTGCTCAAGGTCATGGAAGCCCATCTCTTACATCATGTGACCTGGATGTGAGACATAGAGTCAAAGAATATTATTTTTGAGCCTTAAGATTTAATTACTGCCCTGTTGGATTTTGGACTTGCATAGGGCCTGTAGCCCCTTCATTTGGGCTTATTTCTTCCATTTGGAATGGGTGTATTAAAACTATGCCTGTACTCCCATTGTATCTAAGAGGTAACTAACTTGCTTTTGATTTTACAGGCTTATAGGCAGAAGGAACTTGCCTTATCTCAGATGAGACTTTGGACTTGGATTTTTTAGTTAATGCTGGAATGAGTTAAGACTTTGTTGGGAAGGCATGATTGTATTTTGAAATGTGAGGACAAAAGATTTGGGAGAAGCCAGGGGTGGAATGATGTGATTTGACTGTGTCCCCACCCAAATCTCATTTGAATTACAGTTCCCATAAGTTTCTTGTGTCATGGTAGGGACTTGGTGGGAGATAATTGAGTCATCAAGGGCAGTTACCTCCATGCTATTCTCATGATAGTGAGTTAGTTCTCATGAGATCTGATGATTTTATAAAGGGGTTCTCCCTGTTTTGTTCAGCACCTCTCCTTGCTACCACCCTGTGAAGAAGGATGTGCTTGCTTCCCCTTCCACCATGATTGCAAGTTTCCTGAGGCCTCCTCAGCCATGCTGAACTGTGAGTCAGTTAAACCTCTTTCCTTTATAAATTACCCAGTCTTGGGAATGTCTTTATTAACAGTGTGAGAATGAACTAATACAAATAGCCTGATCTGTTTCCCCCAATGTGATGGTCAAATACTATTATTTTATATGTATCACACAGACATAAAAATTTGAGAATCAGTGCACTAGAAGGAAACACTTGGTTAATACAGCTTTCTAAATATAATGCAAAATATTTGAAAATTCAGACGTATTAGTATTTTTTCTTCTGGTTTGAATTACTGGGGTTTGACAAACAAACATGAAAATGTGGAATGTAATAATTTTATCTATTTTAAAAGGTGCATTTAATCTATATAAAATGGTTGTTTTATGGCAATATAGTTTTTATTACATTTATATGTTTAGATAAATCTCATACCATCAAGATCTGACCAATATCACTATATGCTTGTTTTCTCTATTCATTTTTTAATTTTAAACAATTTTCTCCATAATTTTTTACATCTCAGAATCACATTACTATTAATCATATTAATATTCATTTCTGCTAAAGTATGTTTATTCAGGGATATTATGCATGAATACCTCACTAGAAATCAATTTTGTAGAGGCCGCAAATCAAGATATTTTATTCCATCAGGATTATGGCTCTTTGGAAACTACCAGGGGCACAGGATCTTTAATCCATGCTCAAGAGAATCAGTCTAACATCCATCTAGATAATCCATTGAGTACGTTTGCCTCACAGTTACTTGATTTTCAACCACTGTTCACTTCAGCCACTTACTTTCATGCACTCACTATGAACTCCACAGTAATTTAGAACTGCTCCATCTCTGAAATAATAATTTTAAAACATCTCTAGTATGTCCTTCTCTGAACCACAACTTCCTGTAGTTCCAGAACACTTTCATTTATTCAAAACTATTTATTGGGTACTTTCTAAGTAAAAGCTGTTTTTCTAGACCTTGGAGGCACAGTGAATAATAGTTAAACTTTCCTACATGCTATTTAAAAAGTACAGAACGTAATCAAATCAGGCTGGTTACAGAATATAACTACGTTCTGATGAGAACACATTCTGAACAACTGCCAAATCTATTCCTTCCTTTTTTGTCCAAAAGCCATTTCCTTAGATAAGTCTCTCATTCATTCTTGCCTAGTTACGGCTTTAATCCCCAACCTGGCTTCCTGCCCTGAATTATCTCACTCCGTCTTCTTTCATGTTAATTCTAAATTGATCTATTTCAAACACAAATTTGATTCAGCCATGTTTTTGCTTAACATCCTTAAAATTGCTGTTCATACTTTCCAGAATACAGTTCAACTTTCTTAATTTAGCATATAAAATATTCCATATTTTGACTGATATCTATTTCTGTGCTCTCATCCCCTGACATACTCCACATACACTCTCTCTTAAATCAAACACATAGCTTCTAGACAGCATCTTGATTCCTGATGTCATTGTGCTTTTATGTGTGACCTTTTTACTCCTCACAGTGCCTTTCATTCCTCATTTATATATCTTATGTCTGTTTTTAAAAATCTATAATAAGTATCAACATTTCTGAAAAGTCTTCCTAATTGCTTCTTCCAATCTGATTTATATGTCCATTATCTGCATTCTTACAGCACTTAGAAGATATTTTTGTTATAGCACTTACTGTATAGGGTTTCTTTTTGTGTGGTATTATAGCACTTTCTCTATATTATACTTTTTGATTTCATGTTAATTTCTCTCTCCAAGTTGTGACTTCCATGAGGGCTGGAAGTTTGTTTCACTTGACACTGTATTTTCAATACCTGGTACAAAGTAGGTGCTTAAGAAATGTTCATGGGTATGTAGAGGAGGAGATGAAGAGAATAAATAAAGGGAGAGAGAGAGAAAGCAAGTAAGCTGAAGAGTAGAAAAATGTAGATGAAGGTAGGGAGGAAAGAAGGCAGGAAGAGAAGCTGGCAAGAAGAAGGAAGGAGGAGAGGAAAAAAAGAAGGAAGGAAGGAAGGGAAAGAGAAAGGAACAAATAAAGAAATTCCTGAGAAAGCATAGTTTCTGCTGGAATCTTCAAAAAATAAAGAGACAAAATAAAAATTTATTACATGATTATTTATCATCTAGGTAGATAATCTGTAAGAAACTCTTATAGTAAAATATGATTATTGCTTATATCTGTTTACTTGTTCCTTGTAGTGGCTTGTTTTATTATTATTTTTTTTTACATGTATGCTAAAGTTCCTCCAGTTAAGTCTTCATTTGCTTGTGAGTGAATGTGTAGAACATAATCACACTCTTCAATTAGAACAGACTTTATAAAAACAGTATTATTTTTTCCTTGTTGTGAGTAAATTGTAACTTAATGCAAAAGGCTCTGCTGTTTTACATTTTCCAGAGCTTTCATTCATTCTTGCTTAGTAATTACAAATGGCTTGTAAATAAACACTTGCAATGATTTTCAAAATGTTCTGTATTTACTTATGAGTCTAGTATTTCTATCACTGTATCACTTAAGAGGTTTTGATTCATTGTATATAGGTTCATTTTTCAATGTATTTGAAGTTTGTAATTCTACTTAAATATGAAAAAGTAGAAAGAATTAACAAACTGCTGTTGCAGGCCAAGGGAAGACAGAGCTAAGGGAAATCAAGATAGAATGTATCAGAAACATGTAATCAATGACAAAAGGTGGAAGACTGTCAACCAAAATAATATGTTATGGACCCTCAAGGCTTTCTGTTTATGCTAGAGGAAGCCTAAAATAATCTGTGGTTTTTGATGCTTGATTTAGTTTTCTACAAGCCTAATTAACAACAGATTAAGCTTGCTGCCACTATAGCTTATTACTGAGACTAACACATACTTGCTGTTTATTTTTCTCCAGTACAGAAAGACTGGTGGCAGTAATCTTAAGAAAGTCAATTTCTAATGAACAAAATATTTCTTGGAAACAACTGAGTTATATCATGTTCTATCGAGGTATAACTGTTTTGTTTGGTTATAAAATGCAATAAAAACATCCCCTGTTACAAGATGAAACTCCTTTGCTTTACTACAATTGAATGTGATGTAAACTTTTTTGAATTCATAGCCAAGGGTCAGTAATCTCTTCTTTATGGAGAATGCATGGGGAAGTTTAATTCAGGGATCTGTGTTCACAACAATTCTGCATGTGCATTGTGATACTCCCGCCTTACCAACTTCCACTTATTTTAGGTTTCACTTTTCCAAAACTACAAAAGACTCTTCAATTCCATCCCCAAAGTTTTTGATATAGATTACAATTCAAGGTAAAGTTGGAATTGTAGTACTTTTTTGCTTTGCTTTGGATCTTTCTATTCTAAGCAAGATTTTACAGGGAAACAATAAAACAGAAGATATTTGTTTATATGTACAAACAGACTGGCAGCCAGATTTTCATCTTATTTCCTGAATGCTCTCTCTTGACTTCAAAGAGAGCTTGATTTACATAAAATTATGCAGGAGGGTAAAGCTGGATAAGAAATCAGTATAAAAGAACAGAATACGTTATTCATAGAATAAGGTATGACATATGCCAGGAGTCTACTCTCAGATACCAACCTTAATAAAGAGATAAAGTTTGAATAGTAAAAATTTAAAATGAATTATTTTATGCTTATGACTTGTAATTTATAAAAAGGAATGGACAATTATGTCTTTATTTCTGGCTTATCTTGGCCCAACCTTTCCAGTGGCCATGGCTTAAGAACTCTTCAAATAATTACAGGAGAAGAGAGAGGGTATTTTCTTTTACTACCATATATTTGGATATTCAACTCTTTGCTTTTGATAGCATGATACATTGAAAGAACAAATTTTTTCTATTCCTTCCCAAATGAGTTTCTAGAAATGTCAGAACATGCAGATTTCATTATTTCAGACATCTATACTTCAAATACCTCAAGACACAGTATGGTCAATCAAGAAAATCATGACCAGAAGAGGTCTGCAAGGCTTTTTAACTCCTTCTCCTGTCTTTATGATATGCTGCCTAATGCATGTATAGTTATCTAATCAGTTTTTAAGCAATTTTTATGTAGAAGGGAATAGGAGCCTCAGTGTCCTGCTCAACATTGCAAAGTGTGTCTCTGTGCTCCAAAATTCCATTCAAGTTAAACTGCAGTCATCCATGGATGCTATTGTTTAGGTTTATTATAAAAACATATATTGGAGTAGCAATAAAGAAACATAAATGAGTAGTTATTTAAGAGCTGTGGAGTTGACCCTAACTGAAATTATTGCAATATAGTACTAAAATGACTCCAAAATAATAAGTACACTATATACTGTACAACACCACTCTTTGGTTTATATATCACTTCCTTTACTACTTTACTCCTAGATAATAGTTTCCTTAAAATTTTTTGAGATATGACATACAAAAGTAAATGTAGACAGATCTCAGATTTATAGCTCAATGAACATTTATAAATGCAACCACCAAGATGAAGGCAGAAAGGATTTCAAGCTCCTCAAAGGCTCCCTTATGCCTTCTTCTAGTAAGTACTCACAAAACAATTATTCTGACATCCGTGGCCATAGATACATTATTTTTACAATGATTTTCATATGTATGGAATCATATGGTATATAGTCTTTTGTCTCTCACTTCTTTTACTTAACGTGATGTTTATAAAATATACCCATGTTTTTGTATTTCATTCTTTTCTATGACTTTCTTGACAGTAGTCTAAATTTGTTGCTAAATAGTTCATAAATCACATAATTTCAATACATTATGCATCTAATTGAAAAACGAAAAATTTGAAATCATAATTTTAATCATCCTTTGTAGGCCTGTTATATAAATACTGGTGTTATTACACAATTGACACAGTCTCAAAAGGGATGTCTATATTATGAGTATACTAGAATAATTAACTGTTTTCTAAGCAGAAAGAACATCCCATTTTTGAGGCTGCCTCAATTGTGTAATTACAGTATTATTGATATGGCAGGATAAGCAAGGTATTGCTGAAATTCTGATGTCATATTTTCCATTTTTCAATTAGATTTCTGATGTATTAAAATAACTTCATGATTTATGAACTCAACCTTGGCATTTTCTGAAAATCCCATTATCAGCAAGTAAGAATATTATATCCTGTCTGCATTACAAGAAAGTATATTCTCACTGAAAAGTTCTGGGAGCTTCCAAATTCTGACAGCAAAAAATTTAACTCACAATGCTAAATATTGAATGATATTTTCTGGGTCTCTGTATTAGAATCACCCACAGAGAATGACTAGCATATTTGGGAAAAACAAAGAAAACAATGTCCTCAAATAAAGAGTAGTTTTCCAGACTGGGGAGAAGAAGAAAGAGATTGCAAATAACTAAAGTTGTGCCTATTGCAAAAGATTGGGTTAGAGATAGAATTTGAAGTTTGTATTACATACGTGCAAATAATTTGGTATCAGGTTTAGTTCACAATCAAGAAGGTCCTTATTAATTTGTAGAATATATGAACATCTTAAAGGCTGATACTATATTTCATTAATCTTCTATAAGTCTAGTAAGGTTTCTGGTACATAGACACAAAATAACCCTCAATAATTGTTGGTTCAATTGAATTACCTTGAATACTGCCTGCAATTCCTGTAAAAGGGCAAATGATATGTTTAATACTCTCTCAGGGGAAGACCTAAGGGCCACCATCTATGTAGACAGATCAACAAAAATAATCCAGAATTACACTGACATTATTGAATGAAATGTATCTATGTCACCTTGTTAGAGAATCAATGTTTATATATGTGTGTCCCCTCACGTTCCCAACTCAGCTTCATTTCAGGAATTTTGATTACTGATTTGCATGGATCTCATTATAAATTCTTGTCATTAACCTTTTTTACCAACTCCTGGTGTTAGTTCAAAAAACTGACTTCTCAATTGTGTTTAAAACTGAGACCAAAGACTTTCTAAGTTGCTATAACATTTCAATACACCAGAAATTTATGTAAAAAATGAGAAATATGACATCAGAATTCCAAGCATATTCCAAATATGATAAGCAGAATTCCCTGCTTAGCCCATCATATAAACACTAGGGTTATTGTACCAGTTGAGACAACCTCAAAATTGATGTTGCTTTTCTAATTAGAAAGCTGCAATTGTGTATGACAGTTATAAAACACAGTAATAAATTATATGACATTATTCATGGAATAAGCAAAGTTCTGTGGGAACACAGAGAAGAGAGTAATTTTTCCGGCCCACTGGGTTGTGTTGTGGGCAAAGATTGCTGTTTATTTTCTTTATTCACATTGTACTTGAAGACTCAACAGTTTCATATTTTTATGTTTCCCTTTCAGCTTTTTATAAATTCTTTTGCAAGTACTATATTTTCCAGATATAGTTTGTCTTGTAATCTCTGAGTAAGCTACAGTAATACTGGTTTAACATCGTAGGGATAATAACATTACTTGATAGAAGATGTGAATTCCAACAATTCTTGGCCTATATTTGGATAGATTTTAAGGAACATATCTCTGAAAGTGATACTTTCCCTTGAAGAATATAGCCCTCAAGCCATTGAAATAACTACTATACCTTTTTATAGTGTAGGTATGGCTAATGTGTCTAAAACTCTCTATATGCTTTGTCTTACCTTTCCCGTGTTCTACTCTTCTCGTTAGCAAGAACCCTCTGCGTGATAAGAATGACATTTGCATATACAACTCTCAAGAGGTGCTATGAAACAGTTTCTTGATGATATCTGAATATAAAGCAATTCTGTTATATATCATCAAATATTATCCTAATTGCAATATTATGACACATGAGGTTCTCTAAAGTATCATCAGTAAAGCAGTCAAAAGTGTTACTCTATACTCTTAATAATAATACATTTTTTCAAGTGTTCTAGTCTTAGAATATTTGTTCACATTCCCAGGAATGTTAGAGGCACACCTCATGTCAGTCAAGAATTTCCTATTTTCTTGACCCTAAGATAGAATGAAGCATCGTCATCATATGAATTGTAAGAAGAAAGATGACTGACATGAAACTACATAAAATGCTCTGATTGACTTTTAAAACTGAATATGTAGCAGTTAGAAAGCTTTAGATTTCCAGTAAACCAATTCAAACTTGCTTAAAAATATAACAATTTATTGATTCACATATTTGAAAAGGAAGACTGATGGTAAGGCTCAGTGATATCTTTAAGTGAAAATACCTAATCTCTGCTCTGTATTTCAAAGTATTGGACCAAGGCTCCATGCTTTCTCATTCAAGTCTAGTAGGAGGGAGAAATCACCCCTTCCTTAAACTCATCAAGAGTCCTGAACTACATGATGATTGGATTCCTAGTGTTGAATCCCTTTTTTGAATAAGATAGGATTAATATAATTGACCTAGACTCATCATGGTCTACCCTTGGAGCTGAGGATGGAACAATTGCATTCAAATCTCATGGCAGCTAACCCATGGGGGAAGAATAAGATAATATTAGAAAAATGATAAAATTCCCACTACAGAAAATATGTTTCAAATGCCTTTCATCCTACAGCTTCTTTTGGAAATGGTTTCCATTGTTGTTAGCAGAAGGTGTTTTTCTTTGATGGAAGTGAAGAGATAAGGATAAGCAGGCTTTCAGGGAAAATCCTTTCCTGGGGCAAAAATTATAGGGTGCACTCTACTTAAATTTTGTCACTGAAAAAGGGAAAAAGATGTTGATCATAAATTAAAAAAAAAAAAAAAAAAACAATAAAACACACATAATAGAATGGTAGTCTGCTGACATAGCAGTAAGGTATGTTTAACTCTCTACCACATTTCCAGAATTATTACAACGAAGTGGCAACAGCAAAACCACTCAGGAAGTGAAAATCATGGCACAGCAAAGAAAAAGACAAGGATGGGGTTGGGGAGAAGAATCAATGCAGAACTCTCAAACATTTTTAAACTGATTAAGCCTAAAACCAGCCCTACTACTCAACTATTACTATTCCTCAATTAAAACAAGTATCAGCAAACAAAATCTTCCAGTTTCTTTTAGCATAAGCAGAAAAATCCTAGCAGTAGAGGGATCAGGTGAGCTTAATCTACCAAATCATTACCTTCAAATCAAAGCAAGAAATAGGCTGAGAGAAAATCAGTAGGTAAAGCCTCCCTTGTTATATAAAAAACTATGACTGAATATAGTCAACCAAGAACCAATATATGATTAGATGTTGACTCATATGTCACAACAATGCACACTCATTTGCTTGAACATTGATATTTATATATTGATGTGGACAGAAAAATATGCCCAAAATTTATAGTTAATAACCTACTTTCATGAAATAGCCTCAATAGAAAAACCAACTTTGCTTGTTTTTTTTTACTTTTAAGTTCAGGGGTGCATTGCAGGACGTGCAGGTTTGTTACATAGGTAAACATGTGTCATGGGGATTAATTGGAGCCATTACTTATATTACTTGCTTCTCTCCCTCTTCCCACCCTCCAAGCCCCTGCTAAGCTCCAGTGCATGTTGTTCCCTTCTGTGTGTCCATGTGTTCTCATCATTTAGTTCCCACTTATAAGTGAGAACCTGCTGTATTTGGTTTTCTGTTCCTGCATTAGTTTGCTAAGGATAATGCCCTCCAGCTCCATCCACGTTCCTGCAAAGGGCACAATCATGTTCATTTTTTATGGCTGCAAAGTATTCCATGGTGTATACATACCACATTTTCTTTATCCAGTATATCATTGATGGGAATTTGGGTTAATTCCATGTCTTTGCTATTGTGAATAGTGCTACAGTGAAGGTAAGCATGCATACATCTTTATGATAGAATGCTTTATGTTCCACTGGGTATATACCGAGTAATAGGATTGCTGGGTCCTACAGTAGTTCTGCTTCCAGCTCTTTGAGGAATCACCATACTGTTTTCCACAAAGTTGGAACTAAGTTGTGCTCTTACCAACAGTGTAAAATGGTTCCTTTTTCTCCACATCCTAACCAGCATCTGTTATTTTTTTGACTTTTTAATAATTGCTATTCTGACTGGTGTGAGATGGTATCTCACTGTAGTTTTGATTTGCATTTCTCTAATAATCAGTGCCTTTGAGAATTTTTTTATATGATTGTTGGCCACGTGTATGTCTTATTTTGAGGAGTGTCTGTTCATGTCCTTTGCCCACTTTTTAATGTTTTCTTTTTTCTTTTTCTTGTAAATTTGTTTCAGTTCCTTATATATGCTGGATAATAGACCTTTGACAGATGCATGACTTGCAAATTTTTTTCCCCATTCTCTAGGTTGTCTGTTTATTCTGTTGATAGTTTCTGTTGCTATGCAGAAGGTTTTTAGTTTAATTAGATTCCATTTGTCAATTTTTGCTTTTGTTGCAATTTCTTTTAGCATCTGGGACATGAAATATTTTCCTGGACCTATGTCCTGAATGGTATTGCCTAGGTTGTCTTCCAGGGTTTTTATAGTTTTCTGAATTACATTTATGTCTTTAATCCATCTTGAGTTAATTTTTGTATATGGTGTAAGGAATAGGTCTAGTTTCAATTTTCTGCAACTAGCTAGTCAGTTATCCCAGCACCATTTATTGACTAGGAATGCTTTCATCATTGCCTGTTTTTTTCAGGTTTGTCAAAGATCAAAAATTGGTAGGGGTGCAAACTCTTATTTCTGAGGTTTCTATTCTGTTCCATTGGTCTATGTGTCTGTTCTCCTACTGGTACCATGCTGTTTTGTTTACTGTAGCCCTGTAGTATAATTTGATGTTGAGTAGCATGCTGCGCTCAGCTTTGTTCTTTTTGCTAAGGATTGTCTTGGCTATTTGGCCACTTTTTTGGGTTTCATATTAATTTCAAAATAAATGTTTTAGTTCTGCAAAGAATGTCAGTGGTAGTTTAATGGGAAGCCTTATTTGGGCAGTAAACACATTTTAACAATTTTGAATAGTTTTATCTATGAGTATGGAATGTTTTCCTATTTGTGTTATCTCTGATTTCTTTGAGTAGGGGTTTGTAGTTCTCCTTGTAAAGATCTTTTATTTTGCTTGTAATCTGTATTCTTATTTATTTTATTTTTTTTGTGGCAATTGTGAATGGGAGTTCATTGGTGATATGGTTCTTATCTTGACTGTTGTTGGTGTATAAAAAACGCTAGTAATTTTTTGACATTGATTTTGTATCCTGAGACTTGCTGAAGTTGCTTCTAAGCTTAAGAAGCTTTTGAGCTGAGACAATGGGGTTTTCTAGATATAGGATTATCTCCTCTGCAAACAGGGATAATTTGACTTCCTCTCTTCCTATTCAAATGCTCTTTATTTCTTTCTCTTGTCTGATTGCTCTGGCCAGAACTTTCAATATTGTGTTGAATAGAAATAGTGAGAGAGGGCATCCCTATCTGTACCAGTTTTTAAGGGGAATGATTTCAGCTTTAGCCCATTCAGTATGATGCTAGCTGTGGGTTTGTCATACATGGATATCATTATTTTGAGATATATTACTTTAATACATACTTTATTGAGAATTTTAACATGAAGGAATGTTGAATTTTATCAAAAGTTTTTTTTTCTGCATCTATTGAGATAATTGTGTGGTTTTCCCTTTACATATATTTATGTGGTTAACTGTATTTATTGATTTGCATATGTTGAACCAACCTTGCATACTGGAGATGAGGCCAACTTGATCATGATGGGCAAGCTTTTTGATGTACTGTTGAATTTGTTTTGATGGTATTTTGTTGATTTTTGCATCAATGTTCATCAAGGAAATTGGCTTGAAGTTTTATTTTTTTCTTGTGTCTCTGCCAGGTTTTGGTATCAGGATAATGTTGGCCTCATAGAATGAATTACAAAGAAGTAACTTTTCTATTTTAAAAAATAGTTTCAGTAGGAATGGTGCCAGTCCAGCTGTTAATATATCTGGTCCTGAGCTTTTCTTGGTTGGTAGGCTATTTATTACTGCCTCAATTTCCAAACTTGTTGGTTTGTTCAGGGATTCAATTTCTTCTTGTTTCAGTCTTGGGGGTTGTATCTGTACAGGAATTTATCAATTTATTCTACATTTTCTAGCTGATGTGCATAGTGATGTTTTATTTTAAAATTCTCTGATGTTTGGTTGTATTTCTGTCAAGTCAGTAGTAATATTTCTCTTATTTTTTCCTGATTGTGTTTATTTGAATATTCTCCCTTTTCTTCTTTATTAAAGTAGCTAGTGGTCTATCTATTTTTTATTTGAAAAACCAGCTTCTAGTTATGTCAATCTTTTGAATGATTTTTCATGTCTCAATCTCCTTTAGTTCAGCTCTGACTTTGGTTATTTCTTGTCTACTGCTTGCTTTGAGATTTGTTTGCTCTTGGTTCTCTAGTTCTTTTAGTTGAGATCTCTGCTTGTAAACTTCAGATTTTTCTAGCTCTTCGATGTGGGCATTTAGTGATATAAACTTCTAGGTCAACACTGTCTTAGGTGTGTCCCAGAGATTCCTGTATGTCATATCTTTCCTCTTATCAGGTTCTAAGAACTTCTTGGCTTATGCCTTAAATTCATTATTTACCCAAAAGTCATTCTGGAGCAGGTTATTCAATTTCCATGTAATTGTATGGTTTGGAGTGAATTTCATAGTCTTGAGTTCTAATTTAAATGTGCTGTGGTCCAGGAGACTGCTTGTTGTGATTTCAGTTCTTCTCTATTTGTTGAGGAGTGTTTTACGTCTAATTATATAATCTATTTTACAGTAAGCACTATATGGCAATGAGAATAATACATATTCTGTTGGTTGTTAGTGGAGAGTTCTGTGGATGTGTGTCAAGTCCATTTGATTCAGAGCTGAGTTCAGGTCCTGAATATCTTTGTTAATTTTCTGTCTTGATGATCTGTCTAATTTGTCAGTGGGGTGTTAAAGTTTCCCACTATTATTATGTGCGAGTCTAACTCTCTTTGAAGGTCTCTAAAAATTTGCTTTATGAATCTAGGTGCTCCTGTGTTGGGTGCAATGTATGTTTAGGATAGTTAGCTCTTCTTATTGAATTGAACCTTTTACCATTGTGTAATGCCCTTCTTTGTCTTTTTTTATCTTTGTTAGTTAAAAGTCAGTTTTATCAGAAAGCAGGATTGCAACCCCTACTATTTTAAGTTTTCCATTTGCTTGGTAAATTTTTCTCCATCCCTTTATTTCGAGCCTGTGTGTGTCTTTGCGCATTACTATATCTCTTGAAGTCAGCATAGCAATGGGCCTTGGCTCTTTATCCAGCTTACTACTACTATTCTGTGTCTTTTAATTGGGGCATTTAATCCATTTATATTAAGGTTAGTATTCTTATCTCTGGATTTGATTCTGTCATCATGATGCTAGTTGGTTACTTTGCAGACTTGTTTTTGTGGTTGCTTTACAGTGTCACTGGACTGTGTACTTCAGTGTGTGTTTGTAGTGTCTGGTACCGTGTTGTTGTTGTTGTTGTTGTTGTTTTTCCGTATTTAGTGCTTCCTTCATGATGCAAAAAAGATCTGGTGGTAATGAATTACCTCAGAAGTTGCTTATCTGGAAAGGCTCTTATTTCTCCTTCATTTATGAAGCTTAGTTTGGTTGGATATAATATTCTGGGTTAGAATTGCTTTTCTTTAAGAATGTTAAATTTTGGCCTCAATCTTTTCTGGCTTGTGGGGTTTCCACTGAAAAGTCCACTGTTGGTCTGATGGGCTTCCCTTTGTATGTGACCTAACCTTTCTCTCTGGATGCCCTTACCATTTTTTCTTTTACTTCAGCCTTAAAGAATGTGATGATTATGTTTCTTGGGGATGATCTTGTGGAGTGTTTTACTGGGGTTCACTGCATTTCCTTAATTTGAATGCTGGCCTGTCTAGCAAGGTTGAGGAAATTCTCAGGCATGATATCCTGACATATGCATTCTAAATTGGTTCAGTTTTCCCCAGATGTTACGGGTACACCAATCAGGCACTGATTTGGTCTCTTTACAAAATTCCATGTTTCTCAGAGGTTTTGTTCATTCCTATTCATTTTTAAAACGATTTTTGTCTGCCTGTCTTATTTCAGAAACACAGTCTTCCAGATCTGTTATTATTTCCTCCCCCTGGTCTATCCCACCACTAATATTTGCAATTGCATTACGAAATTCTTGTATTGTGTTTTTCAGCTCTATCAGGTCAGTTTATGTTCTTCTCTATCCTGGCTATTTTGTCTGTCAGCTCCTGCAATGTTTTATTGTGATTTTTAGTTTCCTTTCATTGAGTAAGTATGTGATCCTTTAGCTCAGTGAAGTTCGTTTTTATCCACATTCTGATTTCAGCCATCCCAGCCTCAGTCCCATTCTGAACGCTTGCTGGGAGAGGTGATGCTGTCATTTGAAGGAGAGAGGGCACTCTGACATTTTGAGTTTTCAGTGTTCCTGTGCTGATTTTCTCATCTTTGTGGGCTTATGTAACTTCAGTCTTTGACATTGCTGACCTCTCAATGAAGTTTTGAGGGTTTTTTGTGTGTTTGTTTCTTTTAACAGTTTGGCCACTTTTCTGTAGAGCTGCTATGGTTTGCTGGGTGTCCACTCCAGTCATTAGCCACCTTGGATTTTCCAGCACCTGAAGGTATCACCAGTGAAGGCTGAAAAACAACAAAGGTGGCAGCCTGCTCCTTCCTCTGTGAGCTCCATTCCTGGGGGGTACAAACCTGTTGCCACCCCAATTGCACCTGTAGGAGGAGGAATGAGACTTTGGATGGGAGATCTCACCCAGCCAGGAGGAATGGGATCAGGGACCCACTTAAAGAAGCAGTCTAGCCCCTCTTTCACAGAGCAGTGGTGCTGTGCTGGAGTATCATTTGCACCACTCATCAGGTTGGGCTCTCCAAAGCCTGGAGGCTGGAACATCTAAGTTGCTAAAATAACAAAGATGGCAGCCCACCCTTCTTTCTAGGAGCTCTGTCCTAGGCAGTTTTCAAACTACTGTTGGCCAGAGAACATCAGTGGTAAAGGCTGCAGGCCCTACGTGGGAAGTCCTGCCCAGTGAGGAGGAACAGATGAGGGACCCACTTAAGGAAGCAGTCTAGCCATGCTTTTGTAGAACAGATGTGCTGTGCAAGGGTACCACTTCTGCCCTAGTCAGCTTGGGCTCTCCAAAGCCCACAGGCTGAAAGGGCTAAGTCAACCAAACAGCAAAGATGACAACTTGTCCCTCATCTTGGGAACTAATTCCCAGGGAGAATTCAAATATTTGTAGGGCCTGGTTGGGAAGTGCCCCTAGAGATGAGGAGTGGGTCAGGGTCCTGCTTAAAGAAGCAGTCTGGCTGCATTCTGGTAGAGCAGCTGTGCTTTGCTGAGTAATCCCTTCTACTAAGGCCAGGTCGCTGTCTTTGCTGTTTTGGCAATTTAACCTTTCCAGCCTCCTGGCTTTGGATTCGTGCCTTGGACTCTCCTAAGTCCTCAGGCTGAAAGGGCAGAGTTATTCAAACAGCCAAGATGGCAGCCCACTTCTATCCCCAGGCTCTTCATTCCAGGGAGAAATAAAAACTCTACTGGAGAATATGGGTGGGGAGGGCCGGATCTACCAGCTGGGAGGTCTCGCCCAGAGATAAAGAACACATCAGAGTCCAGCTTAAATAAGCAGTCTGGCCCTGTTTTGGTAGAACAGCTGTGCTCTGCTGGGGGATCCCTTCCACCCCTGAATATTTTGTTTTGGACTCTCCTAAACCCACAAGCTGCAACAGATGACATCCAAACTGCAAAGATGGCAGCCAGGCCCTCTCCCAGGGAACTCTGTTCCATCCCAGGTAGGTGGAACATTGTTGCGGGGGCCTGGCTGAATTCCAAGCCTGTGGGTTTCATCCTGTGAGGTAACGGGGAAGTGGAACCCACAGGCTGATGCTGCTCGGCCCCTGGTTTCAGCTCCCTTCCTACGGGTATGTATGGAGGTCCAACCTCCTACCTTGCTTGAGTTACAGTCACCTTTGCCGGGGATCCTGGAGGCAGAGTGTGTAAAGCTCCTGGGACTCTGTGGGTGCCTGAACAGCTGCTCTGCTGAGACTTCACGCAGTTGTGTGTGTCAGACAGAAGGCCCTGGTGGACGAGGTTTGCCAGGGTATCTCCTGACCCAAGGATTGCAAAGATCCGTGGGAGAAGCGTGGTTTCCCAGGGTTGCACATTCACTTACCACCTACCTGGTCAGGGGGAGGTTCCCTTGACTCCGTGTTGCACTCAGGTGGGTGATCACCCTGATTTACCTTTCTCTGTTCTCCGAGGATTGAGCTGTTTCCCTGATGAATCCTAATGTGAATACCTGGATATTTCACTTGAAGATGCTGTGTTTACTCATCCCTTTTGTTCTTTTCTGTGAGAGTCACACACTGTAGCTGCTTCTAGTTGGCCATTCTGCCCCCCTCTCCAACTTTATTTTTAAGTATAGGCTCACTTTCATTTCATCGCAACATTGTATTTGCAATTTCTCACCCAGTATTTTGTATGGAATATTTTTTTATATTTTATGACATGAAAAAATAGCAATATTAAATAGAGAATATGACTTGTTTCTTATAAAAAGGAGAAAGCCAATTTTTGCTTTTTTAATTTTTTTAATTATTTATTTATTTTCTTATATATTTTTTGTTATTATTATACTTTAAGTTCCAGGGTACATGTACATAATGTGCAGGTTTGTTACAAATGTATACTTGTGCCGTATTGGTGTGCTGCACCCATCAACTCGTCATTTACATCAGGTATAACTCCCAATGCAATCCCTCCCCCCTCCCTCTTCCCCATGATAGGCCCCGGTGTGTGATGTTCCCCTTCCCGAGTCCAAGTGATCTCATTGTTCAGTTCCCACCTATGAGTGAGAACATGTGGTGTTTGGTTTCCAGTTCTTGCGATAGTTTGCTGAGAATGATGGTTTCCAGCTGCATCCATGTCCCTAAAAAGGACACAAACTCATCCTTTTTATGGCTGCATAGTATTGCATGGTGTATATGTGCCACATTTTCTTAATCCAGCCTGTCACTGATGGACATTTGGGTTGATTCCAAGTCTTTGCTATTGTGAATAGTGTCACAACAAACATATGTGTGCATGTGTCTTTATAGCAGCATGATTTATAATCCTTTGGGTATATACCCAGTAATGGGATGGCTGGGTCATATGGTACTTCTAGTTCTAGATCCTTGAGGAATCACCATACTGTTTTCCATAATGGTTGAACTAGCTTACAGTCCGACCAACAGTGTAAAAGTGTCCCTATTTCTCCACATCCTCTCCAACACCTGTTGTTTCCTGACTTCTTAATGATTGCCATTCTAACTGGTGTGAGATGGTATCTCATTGTGGTTTTGATTTGTATTTCTCTGATGGCCAGTGATGATGAGCATTTTTTCATGTGTCTGTTGGCTGTATGAATGTCTTCTTTTGAGAAATGTCTATTCATATCCTTTGCCCACTTTTTGATGGGGTTGTTTGTTTTTTTCTTGTAAATTTGTTTGAGTTCTTTGTAGGTTCTGGATATTAGCCCTTTGTCAGATGAGTAGATTGCAATAATGTTCTCCCATTCTGTAGGTTGCCTGTTCACTCTGATGGTAGTTTCTTTTGCTGTGCAGAAGCTCTTTAGTTTAATTAGATCGAATTTCTCAATTTCAGCTTTTGTTGCCGTTGTTTTTGGTGCTTTAGACGTGAAGTCCTTGCCCATGCCTATGCCCTGAATGGTATTACCTAGGTTTTCTTCTAGGGTTTTTATGGTATTAGGTCTAACATTTAAGAGTCTAATCCATCTTGAATTAATTTTCGTATAAGGAGTAAGGAAAGGATCCAGTTTCAGCTTTCTACTTATGGCTAGCCAATTTTCCCAGCACCATTTATTGAATAGGGAATCCTTTCCCCATTTCTTGTTTCTCTCAGGTTTGTCAAAGATCTGATGGCTGTAGATGTGTGGTATTCTTTCTGAGGACTCTGTTCTGTTCCATTGGTCTATATCTCTGTTGTGGTACCAGTACCATGCTGTTTTGGTTATTGTAGCCTTGTAGAATAGTTTGAAGTCAGGTAGCGTGACGCCTCCAGCTTTGTCCTTTTGACTTAGGATTGTCTTGGCAATGTGGGCACTTTTCTGATTCCATATGAACTTTAAAGCAGTTTTTTCCAATTCTGTGAAGAAACTCATTGGTAGCTTGATGGGGATGGCACTGAATCTATAAATAACCTTGGGCAGTATGACCATTTTCACGATATTGATTCTTCCTATCCATGAGCATGGGATGTTCTTCCATTTGTTTGTGTCCTCTTTGATTTCACTGAGCAGTGGTTGTAGTTCTCCTTGAAGAGGTCCTTGACATCCCTTGTAAGCTGGATTCCTAGGTATTTTATTCTCTTGGAAGCTATTGTGAATGGAAGTTCATTCATGATTTGGCTCTCTGCATGTCTGTTACTGGTGTATAAGAATGTTTGTGATTTATGCACATTAATTTTGTATCCTGAGACTTTGCTGAAGTTGCTTATCAGCTTAAGGAGATTTTGGGCTGAGATGATGGGGTTTTCTAAATATACAGTCATGTCATCTGCAAACAGGGACAATTTGACTTCTTCTTTTCCTAACTCAATACCCTTGATTTGTTTCTCTTGCCTGATTGCCCTAGCCAGAACTTCCAACACTATGTTGAATAGGAGTGGTGAGAGAGGGCATCCCTGTCTTGTGCCAGTTTTCAAAGGAAATTTTTCCAGTTTTTGCCCATTCAGTATGATATTGGCTGTAGGTTTGTCCTAAATAGCTCTTATTATTTTGAGAAACTTTCCATCAATACCGAATTTATTGAGCGTTTTTAGCATGAAAGGCTGTTGAATTTTGTCAAAGGTCTTTGCTGTCTCTATTGAGATCATCATGTGGTTTTTCTCTTTGATTCTGTTTATATGGTGGATTAGGTTTATTGATTTGCGAATGTTGAACCTGTCTTACATCCCAGGGATGAAGCCCACTTGATCATGGTGGATAAGCTTTTTGATGTGCTGCTGCATCCAGTTTGCCAGTATTTTATTGAGGATTTTTACATCGATATTCATCAGGGATGTTGGTCTAAAATTCTCTTTTTTTGTTGTGTCTCTGCCAGGCTTTGATATCAAGATGATATTGGCCTCATAAAATGAGTTAGCGAGGATGCCCTCTTTTTATATTGATTGGAATAGTTTCAGAAGGAATGGTACCAGCTCCTCCTTGTACCTCTGGTAGAATTCAGCTGTGAATCCATCTGGTCCTGGACTTTTTTGGTTGGCAGGCTATTAATTATTGCCTCAATTTCAGAGCCTGCTATTGGTTTATTCAGGAATTCAGCTTCTTCCTGGTTTAGTCTTGGGAGAGTGTAAGCGTCCAGGAAATTATCCATTTCTTCTAGATTTTCTACTTGATTTGCGTAGAGGAGTTTAAAGTATTCTCTGATGGTAGTTTGTATTTCTGTGGGGTCGGTGGTGATATCCTCTTTATCATTTTTATTATTATTATTATACTTTAAGTTCTAGGGTACATGTGCATAACGTGCAGGTTTGTTACATATGTATACTTGTGCCATCTTGGTGTGCTGCCCCCATCAACTCGTCAGAACCCATCAATTCATCATTTATATCATGTATAACTCCCCAATGCAATGCCTCCCCCCTCCCCCCTCCACATGATAGACCCCAGTGTGTGATGTTCCCCTTCCCCAGTCCAAGTTTCCTCATGTTCAGTTCCCACCTATGAGTGAGAACATGCGGTGTTTGGTTTTCTCTTCTTGTGATAGTTTGCTAAGAATGATGGTTTCCAGCTGCATCCATGTCCCTACAAAGGACGTAAACTCATCCTTTTTTGGCTGCATAGTATTCCATGGTGTATATGTGCCACATTTTCTTAATCCAGTCTGTCACAGATGGACATTTGGTTGATTCCAAGTCTTTGCTATTGTGAATAGTGCCACAATAAACATACGTGTGCATGTGTCTTTGTAGTAGAATAATTTATAATCCTTTGGGTATATACCCAGTAGTGGGATGGCTGGGTCATATGGTACATCTAGTTCTAGATCCTTGAGAAATTGCCTTACTGTTTTCCATAATGGTTGAACTAGTTTACAATCCCACCAACATTGTAACAGTGTTCCTGTTTCTCCACATCCTCTCCAACACCTGTTGTTTCCTGATTTCTTAATGATTGTCATTCTAACTGGTGTGAGATGGTATCCCATGGTGGTTTTGATTTGCATTTCTCTGATGGCCAGTGATAATGAGCATTTTTTCATGTGTCTGTTGGCTGTATGAATGTCTTCTTTTGAGAAATGTCTGTTCATATCCTTTGCCCACTTTTTGATGGGGTTGTTTGTTTTTTTCTTGTATATTTGTTTGAGTTCTTTGTAGATTCTGGATATTAGCCCTTTGTCAGATGAGTAGGTTGCAAGAATTTTCTCCCATTCTGTAGGTTGCCTGTTCACTCTGATGGTAGTTTCTTTTGCTGTGCAGAAGCTCTTTAGTTCAATTAGATCCCAGTTGTCAATTTTGGCTTTTGCTGCCGTTGCTTTTGGTGTTTTAGACGTGAAGTCCTTGCCCATGCCTATGTCTGAATGGTACTACCTAGATTTTCTTCTAGGGTTTTTATGGTATTAGATCTAACATTTAAGTCTCTAATCCATCTTTATTAATCTTCATATAAGGAGTAAGGAAAGGATCCAGTTTCAGCTTTCTACTTATGGCTAGCCAATTTTCCCAGCACCATTTATTGAATAGGGAATCCTTTCCCCATTTCTTGTTTCTCTCAGGTTTGTCAAAGATCAGATGGCTGTAGATGTGTGGTATTATTTTTGAGGACTCTGTTCTGTTCCATTGGTCTATAGCTCTGTTTTGGTACCAGTACCATGCTGTTTTGGTTACAGTAGCCTTGTAGTATTGTTTGAAATCAGGTAGCGTGATGCCTCCAGCTTTGTCCTTTTGACTTAGGATTGTCTTGGCAATGCGGGCACTTTTCTGGTTCCATATGCATTTTAAAGCAGTTTTTTCCAATTCTGTGAAGAAACTCATTGGTAGCTTGATGGGGATGGCATGGAATCTATAAATAACCTTGGGCAGTATGGCCATTTTCACGATAGTGATTCTTCCTATCCATGAGCATGGGATGTTGTTCCATTTGTTTGTGTCCTCTTTGATTTCACTGAGCAGTGGTTTGTAGTTCTCCTTGAAGAGGTCCTTGACATCCCTTGTAAGTTGGATTCCTAGGTATTTTATTCTCTTGGAAGCAATTGTGAATGGAAGTTCATTCCTCATTTGGCTCTCTGCTTGTTTGTTACTGGTGTATAAGAATGCTTGTGATTTTTGCACATTAATTTTTTACCGTGCGAGTTTGCTGAAGTTGCTTATCAGCTTAAGGAGATTTTGGGCTGACACAATGGGGTTTTCTAAATATGCAATCATGTCATCTGCAAACAGGGACATTTGACTTCTTCTTTTCCTAACTGGATACCCTTGATTTCTTTCTCTTGCCTGATTGCCTAGCCAGAACTTCCAACACTATGTTGAATAGGAGTGGTGAGAGAGGGCATCCCTGTCTTGTGCCAGTTTTCAAAGGGAATGTTTCCAGTTTTTGCCCATTCATATGTTATTAGCTGTGGGTTTGTCCTAAATAGCTCTTATTATTTTGAGGTACGTTCCATCAATACCAAATTAATTGAGCGTTTTTAGCATGAAGGGCTGTTGAATTTTGTCAAAAGCCTTTTCTGCATCTATTGAGATAATCATGTGGTTCTTGTCTTTGGTTCTGTTTATATGCTGGATTACGTTTATTGATTTGCGAATGTTGAACCAGCCTTGCATCCCAGGGATGAAGCCCACTTGATCATGGTGGATAAGCTTTTTGATGTGCTGCTGAATCCGGTTTGCCAGTATTTTATTGAGGATTTTTGCATCGATGTTCATCAGGGATATTGGTCTAAAATTCTCTTTTTGTTGTGTCTCTGCCAGGCTTTGGTATCAGATGATGTTGGCCTCATAAAATGAGTTAGGGAGGATTCCCTTTTTTCTACTGATTGGAATAGTTTCAGAAGGAATGGTACCAGCTCCTCCTGTACCTCTGGTAGAATTCAGCTGTCAATCCGTCTGGTCCTGGACTTTTTTTGATGGCTAGGCTATTAATTGTTGCCTCAATTTCAGAGCCTGCTATTTGTCTATTCAGGGATTCAACTTCTTCCTGGTTTAGCCTTGGGAGAGTGTAAGTGTCCAGGAAATTATCCATTTCTTCTAGATTTTCTAGTTGATTTGTGTAGAGGTGTTTATAGTATTCTCTGATGGTAGTTTGTATTTCTGTGGGGTCAGTGGTGATATCCCCTTTATCATTTTTTATTGCATCTATTTGATTCCTCTCTCTTTTCTTCTTTATTAGTCTTGCTAGCAGTCTGTCAATTTTGTTGATCTTTTCAAAAACCAACTCCTGGATTCATTGATTTTTTGGAGGGTTTTTTTGTCTCTATCTCCTTCAGTTCTGCTCTGATCTTAGTTATTTCTTGCCTTCTGCTAGCTTTTGAATGTGTTTGCTCTTGCCTCTCTAGTTCTTTGAATTGTGATGTTAGAGTGTCAATTTTAGATCTTTCCTGCTTTCTCTTGTGGTCATTTAGTGCTATAAATTTCCCTCTACACACTGCTTTAAATGTGTCCCAGAGATTCTGGTATGTTGTATCTTTGTTCTCATTGGTTTCAAAGAACATCTTTATTTCTGCTTTCATTTCGTTATGTACCCAGTAGTCATTCAGGAGCAGGTTATTCAGTTTCCATATAGTTGAGTGGTTTTGATTGAGTTTCTTAATCCTGAGTTCTAGTTTGATTGCACTGTGGTCTAAGAGACAGTTTGTTATAATTTCTGTTCTTGTACATTTGCTGAGGAATTCTTTACTTCCAACTATGTGGTTAATTTTGGAATAAGCGCAATGTGGTGCTGAGAAGAATGTATATTCTGTTGATTTGGGGTGGAGAGTTCTATAGATGTCTATTATGTCTGCTTGATGCAGAGATGAGTTCAATTCCTGGATATCCTTGTTAACGTTCTGTCTCGTTGATCTGTCTAATGTTGACAGTGGAGTGTTGAAGTCTCCCATTATTATTGTATGGGAGTCTAAGTCTCTTTGTAAGTCTCTAAGGACTTGCTTTATGAATCTGGGTGCTCCTGTATTGGGTGCATATATATTTAGGACAGTTAGTTCTTCCTGTTGAGTTTATCCCTTTACAATTATGTAATGGTCTTCTTTGTCTCTTTTGATCTTTGATGGTTTAAAGTCTGTTTTATCAGAGACTAGGATTGCAACCCCTGCTTTTTTTTTGTTCTCCATTTGCTTGGTAGGTCTTCCTCCATCCCTTTATTTTGAGCCTATGTATGTCTCTGCATGTGAGATGGGTCTCCTGATTACCGCAGACTGATGGGTCTTGACTCTTTATCCAGTTTGCCAGTCTGTGTCTTTTAATTGGAGCATTTATTCCATTTAAATTTAAGGTTAACATTGTTATGTGTGAACTTGATCCTGCCATTATGATATTAATTGGTTATTTTGCTCGTTAGTTGATGCAATTTCTTCCTAGCCTCGATGGTCTTTACATTTTGGCATGTTTTTGCAATGGCTGGTACCGGTTGTTCATTTCCGTGTTTAGGGCTTCCTTCAGGGTCTCTTTTTTTTTGTTTGTTTTTAGGCGGAGTCTCTCTCTGTCGCCTGGACTGGAGTGGCCAGATCTCAGCTCACTGCAAGCTCCGCCTCCTGGGTTTACGCCATTCCCCTGCCTCAGCCTCCCAAGTAGCTGGGACTACAGGCGCCCGCCACCTCGCCGGCTAGTTTGTATTTTTAATAGAGACGGGGCTTCACCGTGTTAGCCAGGATGGTCTTGATCTCCTGACCTCATGATCCACCCGTGTCGGCCTTCCAAAGTGCTGGAATTACAGACTTGAGCCACTGCGCCTGGCCCATGATCTCTTGTAAGGCAGGCCTGGTGGTGACAAAATCTCTAAGCATTTGCTTATCTGTAAAGGATTTTATTTCTCCTTCACTTATGAAACTTAGTTTAGCTGGATATGAAATTCTGGGTTTAAAATTCTTTTCTTTAAGAACGTTGAATATTGGCCCCCACTCTCTTCTGGCTTGTAGAGTTTCTGCCTAGAGATCTGCTGTTAGTCTGATGGACTTCCTTTTGTGGGTAACCCGGCCTTTCTCTCTGGCTGCCCTTAAGATTTTTTCCTTCATTTCAACTTTGGTGAATCTGGCAATTATGTGTCTTGGAGTTGCTCTTCTGGAGGAGTATCTTTGTGGTGTTCTCTGTATTTCCTGAATTTGAATGTTGGCCTGCCCTACTAGGTTGGGGAAGTTCTCCTGGATGATATCCTGCAGAGTGTTTTCCAACTTAGTTCCATTTTCCCCCTCACTTTCAGGCACCCCAATCAGATGTAGATTTGGTCTTTTTACATCATCCCATACTTCTTGCAGGCTTTGTTCATTTCTTTTTCCTCTTTTATCTTTTGGTTTCTCTTCTCGCTTCATTTCATTCATTTGATCCTCAATTGCTGATACTGTTTCTTCCAATTGATCGAGTCCGTTACTGAAGCTTGTGCATTTGTCATGTATTTCTCATGTCATGGTTTTCATCTCTGTCATTTCATTTATGACCTTCTCTACATTAATTAGTCTAGCTGTCAATTCTTCCACTCTTTTATCAAGATTTTTAGTTTCTTTGCACTGGGTATGTAATTCCTCCTTTAGCTCTGAGAAGTTTAATGGACTGAAGCCTTCTTCTCTCATCTAGTCAAAGTCATTCTCTGACCAGCTTTGATCCGTTGCTGGTGATGGGCTGCGCTCCCTTGCAGGAGGAGATGCGCTCTTATTTTTTGAATTTGCAGCTTTTCTGCCCTGCTTTTTCCCCATCTTTGTGGTTTTATCTGTCTCTGGTCTTTGATGATGGTGACTTACTGATGGGGTTTTGGTATAGGTGTCCTTCCTGTTTGATAGTTTTCCTTCTGACAGTCAGGACCCTCAGCTGTAGATCTGTTGGAGATTGCTTGAGGTCCACTCCAGACCCTGTTTGCCTGGGTATCAGCAGCAGAGGTTGCAGAAGATAGAATATTGCTGAACAGCGAGTGTACCTGTCTGATTCTTACTTTGGAAGCTTCCTCTCAGGGGTGTACTCCACCGTTTAAGCTGTGGGGTGTCAGACTGACCCTAGTGGGTGATGTCTTCCAGTTAGGCTACTCAGGGGTCAGAGACCCACTTGGGTAGGCAGTCTGTCCGTTCTCAGATCTCAACCTCCATGTTGGGAGATCCACTGCTCTCTTCAAAGCTGTCAGACAGAGTCGTTCGCATCAGCACAGGCCTCTGCTGCTTCCCCTGTTGTTTTTTTAGCTGTGCCCCGTCCCGGGAGGTGGAGTCTACAGAGACAGGCAGGTTTCCTTGAGCTGCTGTGAGCTCCACCCAGTTCAAGTTTCCCAGCGGCTTTGTTTACCTCCTTAAGCCTCAGCAATGGCGGGCGCCCCTCCCCCAGCCTCTCTGCTGCCTTGTGGATAGATCGCTGCAGACTGCTGTGTTAGCAATGAGGGAGGCTCCGTGGGCATGGGACCCTCCCAGCCAGGTGTGGGATATATTCTCCTGATGTGCCCGTTTCCTTAAAGCGCATTATTGGGGTGGGAGTTACCCGAATTTCCAGGTGTTGTGTGTCTCAGTTCGCCTGGCTAGGAAAAGGGATTCCCTTCCCCCTTGCACTTCCCAGGTGAGGCGATGCCGCGCCCTGCTTCAGCTCTCGCTGGTCAGGCTGCAGCAGCTGACCAGCACCGATTGTCCGGCACTCCCCAGTGAGATGACCCCAGTACCTCAGTTGAAAATGCAGAAATCACCGGTCTTCTGTGTCGCTCGTGCTGGGAGTTGGAGACTGGAGCTGTTCCTATTCGGCCATCTTGCTCCGCCCCTCCCCTTTATCATTTTTTATTGAGTCTATGTTATTCTTCTCTCTTTTCTTCTGTATTAGACTTTCTAGTGGTCTATCAATTGTGTTGATCTTTTCAAAAAACCAACTTCTGGATTCACTGATTTTTTGGAGGTTTTTTTGTGTCTGTATCTCCTTCAGTTCTGCTCTGATCTTAGGTATTTCTTGCCTTCTGCTAGCTTTTGAATGTGTTTGCTCTTGTTTCTCTAGTTCTCTTAATTGTGATGTTAGAGTGTCCATTTTAGATCTTTCCAGCTTTCTCTTGTGGGCATTTAGTGATATAAATTTCTCTCTACACACTATTTTAAACATGTCCCAGAGATTCTGGTATGTTATAACTTTGTTCTCATTGGTTTCAAAGAACATCTTTATTTCTGCCTTCATTTCGTTATGTACCCAGTAGTCATTCAGCAGCAGGTTATTCAGTTTCCATGTAGTTGAGCGGTTTTGATTGAGTTTCTTGGTCCTGAGTTCTAGTTTGATTGCAATGTGGTCTGAGACACAGTTTGTTATAACTTCTGTTCTTGTACATTTGCTGAGGAGTGCTTTACTTCCAATTATGTGGTCAATTTTGGAAAAAGTGTGATGTGGTGCTGAGAAGAATGTATATTCTGTTGATTTGGGGTGGAGAGTTCTGTAGATGTCTATTAGGTCTGCTTGCTGCAGAGATGAGTTCAATTCCTGGATATCCTTGTTAACTTTCTGTCTCGTTGATCTCTGTAATGTTGACAGTGGGGTGTTGAAGTCTCCCATTATTATTGTATGGGAGTTGAGGTCTCTTTGTAGGTCTCTAAGGACTTGCTTTATGAATCTGGGTGCTCCTGTATTGGGTGCATATATATTTAGTATAGTTAGCTCTTCGTGTTGAATTGATGCCTTTACCATTATGTAATGGCCTTCTTTGCCTCTTTTGATCTTTGATGGTTTAAAGTCTGTTTTATCAGAGACTAGGATTGCAACCCCTGATTTTTTTTGTTCTCCATTTGCTTCGTAGATCTTCCTCCATCCCTTTATTTTGAGCCTATATTTGTCTCTGCATGTGAGATGGGTCTCCTGAATACAGCATACTGATAGGTCCTGACTCTTTATCCAGTTTGCCAGTCTGTGTCTTTTAATTGGACCATTCAGTCCATTTACATTTAAGGTTAATATTGTTATGTATGAACTTGATCCTGCCATTATGATGTTAACTGGTTATTTTGCTCGTTAGTTGATGCATTTTCTTCCTAGCCTCGATGGTCTTTACATTTTGGCATGTTTTTGCAATGGCTGGTACCGGTTATTCCTTTCCATGTTTAGTGCTTCCTTCAGGGTCTTTTGTAAGGCAGGCCTGGTGGTGACAAAATCTCTAAGCATTTGCTTATCTGTAAAGGATTTTATTTCTCCTTCACTTATTAAACTTAGTTTGGCTGGATATGAAATTCTGGGTTTAAAATTCTTCTCTTTAAGAATGTTGAATATTGGCCCCCACTCTCTTCTGGCTTGTAGAGTTTCTGCTGAGAGATCTGCTGTTAGCCTGATGGCCTTCCCTTTGTGGGTAATCGAACCTTTCTCTCTGGCTGCCCATAAGATTTTTTCCTTCATTTCAACTTTGATGAATCTGACAATTATGTGTGTTGGAGTTGCTCTTCTGGAGGAGTATCTTTGTGGCATTCTCTGTATTTCCTGAATTTGAATGTTGGCCTGCCCTACTAGGTTGGGGAAGTTCTCCTGGATGATATCCTGAAGAGTGTTTTCCAACTTGGTTCCATTTTCTCCCTCACCTTCAGGCACCCCAATCAGATGTGGATTTGTCTTTTTACATCATCCCATACTTCTTGCAGCCTTTGTTCATTTATTTTTCTTCTTTTTTCTTTAGATTTCTCTTCTCACTTCATTTCAGTCATTTGATCCTCAATCACTGATACTCTTTCTTCCAGTTGATCCAGTCGGTTACTGAAGGTCGTGCATTTTTCACGTATTTCTTGTGTCATGGTTTTCATCTCTGTCAGTTCGTTTATGGCCTTCTCTTCATTAATTATTCTAGTTATCAATTCTTCCACTCTTTTCTCAAGATTTTTGGTTTCTTTGTGCTGGGTACGTAATTCCTCCTTTAGCTCTGAGAAGTTTGATGGACTGAAGCCTTCTTCTCTCGTCTCGTCAAAGTCATTCTCCATCCAGCTTTGATCTGTTGCTGGCGATGAACTGTGTTCCTTTGTTGGGGCAGATGCACTCTTATTTTTTGGATTTCCAGCTTTTCTGCCCTGCTTTTTCCCCATCTTTGTGGTTTTATCTGCCTCTAGTCTTTGATGATGGTGACAAACTGATGGGGTTTTGGTGTGGGTGTCCTCCCTGTTTGTTAGTTTTCCTTCTATCAGTCAGGACCTTCAGCTGTAGGTCTGTTGGAGATGGCTTGAGGTCCACTCCAGACCCTGTTTGCCTGAGTATCAGCAGTAGAGGCTGCAGAAGATAGAATATTGCTGAACAGCGAGTGTACCTGTTTGATTATTGCTTTGGAAGCTTCCTCTCAGGGGTGTACTCCATCCTGTGAGGTGTGGGGTGTCGGTCTGCCCCTAGTGGGGAATGTCTCCCAGTTAGTCTACTCAGGGGTCAGGGACCCACTTGAGCAGGTAGTCTGTCAGTTCTCAGATCTCACCCTCCATGTTGGGAGATCCACTGCTCTCTTCAAAGTTGTCAGACAGAGTCATTTGCGTCTGTAGAAGTTTCTGCTTCTTTGTTGTTGTTGTTGTTGTTGATTAGCTGTGCCCTGTCCCCAGAGGTAGAGTCTACAGAGACAGGCAGGACTCCTTCAGCTGCTGTGAGCTCCACCCAGTTCAAGCTTCCCAGCGGCTTTGTTTACCTACTTAAGCCTCAGCAATGGTGGGCACCCCTCCCCCAGCCTTGCTGCTCCCTTGCAGTTAGATAGCAGACTGCTGTGCTAGCAATGAGGGAGGCTCCGTGGGTGGGCGTGGGACCCTCCCCGCCACGTGTGGAATATAATCTCCTGGTGTGCCCTTTTGCTAAGTCCCTTGGTACAGCGCAGTATTGGGGTGGGTGTTGCCCGATTTTCCAGGTGTTGTGTGTCTCAGTTCCCCTGGCTAGGAAAAGGGATTCCCTTCCCTCTTGTGCTTCCAAGGTGAGGTGATGCCTCGCCCTGCTTCAGCTCCTGCTGGTTGGGCAGCAGCATCTGACCAGCACTGATTTTCTGGCACTCCCTAGTGAGATGAACCCAGTACCTCAGTGAAAATGCAGAAATCACCTGTCTTCTTTTTTTTTTTTTTTTTTTTTTTTTTTTGTTGAGACGGAGTCTCGCTCTGTCGCCCGGGCTGGAGTGCAGTGGCCGGATCTCAGCTCACTGCAAGCTCCGCCTCCCGGGTTTACGCCATTCTCTCGCCTCAGCCTCCCGAGTAGCTGGGACTACAGGCGCCCGCCATCTCGCCCGGCTAATTTTTTTTGTATTTTTTTTAGTAGAGACGGGGTTTCACCGTGTTAGCCAGGATGGTCTCGATCTCCTGACCTCGTGATCCGCCCGTCTCGGCCTCCCAAAGTGCTGGGATTACAGGCTTGAGCCACCGCGCCCGGCCTGAAATCACCTGTCTTCTGTGTTGCTCGCGCTGAGAGCTGGAGACTGGAGCTGTTCCTGTTCGGCCATCTTGCTCCACCCCTCGAGAAAGCCCATTTTTTCAAACTGTTTTTTCCTTTCATAAGGCCTACCTTTCCCATTTTAAATTATTTTAATATTTATTCGTATTTATTTTCTATCAATTGTAAGAAATGCTATCATTAGATTGTGAATTTATGAGAATAGAATAACAAAATATTAAGGCTAGAGGAAACCTGGAAATTATTTTATCCAATATGCTTACTTACCAATGAACAAAATGAGGAATGGGAAGGTAAAATTATGTACTCAACGTCTACACAGATAATTGGTGATCACAGATAATTAGACTGCCAAAACCTTTGCAGCATTTCTGAAATCAAAAACTCTGCTTGTGAAGAAAAGATAAATCAAATTCAGCTGGAACTATCACAAAATATCTTAGAAGGATATGGAAATATTTGCTAAAGAATACCAAATTATCCTGATATGATCACTATATATTATATGCATATGTTCTCGGACACACACACACACACAGTATACAAATTGGTATAAGCACTACAACTATAATTCAGGTCATCTTATTCCAGATGCAGAATTTTTCTACTCCAGCACATTATCACACAGTTGATAACTATTTAGATGAATTTTACATCTAGAAAACGGGTAAAAGTTGTTCCTATATTTATGGAGATAAGAAAGACTTATAAAGTGACTAAAGGAATAAACAACACAACTTAAAATTGGAATTATAAATTTTACAATTCTCAATTTCTCAAAAGTAGTTTATCTACTTCTCTTTTTGGCTACACTCTTAATACAAGATCTCACTTCATATTTAGTCTTTTGCTCTAACTGCCACAACAGTCTCTCACTAAAATAGAAGTACCTTGTAAACATTGTATAGTGTTTTCACGTTCATTATCTAATTAAATTATTATACCAATCACAAGAATTACAGGAAATATTGTATTTCAAAGGTGGCAAACTAAGGCCTATATAAAATTATTTATTCATTTGGAGACAAAGGCAAGACAGCAGTTTCCTGGCTCCTGAAACCAGTGCCATTTCTGTTGCATTTGAATCTAAAAACTGGGTGAGTGGGGCGGCCCATGTCTTTAATACCAGCCCTTTGTGAAGCCAGGGTGAGTGGATCACTTGAGACCAGCCTGGGTAACAAGAAGAAAGCTGGTCGCTACAGATAACACAAAAATTAGCTAGGTGTGGTGGCACATACCTGTAGTTCCAGCTACTTGGGAGGTCGAGGATGCAGTCAGCTGCGATTGCACCACCGCACTTCAGCGTGGGTGGTAGAGCAAAAATCTAAAAACTTCATGAAATGCCTATTATGCATTTTCTACTATGCTACAAAATGATTAAAAGAAACCCTATTTACGTAACAGGTTCTCTAGTTATACTTTATTATTTATTATCAGAAAAGTTATACACCACAATAAAATTTATACATTTAGAGGTTCATTACAGTCTCATGACAATTGTGAATGTCAGGTGTTATTTATATTTGTTGTAACAAATACTTTAAAAATGTAGATCTGGCTTTGGAATTGGGTAATGAGTGGAGGCTGGGAAAAATTTTAGGAGTGCATTAGCAAAAGCCTAATGTTTTTTAACACAGTGTTAGTATACATATGAATGTTAAAGACTGCTGTCAAGGTTTCAAATGGAAAGGAAGAACATAGTAGAAAAGAAAAACCTTAGAGAATGCATACATAGTCATAAACAGACTGTTGATAATAGTACAGTTGTTAAAGATGCTGATGACGCATGCTCAAAAGAAAGTGAGGAAGACAGTAAAAAGGTCTCTGTGCTGCTGGTGTTTGAAGATGAAGGGGCCACATGCCAAGTAAAGTAGGTGACCTCTAGAAGCTGGAAGAAGAAAGAAAGATTCTAGACAAAAGCTTTCAAAAGTAATGCAGCAGTGGGGACACATTTTAGAAATACAGTCTCCAAAATTGTGATATAATAAATTTCTGCATTTTCTTAAGCTGTAAAATTTGGGGCAATTTGTTACAGGAGCAGTGGGAAACAAATACGGATTTGAGGAATACCTTCTGTCTATTTAATCTGATTTTTCAAAAAGATGTAACCTTTCATTTGTGACCTGAATTGTATGTAGAGCAAATAAATCAGGTCACTTAAGCTCATCCCTCTTTTATTAAATACTTTTTATAACTACTCTGGAGAGAGGTCTTTTATAAAGATTCCAGAGGTAGTTTTTTTTTAAAGATCAGATTCTGATTTAAAGGGCCTGGAGTTGCAATTGAAATTCTGCTTTTCTAACGAATTCTTAGGTGATGTCAATACTGCTGCTCCTTATGTAACACTTTTGATTAGCAAAATGTTAGAATAAATCATTAATTACAGTTCATCTTAATCATTAATTACTTATTGCTGAATTAGTAATTTTAGTCATATTCCAACTTGGCCTTTATCCCTATAGCCACTGAAGAGAGTCACTTAAAGTGGCAGACATTAAATTAAACCACAATTTTTTTTTCAGAAGGAATGAAACAGTTTTATATAAATCCTCTCATTGATTGTTACATAAATATGGAAGTGAAACATACTCATTCTTGTTGGCTATCTGGTAGAAAATGAGACCTTATGGTCATAGCCAGCCACAGCCAGTATCCTCAGCTATGGATATTAATGCAATGAAATATTTTCACGAATGATTATTCTGCTTAAAATAATAGGAGATATAGAAAGCTAGGTCTCAGTATGTGAACACATTCAGTGGAATTTCCACTCAGTTTAAAATGGGAGACATATATGTGTGGCATAGCTCTGCTACTTTGTATCTCTTAGGCAAGGCCCTTTTCTATGCTAAGCCTCAATTTCTCCATTTATAATATGAAAGAGCTGGACTTTTTAAGTTCTTTAATGAGCATTACTAGTCTAAGCAGTAATGATGGCAATATATCTGAGATGCAGTGACTGTCTACGTTTTATAAAGTCTATATAAGAAGGTAACTTAAAAATTTGCTCATGTGGTTAACTTGAAATGGAGGATAGCCCCACCAACACAGGCAGCAATCTTTTTTAACTTCTGAATAAAATGTTCATAGGGTCATCCATTTCTATTCAACAACACTTTACTTCCTATAATCACAACCCCTCCAACACACACACACACACCACACACACACACACACTTCAGCTTTATAAAGTGTAAACAAAACTACTTAAAATCCTCCAAGTAAGATAAACTTGCCATATCCTTAAACCTGGAAACTATCTTTCTACTCAAGTTTCTCAACATTTTGTTGGCAAGGAATTAACTTCTCCAATTAAATGTGAACTCACCAAAAGCAACGGCAGCAAAAGCCAAAATTGACAAATGGGATCTAATTAAACTAAAGAGCTTTTGCACAGCAAAAGAAACTACCATCAGAGTGAACAGGCAACCTACAGAATGGGAGAAAATTTTTGCAATCTACTCATCTGACAAAGGCTAATATCCAGAATCTACAAAGAACTCAAACAAATATACAAGAAAAAAACAAACAACCCCATCAAAAAGTGGGGAAAGGATATGAACAGACATTTCTCAAAAGAAGACATCCATACAGCCAACAGACACATGAAAAAATGCTCATCATCACTCGCCATCAGAGAAATGCAATCAAAACCACAATGAGATACCATCTCACACCAGTTAGAATGGCAATCATTAAGAAGTCAGGAAACAATAGATGTTGGAGAGGATGTGGAGAAATAGGAACACTTTTACACTGTTGGTGGGATTGTAAACTAGTTCAACCATTATGGAAAACAGTATGGCGATTCCTCAAGGATCTAGAACTAGATGTACCATATGACCCAGCCATCCCACTACTGGGTATATACCCAAAGGATTATAAATTACTTACTACAAAGACACATGCACACGTATGTTTATTGCAGCACTATTCACAATAGCAAAGACTTGGAATCAACCAAATGTCCATCTGTGACAGACTGGATTAAGAAAATGTGGCATATATACACCATGGAATACTATGCAGCCATAAAAAAGGATGAGTTTGCGTCCTTTGTAGGGACATGGATGCAGCTGGAAACCATCATTCTTAGCAAACTATCACAAGAAGAGAAAACCAAACACCGCATGTTCTCACTCATAGGTGGGAACTGAACAATGAGATCACTTGGACTCGGGAAGGGGAACATCACACACTGGGGCCTATCAGGGGGAGGGGGGAGGAGGGAGGGATTGCATTGGGGTGTTATACATGATATAAACGTTATGCACATGTACCCTAGAACTTAAAGTATAATAAAAAATAAAAAATAAAAAATAAATTAAAAAAAAAAAAAATGTGAACTCAATTTCTTCTCCTAAAATTGTTCACTGTCCCCAGAGAGTCATATTAGAGGCCTACTCTGGATTAAATTGTAACCCGTTTTCAATTTTGATAAATAATTTTTCAGAAGTCTAAGTGTACCTTTCAGAGATATGCCACAGGCTTCCTTTTATGCAATGTTTACTATTTATTAAGCAGCCAGCATTCTACTTTTTGTTTGGCACTTACTAGTACAGTTAAGATTAAATAAACAAGTAAATTTTGTGTGTGAAACCTTTTGCTAATTTTTATGCAGATAGATCAAGGAAAAGTGTTAAATTCTTAACTTTTAGTAGCTAAAAGTCACATAAATATATGAAAGTGACTTAGAAACAGTTACCCAGTAGCATGGAAATACATACTAATAAACAAAACAAAATTGGAATCCCTGTGTAGAATCGGGTCCCAGAATAATGGTATGATGAGAGTATATTTGAATTAAGGAAAACTATTCTTCTCTTTTTACAGCTAAGGTTTATTGAATGCCTAGTATGTCCTAGACAGTATATAAATCACACACATGCATTATTTTATTTTACTCTCAAAAAAACCTTACGAGGTCAGGACTATTATTAGTATCATTTTAAAGATGAGGTAATTGAAGCCTGGATAATAAACTAACTGAAAGTCACACAGGTAGAAAATGGCAGAACAAGCATTAGAATCCAAGTCGCTCTGACTTCAAAATTTGTTATTTTAACCATAATTTTTTTTTGAGATGGAGTCTCTCTCTGTGGCCCAGGCTGGAGTGCAGTGGGACAATCTCCGCTCACTGGAAACTCTGCCCCCCGGGGCCAAGCATTTTTCCTGCCTTAGCCTTCTGAGTAGCTGGGACTACAGTCGTGTGCCACCATGCCCGCTTAATATGTGTATTTTTAGTAGAAACAGGGTTTCACCATGTTGGCTATGCTAGTCTCAAACTCCTGACCTCAAGTGATCCACCTGCCTCGGCCTCCCAAAGTGTTGGGATTACAGGCATGAGCCACCAAGCATGGTCTTTAACCACAATTTATTGGTACGGGGTACACACTAATTCAAATCAAAGTAAGGAAAGCCTGGTAGACACATTACATACTAAAAAATCAGGTTGGCCGGGCGCGGTGGCTCAAGCCTGTAATCCCAGCACTTTGGGAGGCCGAGACGGGCGGATCACGAGGTCAGGAGATCGAGACCATCCTGGCTAACCTGGTGAAACCCCGTCTCTACTAAAAAATAAAAATAAAAAATTAGCCGGGGGAGGTGGCGGGTGCCTGTAGTCTCAGCTACTCGGGAGGCTAGGGCAGGAGAATGGCGTAAACCCGGGAGGCGGAGCTTGCAGTGAGCTGAGATCCGGCCACTGCACTCCAGCCTGGGCGACAGAGCGAGACTCCCTCTCAAAAAAAAAAAAAAAAAAAAAAAAAAAAAAAAAAAAAAAAAAAAAAAAAAAAAAAAAATCAGGTTTACTAATATTAACTTAGATGAATAAGATCTGATAATTTTGAAGTTAAAAGCAGTTTCTTATATTACTGTTGAGAAAACTGATAATCAGAGAAGAGAATGACTTGCTCAAGCCACAATACTAGTGACTTGCAAAGTTGTGACTAGAAACCAGGTTTTTTGACTCCTCATAACTGTTTTCCACTACTACACAAATAAAGCCTTGGTCTAATGTAATTTTTATATACACTGTTTTTTTGTCTGGTGGAGTCCCAGCTTAGTTATGTCAGTCACATATAAACAAATGTAAATGATTTGGCATATTACCTTCACAGCTCCGATTTATTCTTAAAATGATTGGTGGCTTTCTTATGGAGACTAAGGCATGAAATATAAAAGCATGTCATTTAAAGTTATGTCCAGAGGCAAGTAGAAGTCATCAAGCAAACGGCATATGTTCTTCTGGTTCCCATGAATGCTAGCCTGATTTGCATTTGGTTCTCCCAAAAGTCTGAATTCCTGGTTCTTGTTAAAAAACTTTTTAGCACATAATTATGGCAGTTTATCAATACTGTAAACAAATGTTCTGTCTCTTAACAAATTGTATTGAGATTGCCACTGAGCCTGACAAAGACTGCTGAATAAAAAAATGATTCAAATAATAGTCTTGATTCCTTTTAGCCAAATATCACACCAATAATTTACCCAGAACTCTCAGTAACATCTACTTTTGCCCACTTTCTCACTTTTTGAGTACTCAAGGTATATCAGGGTATTAGTTGAAATGGTTGTAATTAGAAAGGCAGTTGTCTTGGTGTATGCTTTGGTTTGTTGAGTAAGGCTGTATCTATTAAAATATGACCTTAAAATAAAATATTTTCACAATTTTTCTAAGGATATTAACTAGTCTTGTAAAATAAGCATTCAAAATATTTATTGAAAGTCTATTTATGTGGGAAATAGTTATAGTTAATGAAAATATAGATATGAACAAGACAAATAAAGCTTTTTCCATTATGAAGCTTACAGTCTAGTTATGGGGTCAGGAGAAAGGCAATAGAAAGAGAATGGATGATGGCAGGTTGTTAGCAAAAACAAATAACAAACATGATCACTTCTCATAATTATGAATGCAATGAAGATAAAAATACAGAGTGATGCAACAAAGTGATTTGTAGTTAGAAAAGACTGTTTTTGGTAATATAGTAAAAGACAGACTTTCTGAGGTTAAAGCTCAGAACTAAACCCTAAGTTTTACAAAGTTCTACTGAAAATCTAAAACAAAACCCTGAAGTTAGAATGAAGCTTATTGTTATAGAGGCCAACGTGGCTGGCACAAAGTAAGCAAAATAAACACAGGGAAATTTTCATGGATGAGATATGTAGGAGACAGGTCACACAAGATTCTTAGGATTCTTTAGTTAAGGGCAAGTATATTTGATAATATTGATTACAGAGTTGAGATTATTTTTCTATATCCTGACTATCTCTTTTAAACAGCTCTATCAGGATTCTATTTCCAAACAGCACATTTCATATGATGAAAGTGTACAATTTGATGGATTTTAGTATATTTACAGAGTTGTGGAATCAAAACCACTATATCAGAACATTTTAATTATTACAGAAAGAAATGCCATACTCATTAGTAGTTACTTCTCTTTCCATGTCAACATCCCAGCTTCACACTACCACTAATCTACTCTCCACTTCTACATAGTTGCCTGTTGTGGCCATCACATATAAGTGATATACATCATATGCAATCTTTTGTAACTGTTTCATTTTACTTAGTATAATGGTTTCAAGCTTCATCCATATTGTAGCATGTATAAACATGAATGCTATACTTTATTTACTTTTTATTGTCAAATAATATTCCATTTTTAGTATATGCCACATTTTATTTACCCATTCTTCAGTTGATTAAAAATTGTATTGTTTCCTTTTTGCTATTATGAATCACACTTCCAGGAACAATAATGTAATAATACGTTTTTAATTTTTTTTTTTTTTTTTTTTTTTTTTTTTGAGACAGAGTCTCTCTATGTCACCCAGGCTGGATCTTGGCTCACTGCAAGCCCGGCCTCCCAGATTCACACCATTCTCCTGCCTCAGCCTCCTGAGTAACTGGGACTACAGGCGTCGGCTACCACGCCTGGCTTTTTTTTTTTTTTTTTTTTTTTTTTTGTATTTTCAGTAGAGACGGGGTTTCACCGTGTTAGCCAGGATGATCTTGATCTCTTGACCTCGTGATCCGCCCGCCTCGGCCTCCCATAGTGCTGGGATTACAGGCGTGAGCCACCACGCCTGGCCCCTTTTAATTCTTTTGGACGTATACTTAGGAGTGGAATTATTGGGTCATATAATAAATCTATGGTTAACTTTCGAGGAGCTGTTTTCCAAAGTCACTATATAAAATTTTATTCAGTTGATAATTATAGTAATTATGTGTTTGATTCCAATAATGTAATTACAGTGACATTAGTAATTCTGTACAGATATTTGGACATTTCAAAATTACTTCTATAAATTTCTACTTTCATACTTTTACCCTGTAGCTATAAAATGGCAACATAGAGAACATATGGGATATTGTTAATAGTTTTTTTAGTGCTGTATATTAAATTTTTTTAGACATGATTTGTATGGTCAAACTTTTCAGAGTTATTTCTGAGCTTTTAAGATGTTTTAATAAATTTTATAGGACTGTTTACTTCTCTGTTGTGAGTGTTTTGACAGGAACCAGAAGAAAGGTAGTTATTGAGAATTTTCAATACAATTATAATGTTGAAGTGATGGAAATCCCATTTCAAAGACAGTTTTCTTGAAGCTTCCTAAACAATTTTGGTCTCCAGAGGTGAGTCTCCTTTTGATTAGTTGAACATAATCAAGTCATCTTAGAGATAGGGTTGCCAACATTTCCTCTTCCCAACCACTTCCTAAGAACAGAAAAACTAACAAGCAAGAAACAGCAAGGCCTTTATCAATCTTCTTGCACAGACAGTGCTCATTGCCTCACACCTGGTTTGGCTCTTGGTCTTCACCCTTTTTGAGTCTTTATTATTATATTCTTCCTTATTAAACCCAATTTAAATCATGCTTTCAAGTTCAACATAGTTCAAATTTTATGCCTCATTTTCCTTTTGATGTTTCTATATCTGAAATCTTACAATGTGGATTTTGAACTACACAATCTTGCATTTGAATATATGCCTCATGTTGTGCTTTAATAAAATCATGAACCCTTTCAAAGCAAGAACCACCCATTCCTCCTTTTCTGTCTCTTAGAGTACCTTCATGTCAATTAGGAGGATCATAAATATACATTGACTGATTGATTTATTTTTGTCATTTTAAAAATAGTTTCTCTAGCCAGAATAACTTATTTAAGACTTAATAAATGCCCTGCTGAGTTTCAGACTTGTATGGGGACTGTAGCCTCTTTTTTGGCTTATTTCTCCCTTTTGAAATGAGAGTATATATTGCTTAATGCCTGTATCCCCATTGTATCTTGGAATTCACTAATCTGTTATTTTTTATTTTATAGGCCTATAGGTGGAAGAGACTAGCCTTTTCTCAGATGTAACTTTGAACTGTGGACTTTCGAGTTAATGTTAGAATCTTATATCTGTTGTATAGGCATGATTGTATCTTGCCATGTTAGGAGGACATGAGATTTTGGAAAAGCCAGGGTCAGAAGGATATATTCAAATCTGTGTCCCTACCCCAATCTCGTGTTTAATTGAAATCCCCAATGTTAGAGGTGGGGACTGGTGGGAGGTCATTGGATCATGAGTGCAATTTCCCCCTTGGTACTGTTGTTATAATGGTGCGTGAGTTATCATGATATACGGTTGTTTAAAAGTGTTTAGCACCTCCTACTTCTTTCTCTTTCTTCTATTCCAGCCATGTAAAGATGCCTGCTTACACTTTGCCTTCTGTCATAATTGTAAGTTTCCTGAGGCCTCCACAGGAGCTGCTATGATTTATTCACAACCTGCAGAACCGTGAGCTAATTAAACCTGTTTTCTCATTAAATTACCCAGCCTCAGGTATTTCTTTATTAGCAATTTGAGAACAGATTAATACAATGTGGGTAAATCCTTCATTAATGATTTAACATCATCCATTTGGTGCTGTTTTTGTGTTAGAGTTTTCATGAGATCTGGTTGTTTAAAAGTTTGTGGCACCTTTCCCCTCTTTCTTGGTCCTGTTCCTGCCATGTAAGACAGTTGCTCCCACTTGTCCTTCTACCATGAGTAAAAGCTCCCTGAGGCCTCCCTAGAAGCAGACACTGCTATGCTTCCTGTGTGACCTGCAGAACTGTGTGACAAACTTTTTCAAAAAGAAATTACCTGATCTCAGGTATTTTTTATAGTAATGCAAGAACTGACTATATACATATCTATAAAAAGTAACATAACCATGCCTGCCCACTGTATCTCACAAATCATTATGGAAATTAAATAAGACCATGTATAATATTTATTGAAAATTATGCAGGGTAATGGATATTTATTTAATTAAAATAAATATCTCACTAAAAATACAAAAAAAGCTAAATGAAATATAGGCAATCATTGCTTTGAATGGTAATGTGAGACCATAAAAGTGACCATGCAAGCTGACATTATGCAAAAAAAAATCATAATATCATTGGGAAAAAATATAATTGCTTTGTGATTGTAAAAATTTTTGGTTAAAACATTAAAAACATTTTTACTGCCAGTTACAAGTGAATAGAAAAATGGAAAAATTATAAAGCAACTGTCTACTTAGTATACTGTATTTAAAATACTGAGAAATTAAAATATTTTACTTCTTCGTAAAGATGTATTACGAGTGGTCTCAGCAGTGTCCTCCTTCTTCAACTCATGGAACTTACAATTTGGACGACACATCTTTTCTACTTATTGGTGAATTTCTATACTCAATTTTAAGTTTGTATTAACTTTGAACATTTTATCCTTTTCAATTTCAATGCCATGAAAATCTCTAAGAGTTACTTTGATGTAAAATTGTTTGCCAGCGTCACTTGCTCTGGAACATCTTCATCCTTTTATCACAATCACTTTTCTCATTTATGTCAATAAGTTTGCCTTCACTAAGTTCCTCTGGCTCTAGAGTCTCTCTAACAGTGGCAGTTTCAATCTTTGAACAGTTAGATATTTCTTCTACAACCTCAATACATTTGATTTGAATTTCACTGCCAGCATTAGTACTTTTATTTCTTTCATGTACTTTGATTTTTCTTGACCAATTCCTTATTTCCGTTACCTATTATTATAAAATAACACATGAGTTTGTCACTGAGGGACAAAACGGTAGTATAAATATGTGCCATTTTTGATGAACAAACTGAATAATACATGCACAGTGACAAATTGCTGGTAGACTATGAAAGAAATGATATGATTGGTTATTGATCACAATGCAAATCTGTTTTATATATAGTGATTGTGGACAAAAGTGCTGGCAGTGACATTTGCAGTTTAAGAAATTACGAATAGTTAATATACTGTAGTAAATAAAATCTAAGTCGTTTTGTTGGGAGACTGGTGCCATTTAAGTGAACACTGGTAATTTGAACTCATGTATACTGTAACCACGCAATGAAATGAAAAGTATTCATTAAAACATCTTATTCATAAATCAATTAAGACACAGATAGGAACTATTGAGCCAAGATACGTAAGAAGATGAGAGTCCAGAGGGAAGACCTTGCCTTTTAGTGGTTCTTATGCTGTTTCTAATAAGGTACTTGTAAGGCTGAGTAGAAATTTTGACAAATGTACAGATCCAAGGGAACAACATGCAAAGCCCAGGTTTTGCCAGAGCTGTGAACCTTAGCATTTATGATTGGAACCCTGAAGTGCTACACCGAAGTGGTAAGGACAAACCTAAAGCAATTCTGAAATCATTTAGACTGACACTCAACTTCAAATTATCTTGATGGACTAAAAAATTTCAGGTCCTCAAATCTGAAACTGGTACTATGTTGCTACTTGCTAAAAACTTGGCAGAAGCAATACACAAGTTCATTTTATGAAAAGAGATTATCCTAGGCATTAAATTATTTCCAGAAATACTTTTTCTTCAAATCCAATGTCCAACACACAAGCACAAAATAATAAGATACATGTAAACACAAAACAGCATGAACATGCATTATCACAAACACCAGACCACATGTTTGTACTGCATATAATGGAATTACCAGACAATTTCCATGTTCTTTGAAATGAAGTTCAAGTTTCAGAAAAAAAAAAAAAAAGAGTTAAAAGACATTGCAGATTTGGGAAAAAAAAAAAAAAAAAAACCTCTGGAAATTCTAAAAATGAATATTGTAGTAACCAAATAAAAACTCAATGAATACATTAAATAGTAGACGATGAATGAGTAATTTAAGCAAAAATAAAATAAGATGCAAGAAAGCATAAAATTTTCGGTCATGTTCGCAAAAATGGTGAATTCACAGGTGTGGTGTCAGTGAATAAAAAATGATGAAGTAAGGACCTCCAAAACCTTGCCTCTCCAAAAAAGCAATGTAAAAAATTTAGAATCAACATTTTTAGAACTTTGGAAATTAACCAAAACTTGCAACAATCCAGCAAGAGTTTAGTAAATGAAGAAATATATCTGAATCTCAGTGAGAGCAGTAAGTTTTGTGGCATTTTAATTTATTCTAGTCCCATCTCTTATTACCAGTTCAGCAGTATCCTTGAAAATTAAAGGTCCACATTTTCAATACTGAAGGGAGGAAAAGAAAGCTGGAGCACTTTCAAAGCATAATCCCCAAAGAATATTAATTATTGACTTGTCTGGTGGCTCTCTGGAAGACCTCACTCAAAACGTTTGCCTACATTTGATCTGATTCAAATTCACCCAGTTGACGTGGTGCAAACCTTTTGTTAGGGGCATTTTTTGAACATAATAACATCCCAGCTGCCTGAGGTGATAGATAATGGGGAAAAGAGTAGATAAATCAATAGGCTTTAATGGAAAACCTTAGGGGGACATGTCCATATGGATATTGAAAGACTCTCTCATACTGTTGAAAATCTAGAAGTTCATATGCACGCATAAAACTGTGTGCATGCTAAGGAAAAACCTGAGAAAGCCCTACACTCTTACTTCTGGCTGAACTTGAAGTTCTGTGCAAGGAGAAAATAAAGGCTAAGGCAAAAGTGTAAAAGCCTAACACAGTGTTCAATGCATGCCCCAACAAACACACACAGACCATTAGCGAAGATTGAAGGATTTATAGGTTCCAGATATTTAAAGATATGTGTTTCTAATTATTAGTTGGCCCCTAATAGGGATCAGAAATTTGAGTTGCCATACATGATAAAGAACAGAAAAGTCACTAAAGAGAAATAGAAAGTTAAATACTGCATGTTCTCACTTATAAGTGGGAGATAAATAATCAATACATGTGGAAATAGAGAGTGCATTCATAGACAATGGTGACTTGAAAGGGTGGGAAGTTGGAGGGGTGAGGTATGAGAAATTACTTAATAAGCACAATGTACACAATTTGGGTGATGGCTGCACTAAAAGCCCAGAATTTACCACGGTGCAATATATCCAGGTAACAAAACTGAACTTGTATTTTCTAAGTCTGTAAAAATTAAAAAGTCACTAAACAACAATTTTTCTTAAAAAGTAGCAACAAAGAAACCCTAACAAGGAAAGAGAATCTAATTTCCAGTTACCACATTATATTAATTAAAATAACTAGATTTCAAAAAGATAATAAAACATTCAAATAAATAAGATAATATAACCCTTACACAGGAAATAAAACAATCAGTAAAACATACCGAGAAAGCCCACATGTTGGAGATACTAGAAAAATACCTTAAGGCCGGACGCAGTGGCTCACGCCTGTAATCCCAGCACTTTGGGAGGCCAAGGTGGGTGGATCACGAGGTCAGGAGGTTGAGACCAGCCTGGCCATAGTGAAACCCCGTCTGTACTAAAAATACAAAAAAATTAGCTGGACATGGTGGTGTGTGCCTGTAATCCCAGCTACTTGGGAGGCTGAGACAAGGAGAATTGCTTGAACCTGGAGGAGGAGGTTGTAGTGAGCCGAGATCACGCCACTGCACTCCAGCCAGGGCGACAGTGTGAGACTCCGTCTAAAAAAAATACTTTAAATAAGCTATTTTAAATATTTCATTTTTTAACTATTATTTTAGGTTCAGGGATACATGTACAAATTTGATACATAAATTGTCTAGGGATTTGGTGTACAGATTATTTCTCCAGCCGGGTAATAAGCGTAGTATCCAATAGATAGTTTTTTGATCCTCATTCTCCCTCCTTCTACCCTCAACTAGGGCCTTGTGTCTTTTGTTGCCTTCATTATGCTCATATGAACACAACGTTTAGCTCTCACTTATAAGTTAAAACATGTGGTGTCTGGATTTGTGTTCCTGTGTTTTTTCACTTAGGATAATGACCTCCAGTTTTATCCATGTTTCTGCAAAGAACATGATCTCGTTATTTTTCCTGGCTGCATAGTATTTCATGATGTATAAGTACCACATTTATTCTTTCCAGTCTACTTTTGATGGATATTTAGGTTGATTCCCTGTCTTTGTTATTGTGAATAGCACCACAATAAACATATGCCTGCGTGTGTCTATATGGTAGTGTATGTGTCTATATGGGGAGCATACATTCAATCATGGAGATGCCGGGTTGAATGGTAATTAAGCTTTAGCTTTAAGTTATTTGAGAAATTGTCACAATGCGTTCCACGATGGCTGAACTAATTTCCATTCCCATCAGCAGTGTATAAGTGTTTCCTTTTTCTCCACATCTTCACCAGCATCTGTTATTTTTTGACATAGTAATGCCATTCTAATTGGTGTAAGATTGTATTTCATTGTAGTTTTGATTTACATTTTTCCAGTGATTAGTGACATTAAGTGTTTTTTCATATGCTTGTTGCTCACATGTATGTTTTTTTGAATCGTGTCTATGTCCTTTGACCACTTTTTAATGAGTTTGGAGGTTTTTTTTGCTTATGAATTAGTTTAAGTTCCTTATAGATTCTGGATATTAGACCATTGTCAGATACATAGTTTAAAAATATTTTCTCCCATTCGGTAGACTGATTGTTTACTTTGTGGATAGTTTATTTTGCTGTGCAGAAGCTTTTTAGTTTAGTTAGGTCTCATTTGTCAACTTTTGTTTTTGGTGCAATTACCTTTGGCATCTTTGTCATGAAATATTTGCCTGATTTTGTTCAAAATGTAATTTCCTAGGTTATCTTCCAGGGTTGTTATAGTTTCAGGTTTCACGTTTAAGTCTTTAACCTATTGTGCGTTAATTTTTTTTTTTTTTTTTTTTGGATGTCGTGTAAGAAAGGAGTTCAGTTTCAATCTTCTGTGTATGGCTAACTGATTATTCTAGCACCACTTATTGAATAGGGAATCCTTTCCCCCTTGCTTGTTTTTGTTGACTTTGACAAAGATTAGAATGTCGTGTGTGTGTGGCATTATTTCTGGGCTCTCTGTTCTGTTCCATTGTTCTATGTGTTGATTTTTGTACCAGTTCCATGCTGTTTCAGTTACCGTAGTCTTGTAGCATAGTTGGAAATCAGGTAATGTGATGCCTCCACCTTTGTCCTTTTTGCTTAGTACTGCCTTAGCTATTCAAGCTCTTTTTTTGGATCCATAAACAATTTACAGTCATTTTTTTCTAATTCTGTGAAGAATGTCGTTGTTAGTTTGATAGGAATGTCACTGAATCTGTAAATTGCTTTGGGCAGTACAGCCATTTTTACAATATTGATTCTTCCAATCCATGAGCATGGAATTGTTTTTTGCATTTATTTGTTTCCTTTCTGATTTGTTTCATCAGTGTTTAGAAATTCTCATTGTAGAGATCTTTCACCTCCCTGGTTAGCTGTATTCCTAGGTATTTTATACTTTTTGTGGCTATTGTAAACAGGATTGCATTCTTGATTTGCCTCTCAGCTTGGATGTTGTTAGTGTACGGGAATGCTGCTAATTTTTGTACATTTATTTTATACCCTAAAACTTTGCTTGACGTTGCTTAGAAGATCAACTTGTTTTGGGGCAGGTACTATGGGGTTTTCCAGGTATAGGATCATATTTTCTGCAAACAGTGATACTTTGATTTTCTCTCTTCCTATTTGCATGCATTTTATTCCTGTCTCTTGCCAGATTACTCTTGCTAGGACTTCCAATAAAATAGCTAAATAAGACTGATGAAAGAGGACATTCTGCCTTGTTCCAATTTTCAAAGAGAAGGCTTCTATTTTTTGCCAATTCAGTATGATGCTAGCTGTGGGTTTGTAATAGATGGCTCTAATTATTTTGTAGTATGTTTCTTCAATGCCTAGTTGCTTCAGAATTCATTAACATGAAGGAATGTTGAATTTTATATAAATTCCTTTTTATTTATTTATTTTTTTTTTGAGACAAAGTTGCGCTTTGTTGCCCAGGCTGGAGTGCAGTGGTGCAATCTTGCCTTATTGCAACCTCCGTCCCCCAGGTTCAAGTGATTCTCCTGCTTCAGCCTCCTATGTAGTTGGGATTATAGGTGCCCACCACTACGCCCAGTTAATTTTTATATTTTTAGTACAGACGAGGTTTTGCCATGTTGGCCATGCTGGTCTTGAACTCCTCACCTCAAGTGATCCACCTGCCTCAGTCTCCCAAAGTGCTGGGATTACAGATGTGAGCCACCACTCCCCGCTCCTCTTTTTTGCATCTATTGAGATACTCATGTGGTTTTTGGTTTTAGTTCTGCTTATATGATGAATCACATCTTCATTTGACTATGTTGACCCAACCTTCCATCCCAGGCAAGGATAAAGCCTACGTAATTGTGACGAAGTATATTTTTATATGCTGCTAGATTTGGTTTGTTAGTATTTTGTTAAATATTTTACATCTGTGTTCATCAAGGATGTTGGCCTAAGGTTTTCTGTTTTGTTGTTGTGTCTCTGCCAGTTTTTGTTATCAGGATGATGCTGGACTCACAGAATGAGTTAGAGAAGTTTTCTCTTTTCTCCTCAGTTTTTTGCAGTCATTTCAAAAGGAATAGTACCATATTATCTTTATACATCTGGTAAAATTTGGCTGTGAATCTGTCTGGTCCTGTGTTCTTTCTGTTTGATAGGACTTTTAATACTGATTTAATTTCAATACTCATTATTAGTCTGTTCAGGTATTCAGTTGCTTTTGGTTGAATCTTGGAAGGTTGTATGTTTCCAGGTATTTTTCCATCATTTCTAGGTTATATAGTTTGCATGCATACAGGTGTTTATAGTAGTCATTGAGGGTTTTTTATATTTATGTGGAGTCCATGGTAACATCTCCTTTGTCATTTCTGATAGTGTTTATTTGAATCTTCTCTCTTTTTTTTGTTTATAGTTCTATACAGTAGTGTATCTGTCATAATTCTTTCAAAGAACTCCTGAATTGATTGATCCTTTGTATTGTTTCCATATCTCAATTTCCTTCAGGTAACCCATGATATGGTTATTTCTTGTCTTTCTATAGCTTTGTGGTTGATTTTCTCTTTTACTAGTATGTTGTATCTCTGTTGTCATAAGCTTCAAATAATTTATTGACATGTACCTTAATTTCATTAATTACCCAGAAGTGATTCAGGAGCAGGTTGTTTAATTTTTATATAGTTGTTTGGTTTTGAGTAATTTTCTTAGTATCGATTTTTACTTTTATTTTGCTGTGGTCCAAAAATGTGGTTGGTAGGATTTGGGTTTTATTTTTTTATTTGTTGAGGACTTTTTTTATGTCTGATTATGTGGTTGATTTTAGACTACATGCCATGTGAAGATGAGAAGTTCTGTTATTTTGAGTTTGAGAGCTCTGTAGATGTCTTTTAGGTATATTTGGTCAAGTATTGCGTTCAGGTCAGAAATAGTTTTCTGAGTTTTCTGCCTCAATGGAGAGTCTAATGCAACGGACAGTCAGTAGAGTGTTGATGTCTCCCACTATTATTGTGTGTTTTTCTAATCTCTTCATAAGTCTGTAAGGACTTGGTTTATAAATCTGGTTGTTTCTGCTTTGGGTGTGGATTTATTTAGGATAGTTAGGTGTTCTTGTTGAGTTGAACCCTTTACCATTATGTAATGTTCTTCTTTATCTTTAAAAAATATTTTTTGTGAGTTTGAAGTCGGTTCTATCTGAAATTACAACAGAAACCTCTGTTTTTGTCTGGTTTCTATTTTCTTGGTAAGTTTTTCTCCATCTCTTTAATTTGAGCATATGGGTGCCATTGCATATGAAGTGAATCTCTGGAAAACAGCATAGCACTGGGTCTTGCTTCTTTATATAACTTGCCAGTCCTTTCAATTGGATGACCTTTTAATTGGGTCATTCAGCCCATGTGTAGTATTGATATCTGTGGATTTGATCCTGTCATCATGTTAGCAGGTTGTTATGCAGAGTTGTTTCTGTGGTTGCTTTATGACATCAGTGGTCTATGTACTTAAGTTTGGTTGTGTTGTGGCTAGCAAAGGTCTTTTCTGCCCATATTTAGTACTCTTTTTATTACTTATTGTAAGGTAAGTTTTGTTGATAATAAATTATCTTGGCATTTGCTTGTCTAAAAAGTATCTCTTTTTTCTCCTTTTCTTCAGAAACTTCTTTTGGCTAGATATAAAATCTTGGTTGGAATCGCTTTTCTTTAAAAATGCAGAATATAAGCCCTGATCTCTTCTGGCTTGTAGTGTTTCTGCTAGCCTGATGGAGTTCTCTTTTTAGGTGATCTTCCCCTTCTTTCTATATGCCTTTAACATTTTTTTTTTCATTTTGCCCTTGGAGGGTCTGGTGACTATGTGTCTTAGGGATGGTCTTCTTGTGTAGTATTTCATAGGGGTTTTCTACATTTCCTGAATTTGAACATTGGCCTCTCTAGAGAGGTTGGGGAAATTTTCATGAACAATATCTTGAAATAAATATGTGTTCCAAGTTTCTTGCTTTCTCTTCCTCTCTTTTAGTGATGCCGATGAGTCACAGATATAGTCTCTTCTCATAATACCATATTTTTTGTTTTTGTTTATTCTTCTTGTTTTTCTTTATTTTTATCTGACTGTTGTTTTAGAGAGCTGGTCTTTGAGCACTCAAATTCTTTCTTCAGCTTTAGTTGATTCTGATATTAATACTTGCCATTGTAATCTGAAATTCTTAAAGTGGGTTTTTCAACTCTATCAGACTAATTTGATTTTTTCTTAAAATGGTCATTTTGTTTTACATCTTCTCTATCATTTTATTGTATTCCTTTGAATCCTTAGATTGAGTTTTGACTGAATCTTGATGATTTTATTTTTATCCAAATTCTTAATTCATTTTCTGATATTTCAGCTATTTCAGTCTGGTTAATGACTACTGTTGTGGAAATAGTCTGGTCATTTGGAGGTAGAAAGACACTCTGGCTTTCTGAATTCCAGAGTTACTGCACTGGCTCTTTCTAGTCTTTGTCAGCTGATGATCCTTCAATCTTTGAAGTTGCTATCTTTTGGATGGATAGATTCTTCTTTCATCTTCTTTGACATCCGGAGTTGTTTGGTTGTGGTGTTAGGTAGGCTCAGTCAAATGACTTCCTTTCTGAAGGATTTTAGGGGGCCAAGTTTCAGCTCAGGACTCCTGAGTTGCATACTCTAACTCTGGGGGAGGCATTGGTATCCAGCCACTAGCTTTGTTTTCTGGTCCCTCTAGGTCAGGAACGTGCTTTGCTTGAGGGGCCAAAGTGTTCACAGACTGCTAGTCACAACATTCCAATAGATGATGAGAGCCCAAGCATTTCATGGGAAGGTGGCAGTGAGATCTGTGCTCATTTGTATGTGACAGTAGCAGTGGCAGTGAGGTGGGCTTCATGCTCATCAGTTCTGGTACATCATTGTCAGGCATGGTGGTGCCAGCCCCCATGTAGCCTTTTGCAGTTGCAACGGTGGCAGTGAGGCACATGGGGTGTGGGGTGCATGGCTGCTGCCATTTTTGCACACGTTTATGTCAGAGCTGGTGTCAGCATGGGTGTGTGGCACTGGAGGGCACTAGTCTGGCCCCTCTGTACATGCATTCACATTGGTGGCAGTGGTGGCACCGAGTGGGATGTGGGGTCACTGGTTTCTGTGCATGCATTTGCCTGGCAATGGTGGCACAGAAGGAAGTATAGGGTGCTTACATGCCAGCAGCAGTGGCACAGTGGGTTGCACACGCACACACACACACACACACACACACACCAGCAGCAGGGAAGGGAATGTGAAGTTTGCCCATGTGCATGCACTGGCAAAGCAATGTGTGGAGTGGCCATGGATGAGTGTGTGCCAGCAAAGTGGCATAGATGAGGCTCTCATAGGGAGAGTCCATGGGAGGACTGCTACATTTCAGTGGGGGCCACTCTGCTGGAGCTCTCTGGTGGTCAGATGTGGTCAGCCAGTGAAGAACCTATAATACTGGCCCCTAGGAGGCACCCTGGCTGGACATCCTAGGCTGAACTACAAACAGGCATGACCAAGCTCTAACCCTGGGGAAAGCCAGCAGAAAGGGAAAAGCTCAGGCTGAACCAGCCCCATCTCACAGGCACGATTACCCTGTTCTCTTGGGTCTGACAGTTCTCCATAGGCTAAAGTTTCTTAGGGGAGCAAGGTGAAATGGCCATCCCTGGGTATGTTCCACTGTAGATGCTTTCACACCAAACCCTCTAGATTACACATTGGCTAGAGTTCTTCTCCTATTACCTCTCTGAACAGCTCTCCCTGCCAGCTCATGTGTCTGTGGGGGCCAAGGGTTCTCCTACTGTCAGAATTCCAAAGGGCTGTGGGAAGATTGGGTTGGTCCTTGCCTGCTCAACTCACATTTTTCCCTGGAGTCACTGGGGGCAAGCATGAGTGCTGATATGCCATAGCCTCATGCAGGCATCCCAGGTTCCTCCCCCTTCAGCCCAACATCTATCTCCTTCTTCTGTCCACTCTCAATGCCTTTCTCCTGAAGATCTTCTCAGAGTATGAGAGTCTTCCCAGTATCCTGGTCCCTCAGTGGCAGATGTTTCTCTTGGCTGTGTCTAGACACCCATCTTGCCTAAATCCTTAAATAATTTAAAATAAGTATAGGAAAGCATATCTGAAAAACTGCAGGAAAATATAAAAACAGTCTTCCACCAAATAGAGAACATCAATAAAGAAATAGAAGTCAATAAAATAATCAAATGAAATTCTAAAGTTGTAAGTTAATATAATTAAAATGAAAAATTACAGAGAGGAATTTAACAGCATATTTGAGTGGGCAGAAGAAATGGTCATCAAACTTAACAATTGGCCAATTTAGATGATGTAATCCTAGAACAAAAAGAAGAGAAAATAAAGAAAAATGACAGAGCCTTGGAGACCATCATCAACTCAGGAGAACCATCATACACATAATAGAAGTTCCAGAAAAAGAGAATAGGAAATGGTAGAAGAAAATATTTGAAAAAATAATAACCAAAATTTGATGAAACACATTAATTCACAAACTCAAGAAGTTTAATGTACTCTAAGTGGGATAAACTCAAATAATGTTTTATAACATGTTTATCTAGTTTAGTATTCTTAAACCTGTGGAACATGAAAGTCTGACATTATTACCCCATTATATAGAAAAAGTTGAGGCTCACATTATGGGTTATAATGTAGGTCAACCTAGTGAAAGAATTAACAGCACAACCTAAGCTTTCTAACTCCTAGTCCATTGTGCTTTCTAATAGACCACACTACCATATGTATTTGAGTATCCTTGGGCCTCAAACCATGTTTCATGGTGATGTGATTTAGACTTATGATTTATGCACAAAATTTACAAGTTAAGGTTTGACAACTTACGTATTGATTTCTTGTGCCTATGCTGACATCTTATCTAAATCTGCAATGTTTAGAAAAGAATTTCTGATGCTTTAAAATTCTTCTTGCTCTTTTCAGTACGTTTTTTTCCAAATGCTATTAATAAATTAATATAGATTTATTGGTGATGTGTTCATAAAAATGACCAGACTTTGGGAGGCCGAGACGGGCGGATCATGAGGTCAGGAGATCGAGGCCATCCTGGCTAACACTGTGAAACCCCGTCTCTACTAAAAATACAAAAAAAATTAGCCGGGTGTAGTGGCGGGCGCCTTTAGTCCCAGCAACTCGGGAGGCTGAGGCAGGAGAATGGCGTGAGCCCGGGAGGCGGAGCTTGCTGTGAACCGAGATCGCGCCACTGCACTCCAGCCTGGGCGACAGGGCAAGACTCCGTCTCAAAAAAAAAAAAAGCAAAACAAAACAAAACAAAATGACCAGACTCTGCCTGTAGAACAGCTACATTGCAATGATAAAAATAAAAGCTTCCCCTGTGATGATGAAGAAAATAATAGTATTGAAACTCTGTAACAATAAATTTTCTTTTCAAAACAGAATTTCAAATTCTCTTGAAACAAACAAATATTCTTGAAAATTAAAAATTTTGTGTGTATGTAGAAAGATTATTTTTATATTTTACTCAGACTTAGTGTTGTTGTCAATTTTTGCAATGCAACAGCAGCATTACATGTAAAGACATTTGGCTTTAATATACTTATTTGCCTCTTACTAGCAGATATCCCTGACAAATGTTTAAAGTTTAATATTTTTCTGTCTGTAACTGCATTAGAATAGGACAACTAAACCTCCAATGGAAAGAAACATTAAAAATAGAGTTCATATGATCATATAATTATCTTAAATTTGTTATGGTGATAGATTCAATCAATAAGGAAGAACATCCATTGCCCTCTAGTGATTAGTCCCTTAGCCCCTATGTTGCTGGCCCCATCAACATAGAATTTCTACGTTTTTCAGAAAGTAAAAATCCAAATAGGCTGACTACAATCAAAATAGAGGAAATCAGTCTAAGGAAAAAAAAAAACAAAAAAAAACAAAAAACCAAAAAAACCTAGAATCCAGCACCTAGCACTGGATGCAAATAAAAGATGTTAAAGTGAAGAGTTAAAACTTCAAATATGAGATAAACAGATTTGGATTAAAATTTGTGGTTATGTGACTAGCTTCTTTATACCTGCTGAGATTAAAAAAAAAACAAAAATGCCTCTTTCCAAATGCGGTCTATGTTACTCTAAACCTATGAAATCACTGCAGATTGAAAGAAACATAAGATGTCTATATGACAGAATGCTGGAGATTATTTTTACCTAACTTCCTTATTTTACAAAAGCAGACAGAAGCCAAGAGAGGGAAAGTGTCTTTCTCATGGTTAAATTAACAGTGGCAACACTGAAAATGAAACTCGGTGACATTCTTCCATGTTAGTTTTCCAGATTTCACATTTGAAATTATAAAGAGAGGCAGAGATCTTTTATCAAAGAGATGTGAATTAGTATTTGACTCTTCACCAAACTCCTGTAATGGTTAATAATGAGTGTCAACTTGATTGGATTGAAGGATGCAAAGTGTTGTTCCTCAGTGTGTTTGTGAGGGTGTTGCCAAAGGAGATTAACATTTGAGTCAGTGGACTGGGAGAGGCAGACCCACCCTCAATCTGGGTGGACACTATTTAATCAGCTGCCAGCATGGCTAGGATAAATGCAGGCAGAGGAACATGGAAGAACTAGGCTGGCTGTCTTCTGGCCTCCGTCTTTCTTCTGTACTGGATTCTTCCTGCCCTCAAACATTGGACTCTAAGTTCTTCAGCTTGTGGACCCTTGGGCTTACACCAGTGGTTTGCCAGGGGCGCTTGGGCCGTCAGCTACAAACTGAAGGCTGCATTGTTGACTTATTTACTTTTGAGGTTTGGGGACTTGGACTGGCCTCCTTCTCAGCTTGCAGGCAGTCTACTGTGGGACTTCACCTTATGACTGTGGGAGTCAATACTGTTTAATTAACTCCCTTTGATATATACATCTATCCTATTAGTCCTGTCCCTCCAGAGAACCCTGGCTAATACAGCTGATCAGTCACTGTTTTTCATGAATATTGTAGGTTAATATTAGTTGGCTACAAAAGCTTTTGGGGCAAGTACAAAAAGAATTTTGGACAACTATTCAATCTATAATTACCCCCAAAAGGGTCTTTTTCATGAAAAAAAAGTTTATAAAATTTTGGATTTTGACAAGGCCTTCAATAGAACTTGATTTAAAATACAAGTTGGTGCAACATTCTTGAAGGAAAAAAATGATTGTTGTTATATCTTTCAATGACTCTTAAACTTTTGTGGCCTTCCAGAGCTCTTCATTAAATTTTGAGTATTCCTGAAAGAATTAACACCCACAGTCATTAACTATTAACATTTTAATTAAAATTATGTCATCATATTATTTTACTAATACAATAACATTGCATTAAAACATCTCAATAACAGGAAATCAAAGTCCATAGTTACAGAAAATAAGCACAACATCTAAAGGATTATGAAGACTATAAAAACAGAAGAACATAGAATAGTGCTTAATTTTTCCATTTTTCTTTTAGGCCCTTATGGAGGACACTTCTCTTTGATCCACTTTCTTCTAAATCAATAAAAAGTCAATAGGTAATTGACAAGCTTCAATTACTTACTGTAAGAGAAACTCATAGTCTAGTAATAAGACATGAAAGCATTTGCCTCTATTCATTTCAAAATTGAGTGTCTGTTATGTCTTTAATAATGGTTTTGCTGCTGAGTATAAAGCAATTAGTATGTCAGACTGATAATGGGCCTTACATTGTAGTTGGGAATAGGTAGACCATTAAATAGATAGTCCTATGCAAATAATTGAATTAGGTTATGTGAAAAAGAATAAAAATATGGTTATTTTAGATTTGTTGGTTAGAAAAAGTTTCTTTGAGAAAGTGGCATTTAAGCTGACAAAACAGTGACAAAAAGGGTCAACCAGATACTAATATTTTAGCTAGAAGAAATTCTATTGAAAAGGCCCAAAGGTGGAACAAAGTGTGTCATATTAAAGGACAGATCAGTGTATTTTGAGATTAGTGACTGAATTACTACTGTTTATAAAAGAGTAGCAGGGGCAAGGTGCTGATTGAGCCTGTGCATAATCTCCATCATTGCTATCATGACTATTTACTAAACAAGCACTGAGACAACTTGGGGAAAAATTGTCAGACATTCATAGACTGGGTCATTCTCTCCAGCTATTACTGAGACACACGCAAAACAGGAGTTGGCAGAAAAACCCAGACAAATTTAGGGCCTCAAACTTCAGTGAAGAATATTGGGGTCCGATGGTCTGAAACATGTAGAAATATCTCCACCAATTTGAAGAGAAATTGACTCATCTTGTACTACCTGCAACAAGAAAGAATGTGACATTATTTAAATTTCAGACGCAACATATAGGACTTTTAAAGTACAGTCATGCCACCTAACAATGTTTTAGTCAATGATGGACCACATATATAACAATGGTCTCATAATATTATAATATTAGATTTTATTTTACCTTTGTATGTTTATATATGTTTAGATTCACAACTACCTACCACTGTGTTACAATTTTCTATATTATTCAGTACCATAATATGTTATACAGGGTTGTATACTACTAGTAGTAGGCTATATTATATAGGCTAGATGCATAAAGGCTATATCACCTATGTTTGTGTAAATATGCTCTACGATGTTCCCACAATGATGAAATTGCCCACCAATAAATTTCTTAGAATATATCCCTGTTGTTAAGTGATACATGACTGCAATCCAAATTAAAGTACATATAGGATTTTTCACGTACTTTGAGCACTGATTCTATAACTTATATGAATGAATTATTATTCAAAAAATCTAGATAATTTTCATAAGCAGGAATCTGTTAAGAGGAAAGACTTTCCCAAGCAGGCATTATTATTCTATAAAGACATTGTAGGCAAAGCATGGTACTAGATTATGCAACTTGTTGGAGAAACAAATAAGTACATCAGTTGAATGGAATAGACAATTCATAAATAGACCTATGTGTGTGAACATATGTATTTACTAAACATGACAATTCACATCATTGGGAAAATAATGTCCCATTTAATTAATGGAGTTGGAATAACTGATTATTTGTTTCAGGAAAGCTAAAATAAATTACCATCTCACACCAGGGCTGATATCTTGTTGACATGGGCCAGTTGTTATAACTTATGTCCATTCTGATCAGTCAATACCCATACATTAATAGTTCAATACTGTTAACTTTGTAAGTTTTAGAAATAATCCCAAACCTACAGAAAATCTCAAGTACAGTATAAAGAACTTTTTTCACCAGAGCAATTTAAGAGTGTTGCCAATATGATGCTTCTTCACTCCCAAATATTTGTTTGTTTCTGACAAACAAGGACGTTCCCTAACATAACTACAGTAAAACCGCTACAATCAAGAAAATAACTTTCATATATCACCATTTTTTTAGCTTGTATTTTAAGTTCTGGGGCACAAGTGCAGGATTTTATTACATGGGTAAACTTGTGTCATGAGGAACTGTTGTACAGATTACTTCATCACAAGTATTAAGTTTAATACCCAGACTGGAGTCCAGTGGCACAATCTCGGCTCACTGCAACCTCTGCCTCCTGGGTTCAAGTGATTCTCCTGCCTCAGCCTCCTGAGTAGCTGGGACTGCAGGCGTGCGCCACCATGCCTAGGGAATTTTTTGTATTTTTAGTGGAGACAAGGTTTCACCATGTTAGCCAGGATGGTCTCGATCTCCTGACCTTGTGATCCATCTGCCTCAGCCTCCCAAAGTGCTGGGATTACAGGCATGAGCCACTGTGCCCGGTCCCCCATTGGGTATTTTAAAAATCTTCTTCCTCTCCACAGTCTCCACCCTCTAAAAGGCCCCAGTGTATGTTATTTTTCTCTATGTGTCCATGTGTTCTTATCATTAAGCTCCCACTTACTAGCGGGAACATTCAGTATTTAGTTTTCTGGTGTTGTTCATTGCAGCACTATTCACAACAGTAAAGACATGGAATCAACCTAAATGCCTAACAATGATAGACTAGATAAAGAAAATGTGCTACATGTTCACCATGGAATACTATGCAGCTGTAAAAAAGAATGAGAGCATGTCCTTTGCAGGGACATGGATGGAACCAGAGGCCATAATCCTTGGTAAAATGTTACCTACCTCTAAAGTTGATCTCTTTCTTTCCCAACACATACAGGGTTTGTACTCTTTTCTAGATCTGACTATCTTCTATTCTTTTACTTTATCTTTACTTTCTGGCTCAGTAATTAGTTTTTCTAACAGATTCCCAAATCATTAAGTCCTGAATCTTCCCCACATTTTCTTATTAGAAAAAAATCTCCTTCTTCGTTTTCCTGAATTGTGTAGTCTCAGCCAGAAGATAACCTTCTGTCAGACCGACATTTATCTGAGGATTAAATTTGATTTATTATTATTCTTCCTGCCTCTTCTTTAAAACAACTAATTTTGTGGTGTTTTCTCTTATAGTCTGTATTTTTTTGGACAATCCGTTTCAGGTATTTTTTTTTTTTTTTAATTCTGTATCCTCATTACACAACCATCTGCAATACCAAGCTAAACGAAATTTTTGTAGTTCAAAAGGAAAGATTAGCAGCCTGCACTTTATAATCACACACAATTTGTCTAAGACTGTCCCAGTAGTCATGCCTTTGCAGCAGCTAGCTTGCAGGTCCAGGTGTTGCCTGCTAAACCCTGTACCTCCAGTGTGTGATTAAGTACCCCTCTAGGCACACTACGGTCTGTGCCCTTTTGAGGCAAGGTGTTTCCTTGAAACCGCCAAGACCCATACCTTTGCTGAAGCCTAAATGGTTATGCATTTATATAAAAATAGTTGTTTGCTTGCAGATACAAGTAAACAGCTCAGGTCAAATACTCATGGGTAACCCAATTAGGGCCAAAAGCTGTCACACCCAAGGTTCTCCAATTAAGAAGACATTCAACAATTAAAATAAGCAGCTAAACTGCACAATATAAGCCATTACAAGATATCAGCTGAACAATTGCCATTCCTGTGAGCAGCGTAGAGGAAAGACAGAAAATTAATGAATGAGGTGATAAGCCCTTAGGCTAAAGAAACCAGTGTAGTGATTTACTGGTTTTTATATCTGCAAACTAATAACAATTTTTTTAAAAAAGACTGGATTAAGAAAATGTGGCACATATACACCATGGAATACTATGCAGCCATAAAAAAAGATGAGTTTGAGTCCTTTGTAGGGACATGGATGCAGCTGGAAACCATCATTCTCAGCAAACTATCGCAAGAACAGAAAACCAAACACTGCATGTTCTCACTCATAGGTGGGAACTGAACAATCAGATCACGTGGACTCGGGAAGGGGAACATCACACACCGGGGCCTATCACGGGGAGAGGGGAGGAGGGAGGGGTTGCATTGGGAGTTATACCTGATGTAAATGACGAGTTGATGGGTGCTGACGAGTTGATGGGTGCAACACACCAACATGGCACAAGTATACATATGTAACAAACCTGCATGTTATGCACATGTACCCTAGAACTTAAAGTATAATAATTATAAAAAAAAGATACTCAAATGAAATTGCCAGTATCATAATTTTTAAAATAAGAACATAAAAACTCACAATCACCACCTAATTTCCCCCAACTCAGAAAGGTTATTTTAAAACTAAAAAAATTAAATTAAATTAAATTAAATTAAAACATGCATATTTCCAGAATAAAGAAGAGCCTCTTTCAGTGAATACACTTGTAAATTTTGAAGCCAGTTATCCTGGCTATATGAGAAGCCTCAATCTATGTATGCTTTTCTTTTCAAAACTCCACCAATAATTTGTCTCAAAGTTCCCAGTAGTCAAACACACTAGAATATGCATCTTCCCCGAATAAAACTTATCCTTATAATCTGCAATGCCTTCTTACTCACAAAATACTGTAAAGCCCCTAATGCTGTGGTTCTTAATCATGACTGAAAATTAGAATCATCTCAAGACTATTTGAAAAATCTCAGTGCCCAGGCTCCGTTTGTAGGTGGAGCTTAGATTTCAGTATTTTAAAAATATCCTCAGGGCATTTAATGTACTAGAAAGGTTAAGAACTAACTACTGCCTTGGTGCTAAGTTACCTCCATAGATGGCAAAGACCAACTGAGAAGACATGCCCTCTGAATAGACTTGCTCCCGAGAGAATGGACAGAGTCACATTTACCTAATTACTCTCTCTAAACTTTTCAGTTCGGTTATGTAAATCTGTCTCTTTCATTTACATACTCTGGATTAACAATATTTCTATCAAGACCTTCCACTGGTAGGAGTTGCTCTCTATTTCTGCATGATGAGTTCTGCAAAAAGAGGCTAGTTCATTGCTTTCTGCTACCCTTCTCTATTTCTTTGTCCAGGCACTTTAAACAGTTGTTCTCTAAATCACCTATACCCACAGATCTTTCTATTTCAGTGTCCCTGTTGTTATTAGGAGTCATCTAATTAGGTAGTAGAACTGTTTCAGTATAACCCAAGATACTGACAGTGAGATGTTTAAATAAGTGATTATCATTTTTCTGAGACTGTTTTACATTATTTAACTTCGTCCACTTCAAATTCTGCTGCAGAAGAGGGACCACATTATTTCCTCATCAACACTTTTTTTCTAGGTTAAAACTCAGTGTTTTCTTTAGATTTCTATAAACTTTAGAATCAGCTTCTTAATTCCATGGAATACCATGTTAAAATTTTAATGGGGTTTTGTCAGGTTTTTGGACTATGGGTCTTTCCATCATCCATGATGAACATAGTATTTTTCTCCAACTAAACTCTTCTATTATGTCATATGAAATGTTTTTGTTGTTGGTGGTGGTGGTTTTTTGTTGTTGTTGCTGTTCCTCAGAAATTCTTACTACTTTATTGTTATGTTAATTTTTATAAAGTTTGTAATTTTTGAGGCTAATGTGACTGAGTTGTCATTTCTATTTAACAATCAGATATTGCTGATAGTAATCAGTTGTCCTATTGATTTATTGTGCTAATCTTGTATCATGCTACCAGTTAGAAATCTTATATTAATTCTAAATGCATTTTAGTTTACTATTTTTTAAAACATAGAAAGTGATATTGTATCCAATAATGAATTTTTTATAACTTTCTAAGAGTATTTCATCATTTTCTTATCATGTTTGGCTTAGCTTTTTAGTCCAATATTGAATATTAGTGGATATGTTAATTTATATCTGATTCTAATAGCAATACTGCAAATGTCTTACCATTAACTGTGACAGTTGTTTAACCATTACATATATACCATTTGAGAAGTTAAATATATGTAATTTTAGTCTTAATTTGTAAAAGGTTTTAATATGAAGGTGTGTTGAAATTTAGTAATTGCCTTTGGAGGACAGCTATTGAGATGGTCATGTGAATATAGTGATGTAATAAATTACACAAAGTAATTAAATGTTGATTCACCCTTGCTTTCCTGGTAAAAACATTATTTGGTCATGAATTACTATTGTGTAGCATGCAGTTGAACTGTCTATACTAATAATTTTATTTGGAATATCTGTATCTATGTTCATAATTGAGATCTATGATTTTCCTTTTTGATGTTGTCCTTACCTTGTTTGGTTGTCAAGGTTGTTCTAGCCTGATAAATATGTTTAGTGTCTTCACATATTTTCTTATGTACAGAAATAGTTTACATGTGATGGGAATTGTCTCTTCTTTAAAGGTTTGGGGTTGGGCATGGTGGCTCATGCCTGTAATTCTAGCAATTTAGGAGGTCAAGGCAGGTGGATTGCTTGAGCCCAGGAATTTGAGACTAAAATGGACAACCTGGCAAAAACCCATCTCTACAACAAATACAAAAAACATAGCTGGGCGTGGTGGCATATGCCTGTAGTCCCAGCTACTTAGAAGGCTGAGGTAGGAGGATTAACTGAGCCCAGGGAGGTTGAGGCTGCAGTGAGCTGTGATCGCACCACTGCACTACTGCACTCCAGTCAGGATGACAGTGCAAGATGCTATCTCAAAAAAAATATTTTTTAAATAACAAATAAAAATAAAGGTTTGGTAATACTTATTCTATCTCTTTTATAAAAAAACTCTGGCAATTTTCTAAAAATTGTATGAATATTAAGTGTTTACTAATTCAGCCAAATTTAGGAATTAATATTTTTTATAAAATTTGTTTATTTTAGGTTTTAAAATAAATGTTTATGAAATTATGTACATAATTATTTTGTGAAAAACATCTTTGAGTCTGTGTCTTTAGGTTCTATTTTAGTTTTTCATCATTGACATCTTTTTTACCTCCTTTCTTCTTATAATAATTTTATTAAAGAAACAGCTTAATATTTTATAATTCAGCCTTGAGGTTTTGCTTATATTGTTAATTACTATTTATCATTATTAATTGTGTCATTTTATTTTTAGTTTATTTTGTTGCCCTTTTTCTAGATTCATGATTTAAAAGAGTAGTTTATTTTCAATTGAATGTATGTCTTAATGAAGACATTTTTAGCTGTTACTGTTCATGCTTACTTTTCTTCACTTTTCCTAAAGGATTTTATAAATCCTTTTATTTTGGTGCATAATAATTTTTTGATGATGTCTATATTAACTTACAAATGGTTTACTAATATCAGTGTGTGTGTTTTTAATTTCTAGGTGAATTTATTTTAGGAAATTGCTTTCATTTGTTTACTATTATGTTGTTTTGTGATTTGTGAATATGCTTTAGTTTTAGTTTTTTATATTTTTCTATATTTACATTATTGCCTAGTATATAATTAAAATTTTTACCACATATTTTTAAGACAATATTAATTCTCCATTAGGTCCAAAGTCTTATGTGTTGGTGAAATTCAGCATATATACAATATTTTAAAATATACTTGATTTTAAAACTTTTTGAAAATGCATTGCATTTTTTTTCAAGATGGCTGAATATCAATGTCACATGCCAATTCTCCTCAGAGAGAATATGAAAATTACAGATCAATGGTCATGACATAAGTTGAAATATCAGGGAAGAGTGACAAAATCTGTTGGAGAATTCAGAGAAAGCAACTGGGCACAGGAAAGGAAGGCAGCAAGAATCCGGCAGAGAATAACCCGTAAGGTACTTGGAGTTCCATGGAAAGGATAGGTGGGGGTATTTCTTTGATCCCTTCACTCCTGTGAGAGACAGTTAACCTCTAAATTGTTTAAGAGCCCTGTGGGGGTCTGTGCTGCAGACCCCAGCTGCATGATGGATGAGACACGTACTCAGACACTGATATTCAGTGAAAGAACAGATCAGGCGGCTGCCAGCACTAGGGGCCGAAGAGAGTTTGTAGCCTCTCTAAGCTGGGAATGCTCACATTTAGTTAGTACAGATTTAACTGACAAAAGCTTGAGTCAACACACCTATGGGTAATTAACTTGGTCACTGACCCCTCCAGTAGAGAGCAATTATGCACCTGCAGTTTATCAAAGGTTGGTCTTAGGACCACATGAGTGAACAAGCTATTTAGATAGACTCCTCTACATTCCTATGTTAATTACCCTTGCTATAGCTCAAGGATGATTAGGCTGCCTTCAGTCATAACTTTATCCTGAGGCTTTTGTGAAAAACCTTCTGGCCTTCCAAGAAGGTTTGTGTTTATTTTACAATTTTTCCCACCATCCTGACTGAACCCCTACAAAGCCCCTCTGACCTCATCCTCACAAACTCATGCAATGTTGTTAGTGTTAATTTGGAAGCTTCCGGGAAACAGAACATCAGGTGACTAGCTTGTACAGGTGCACTTCCCTCAACCCTCAATTAAGGCAATAGGCACCATACTGGTTATGCACCCATTTTTGGCCACTACCCTGTCTAGGTAATCTCAGCTCTTGTGTCATTGTATTAGCAGATTCCTCACAAACATACTCAAGAACCCATCCTAAATTTGGGAACAACAGGGGACCAGTGGGACACTAGGGAGCAGCAGGATTCCTGGAGATCCGTCATGTGGTACAATCTGCCTGTAGAAGAAAGGGGACCACAGTCTGCTAATGCACTCCCTGGGACACAGGAAGCGTGGGTACAGTGTTGATCTCTGAATTAAGGAGCTTCATTCCACCTCAGTGGATAGGCAGCTCCAGTGGCTGGGAATAGATGTAGAGTGGGAGCCCTCTCCTGCTCCCTCTATTCACTGTTGCAGATATGGCAAAGGCTTTTCCCACTGGGGGTGCAGATACAGCTTCTCCAGTGCTATTCATGACAACTTTACCTATGCTGAATGGGAGCCTGCTGCTTCCTGGGCTTACATGAAGAGTGGGACTTATCTCCCTTTTCCTGCATAGAGTGGCTTCATCCCTGCAACATAATTCAGACAAACCACAGAGCTGTCTGCTTTCAACTACGGAAAGAGGTTCTGCCTCAAGGCCATTTTGCCGGTAGCTACCTGACAAGCCTTTTTTGTGGACCTCAATTCCTTTGTAGCCTGGAAATAAAAACAGTGTGTATTTAAATGGAAGGTCGAAACCCCCATGGCAGAGGAATAATAAGAAAGTGGATCCTTTTTCTCTCTGCCCAGGAAAAGTAGCTGGTGCAATCCCCTCCCTGATTCTTTTTACATAGCATATTACATCACAGACTGCTTCCACCTTCCTGGTCAAGGCATGTACTTCCACTCATGATCAGGGTAACCAAGGGTTGGCTGGGTTTTTACTCTAAAGCTTCACCTACTTCACTGGAGACTGAACTGCACCATCAAATAAAAAAATATGCTGACAAAAAGACATACAGCAAAGGTATGATAAACTTTCAGAAACCTTCAAACATTCAGCACTGCAAAAGATACCGAGTTGTCTCATATGCTTAATACATTAAACAGCAATTAAGAAAGGCACAAAAAAATCTATAACCAAGAAAACCATACACTGATGTGGTCCTCTGAAAGGACACAAAAATGAAGCCAAATAACTATACACAATATACATTACAGTCAGACACTTAAGGGAGAAAATAATTAAAAATAAAAATTTTCCGTCTAAATGATATAAAATTTAAACCTAATAACTGACAGCTTCTTCAGATAAGAAGAAATCAGTGAAAGAACTCCAGCAGCAGAAAATTACAGTGTTTTCACACCCCAAAGGATCACAATAGCTCTCTATGAATTATTCTTAACCAAAATGAAAATTCTTAAATTACAAATAGCAAATTTAAAACATAGATTGTAAGAAAGCTCAATAAGATAAAAAAGAAAGTTGAAAACCAACACAAATAAATCATACAAATAATTCAGGAAATAAAAATGAAATTAATGTATTAAAATTAAAAAACAAAGCCTTCTAGAAATAAAGAAATTGCTGAAATAATTTCAAAATACTCTTGAACACTTTAGCAATAGAAGAGACCAAGAAGATGAAATAATTTCAGTGTATGAAGACCAGTCTTTTAGATTAACAAGTCAGATAAAAATTTTTTTAAAATAAGGGAATGAATGAAGACTTTGAAAAATTTGAGATTATATAAAGCATCTAAATCTATCATTTATAGACATTATGGAGAGAGAAAAAAATGTAAAAAATTTACAAAACATATTTGATTAAATAATTCAGGAAAATTTTTCTGATATTACTAGAGATGTAGATATCCAGATACAAGAAATTCAAAGACTATCTGGAAGGTACCATACAACAAGAATATCACCAAGGCATATAGTCATGAGACTATCTGAAGTCAACATGAAAAAAAAAAAAAAGAAAAAAACGTAAAAGCAGCTAGAGAGATGCATTAAACCACCTATAAGGGAAATCTCATCAGACTAAAAGTAGACTTCTTAGCAGACACCCTACAAGACAGAAGGAATTGAGGTCCTATTTTTAGCCCTCTTAAAAAAATCCAGTCAAATATTTTACATCCCACCAAACTAAGCTTCATAAATGAAGGAGGAATAAAGTCTTTCCCAGATGAACAAATGCTAAGGGAATTTGTTACCACTAGACAAGACCTACAATAAATGCTCAAAGGACTTCTACACGTGGAAATAAAATAACAATATTCATCATCATAAAAGCACACATAAATACAAAGGTACCAGGAAGCATCTGCACCACTGGGCAGGTGGACCCACCCACTCTTACCAGTAGTAGCTGGGCAGGCAATTCTTTCTAGAGCTTCTGACCTAGTGATTCCACTTCTGTCTGAACTCAGCCAAGAGAGCAACCTCCTATTTTCCTGGGAAGTACCTGGGTGGCAAGTGGGTGACCTGCCCACCCCTGCTGCTTGTAGCTAGGCAGGCAATGCCTGTTAGACTTCCACCCCAGGGATCCCTCTTCTTCCTGAACGCAGCTGGAGAGTATAGCCTCCTGTTGTCCCAAGAAGCACCCCAATGGCAGGGCCAGTGAATCCGTAAACCCTGACCACTGGTAGCCAGGTGGGCAATGCTTGCTAGTGCTTCCAGCCCAATGGTCCTTCTTCCGTTTGAACTTAGCCAGAAGGCAAAGCCTTCTGTTTCCCTAAGAAATACTCAGATGTCATGGTGGGGGACTACCCACCTCTATGTCTTGGAGACAAGCAAGCCACATCTTCTGGAGCTTCCAGCATGGTAGACGTATATCTGTCTAAATTTGCTGAGAGGTGCAGCATCCGATTTCCCCCCAAACATCTTGATGGAAGATCAGGCAACTTCATCCACCTCTGCCTCTTATAGTCAAATGGGCCACATGCACTAAAAATTTCTGCACAGCATTCCTGCTTCTACCAGAACTCTGCAGGCAAATGCAAACTCATGTACTTCCAGAAAGCACTCAGACAGCAAATTTAGAAAAACCAGGTAAGGATACAGCCTGTCTGCTAACTACAGCCCCTGGCCTGAGGGAGCCCTAAGGACCAGAACACCCAACAAAAAATGCAGCTATGGAGACAGTAATTTGAGGGGGCTCCTCTAAGACCTAGAAGTGGATTAGTATTGAAGCTATTCAACTGAACCCACATTATACATGCAAAACCATAAGGGCAACAAATAAGATAAAAGCATTAAAATCCCATTTCAAAAACATCAATTTCAAAGACTGGAGAAACATCAGCCTACACAGAAGATAAATAACTAGCACAAGAACTCTGGAAACCCAAAAAGCCAGGGTCTTCTTACTTCTACAGGACTGAATTAATTTCCAAACAATGGCTTTTAAAAATGCTGAAATGACTAAAATGTAAGAAATATAAATGAGAAAACGGATAAAAATAATGATCATCTACATTCAGGAGAGAGATGAAACCCAATCCAAGGAATCTAGGAAATACAATAAAATGATGCAGAATATAAAAGATGAAATGATCACTTTAAGTAACAACCAGACTAAACTGATAGAGTTGAAACACTCACTTAAAAATTTTTCAGAATACAATACCAAATATTAGCATCAGAATTAACCAAGCTGATGAAAGAGTTTCAAAGCCTGAAGGACAGTTTTCCAAAATGTAAGTCAGGCAAAAATAAAGAAAGAACAATAAAGAAGAGTGAATAAAACCTCAGAGAAATACAGGATTCTAGAGAGACCAAATCTATGACATGTTTGCATCCCCAAAAGAGAGGAAGAGAAAGCAAGTAACTCGGAAAACACATTTTCAGATATTGTCCAAGAAATTTTATCCAATCTTGCTAAGATGTCAATATTCAAATTCAAGAAATACAGAGAACCCCTGTGAAGTATTATACAAGAAGTCACAAAGTCATCAGATTCTCCAAAATCAAAATTCCAAAAATAGGAAAGAAAGCTAGAGAGAAAACGGCAAAGGAAACCCCATCAGGCTAACAGTGGACCTTCCAGCAGAAACTCTATAAGCCTAAAGGGTTTGGGGACTGATATGGTTTGGCCATGCCCCCCATCCAAATCTCATCTTGAATTGTGATAATCCCCACGTGTCATGGGAGGGACCTGATGGGAGGTAATTGAATCATGAGGGCAGGTATTTCCCATGCTGTTCCTGTGATAGTGAGTAAGTCTCACAACACCTGATGGTTTTATAAATGGGAGTTTTGTGCAAACGTTCTCTTGCCTGCTGCCATGTAAGATGTGTCTTTGCTTCTTGTTTGCCTCCTGCCATGATTGTGAGGCCTGCCCAGCTGTGGGGATCTATGAGTCCATTAACACTCTTTCATTTATAAATCACGCAGTCTTGGGTAGGTCTTTATTAACAGCATGAGAACAGACTAATACAGAGGCCTATATTTAACATTTTTAAAGAGAAGAATTTCATGATCAGGCAAAGTAAGCTTCATAAGCATAGGAGAAAAATGATTCTTTTCAGACAATAAATGCCAAGGGAATTTGTTACCACCAAACCTGCCTTAAAAGAAGTCCTGAAAGAAGCGCTAAACACAGACAGTAAGCATTGCCAGCCACCACAAAAACATACTTACATACATAAATTATTTACACGATAATACAAACACACAATCAAGTGTGAACAATAGCCAGCTAACAACACAATGACAGGGGCAAACCTGCACATATCAATAGTAACCTTGAATGTAGGCAGGCTGAATTTCCCAATTAAAAGGCACGGAGTGGCAAGCTGGAAAAAGAAGTAAGATCCAACTGTATGACGTCAACAAAAGATTCATTTTACATGCAATGACACCCAAAGTAATGGCTCAAAAAAAAAAAAAAAGGGAGGGATGGAGAAAAAAATTATCAATCAAATGGAAAACAAAAGAAAGCAGGAATTGCTATTCTAATTTCTGGAAAAAAAAAATATTTTAAATCAAGAATGATTAAAAAAGTAAAATGAAAAACATGACATAGAGGTAAAAGGTTCAATTCAACAAGAAGTCCTAACAATCCTAAATATATATGCACCCATCACAGGAGCACCTAGATTCATAAAATAAGTTCTTAGAGAGTTACAAAGAGATTTGGATAACCACACAATAATAGTAGGTGTCACTAACGTTCCACTGATGATACCAGACAGATCATCGAGGCAGAAAACTAACAAAAATATTTGGATCCTGAACTAGGCATTGGACCAAATGTGCCAAACAGACATCTTGAGAACTATCCACCATAAAAACAAACAAAGAAAATAAAGTATACATTATTCTCATATGCACATGGCACATACTATAAAATCGACCACACAATCAGATATGAGAAAATCCTCAGCAAATTCAAAATACTAAAATTATATTAAACACACTCTCAGACCACAGCACAATAAAAATATAAATCAATACTAAGAAAATTGCTCAAAACCAATTACAAGGAAATTAAACAAACTGCTCCTGAATGACTTTTGAGTAAATGAAATTAAAGCAGAAATCAAGTAATTCTTTGAAACTAATGCTAATAAATATACAACATAGTAGAATCTCTGGGATGAAGCTAAGAAATGTTAAGAGGGAAGTTTATAGCACTAACCATCAAAATCAATAAGTTACAAAAATCTCAAATTAACAAATTAACATCACACCTGCAAGAACTAAAGAAACAAGAGTGAACTCACCTAAAGACTAGCCGAAGTCAAAAATAACCAAATCAGAGCTGAATTGAAGGAAACTGAGGTGTGAGTAACTATACAAAAGATCAACGAATCCAGGAATTGTTTCTTTGAAGGAAAAAATAATAAGTTGCTGGGCAGAGTAATAAAGAATAACTAACAAAAAAGATCCAAATAAAAACAATCAGGAAATGACCAAGGGGACATTACCAATGGCACACACCCAAAAACCAAAAACTCTAAGGGTGAAGGGAGGGGGAAAAAAAAAAAAAAAAAACTCTAAGAAACTACTATGAACACCTCTATGCACACAAATTAGAAAATCTAGAGGAAATAGATAAATTCCTGAAAACTACAATCCTCTAAGATTGAAGCAAGAAAAAATTAAATCCCTGAACACATTTATCATCAATACTGAAATTCAATCATTAATAAAAAACCTACCAACCAGGAAAAGTCCAGGACCAGACAAATTCAAAGCCATATTCTACCACGTGTATAAAGAAGAGCTGATACTATTCGTACTAAAATTACTGCAAAAAATTGAGGAAGAAGCAGTCATCTGTAACTCATTCTATGAAGCCATCATCATCCTGATACCAAAATGTGGCAGAGACACACATACACATACACAAACTTCAGGTCAATATCCTTGATGAACATAGAAGCAAACATTCTCAGCAGAATACTAGCAAACCAAACCCAGCAGCATATCAAAATGCTAATTCAACACAATCAAGTAGGTTTTATCCCTGGGATGCAAGGTTGCTTCAACGTGCATATCAATAAATGTAATTCACTACATTGAGAAAACTAGAAACAAAAATGACATGATTATATCAATAGATGCAGAAAAGGCTTTCAATAAAATTTAACATTGCTTTATGTTAAAAGTCCTCAAAAAAAGAGGTATTGGAGGAATTTAGGTCAAAATAGTAAGAGCCGTCTATGGCAAACCCACAGTCAATATTATACTGAATGGAAAAATGCTGCAAGCACTGCCCTTGAGAACTGGAACAAGAAAAAAAAAATGACCATCCTCACTACTCCTGTTTTTCTTAGAAATGGAATGTATAGCCAGAGAAATCAAATAAAAGAAAGAAATAAAATGTGTCTAACTAGGAAGAGAGGAAGTCAAACTATCTCTGTTTGCAGACAACATAATTCTATACTTAGAAAACCCGAGTGTCTGCCCAAAGATTCCTTCATCTGATAAGCAACCTCAAAACAATTTCAGGATATGAAATCAATGTACAGAAATGAGTGATTTTTCGGCCAGGTGCGGTGGCTCACGCCTGTAATCCCAGCACTTTGGGAGGCCGAGACGGGCAGATTACGAGGTCAGGAGAGCGAGACCATCCTGTCTAACATAATGAAACTCTGTCTCTACTAAAAATATTAAAAAATTACCCGGGCGTGGTGGCGGGCGCCTGTAGTCCCAGCTACGCGGAGGCTGAGGCAAGAGAATGGCATGAACCCGGGAGGCGGAGCTTGGAGTGAGCCGAGATCGCGCCACTGCACTCCAGCCTGTGCGGCAGAGCAAGATTCCGCCGAAAAAAAAAAAAAATCCGTAACCTTTCTATACATCAACAATGTCTAAGCTCAGAGGCAAATCAAGAACACAATCCCATTCACAATAGCCACAAGAAGCATAGAACACCTAGTAATAAAGCTAACTAGGGAGGTGAAAAACCTCTATGATAAGAATTACAAAACACTGCTCAAAGAAATTGGAGTTGATAAAAAGAAATGAAAATTTATTCCATTCTCATTGATAGGAATAATCAATATTATTAAAATGGCCATACTACCCAAAGCAATTTACAGATTCATTTATATGAAACTACAGATGATATTTTTCACAGAATTATTAAAAAAAAATTAATACAGAAGCAAAAAGAGTTTAAATAGCCAAGGCAATTTTAAGCAAAATGAATGAAGCTGGAGGCATTATGTTACCCAACTTCAAACCATATTATAAGGCTACAGTAAAAAATACAGCATGTCAGTGGCACAAAAACAGACATGTAGACCAATGAAACAGAATAGAGAGCACATAAATAATGTTGTAAGCCTGCAACTACATGATCTTTGACAAACTTGAGCAAAAAAGCAATGGGGAAGTGAATCCTTATCCAATAAATGATGCTGGGATAATAGGCTAGTGATATGCAGGAGACTGAAACTGAACATCATATATAGGCTATAGTAACCAAAATAGAATAATACTGGTACAAAAGTAGACATCTAAATAAATGAAACAGAATAGAGAACCCAGAAATAAAAGTCAAATACCTATAACCAACTGATCTTTGAAATTTTTGACAAAAATAATGTGAAAAGAACATCCTATTTAATAAATGGTTCTGAATAAATTGGCTAGCCATATGCAGAAAAATGAAAGTGGACCCCAATCTTTCCCATATACAAAAATTAACTCAATGTCAATTAAAAATTTAAATGTGAGACCACAGACTTACAAAAATTCCAGAGGAAAATCTAGGAAAACTTTTCTGGGCATTGGCCTGGGTAAAGAAGTTATCATTAAGACCTCAAAAGCAAATGTAAACAAAGTGAAAATAGACAAATGGGACTTAATTAAAGTAAACAGCTTCTGTACAGAAAGAAAATTTCAATATTATAAACTCACAACATACAGAATAGGAGAAAATATTTGCAAATTATGCCTTTGATAAATAACAAATATCCAGAATCTACACATAACTCAAACAATGTAATAAGGAAAAAAAAAAGCACATTAAAAAGTGAGCAAAGGACAGGAACAGACACTTCCCAAAATAAGACATAAAAGTGGCCAATGAACATGAAAAAATGCTCCACATCACAAGCCACCAGATAAATGCAAATCAATACCACAACAAGATACCATCTTACACTGATCAGAATAGTTAGCATTAAAAAGCCAAAAAAAAAAAAAAAAAAACCACAGATGTTAATGTGGATTCAGAGAAAAGAGAATGCCCATACACTCTTGATGAGAATGAGATGAAATTAATAAAACCTCAATGGAAAACAATATGGAGATTTCTCAAATAAGTAGAACTACCACTCGGTCCAATAATCAATCCCACTACTGAGCATCTACTCAAAGAAAAATAAATATTTATATAAAAAGAACAGTTGCACTTGCATTTTTATTGCAGCATCATTCACAATAGCAAAGTCATAGAATTAACCTAAGTGTCCATGAACAGATAATCAATAAAGAAAAATGTGAATGTATATGCGTATACACGTACATACACTCATTATATATATACACACAGGCACACACACTATACACATATACACCCTGTGGAATACATGTGTTTATATATATATATATATATATACACACACGTATGTACACATATATAATTTACACATATATAAAATATATTTATTAAAAGTTAAGAAACATTTATGTGTATAATATATATATTACATATATTAAATATGTGCATATATGTGTATATTATAATTACATATAAGTATATATTATATATTATACATATATGTGTTTATATACACCATGGAAATCTATGCAGCCATAAAAAAGAATAAAATTTTGTCTTTTGCAGTAAGATCAATGGAGCTGGAGAACATTATCCTCAGTGAAATAACTCAGAAACATAAAATCAAGTACTACACGTTCTCACTTATTAGTGGAAGTTAAACAATGGGTACACATGAACATTAAAATGAAAATAATAGACATTCGGATGACACAAGTAAGAATGGTGGAGGGGTGAGTATTTGAAAAGTACTTACCGGGTATTGTATTAGCCCATTCTCACATTGCTTTAAAGAAATACTTGAGACTGGGTAGTTTATTTTTAAAAATGAGGTTTGTCGGCTCAGTTTTACAGGCTGTACAGGAAGCATGGCAGCATCTGGTGTGCTTCTGGGGAGACCTCAGGAAACTTACTATCATGACAGAAAGCGAAGCAAGACCAGCACCTCACATGAACAGAGCAGGAGGAAGAGAGAGAAAGGAGAAGACCCATGCCCTTTTAAACACCCAGATCTTATGAGAACGCTATCATAGGACAGCACCAAAGGAACGGTGCTAAACCATTTATGAAGGACCACCCCTATGATCCAATCACCTTCCACCAGACCACGTCTTGAACATTGTTATTGACAATTCAACATGAGATTTGGTGGGGACACAGAACAAAACCACATTAAGTACATTGCTCACTATTTGGGTGATGGGTACACTACAAGTCCAAGCCTCACCATTGCACAGTATTATTTCCACGTAAAAAACAAACATGCACATTTACCTCCGGAATCTAAAATAATTTTTAAAAACCCATTGAGGTTGTGATTAAAAATTTTTAAAAAGAAATTTCATCAAAGTTTCCCATAATAATTGTGATTTTTCTATTTCTTCTTCATTATTCTAATGATAACAATCTCATGTATAATAGTTATATATATATATATTTGTTCTTTACATTTTTTAGATTTTAAGTTATATCATTAGATACATGAGATGCATACATATTATGCATTTTCAGTGATAATTTTTATTAAAATAAAAACTTTTTCATGTTAGAATTTTTCTTTCTAAATTCTATATTGTCATATATGATATGTTTTGGATCTGTTTCCCCACCAAATCTCATGTCGAATTGTAATCCCCAATGTTGGAGGTAGGTCCTGGTGGGAGGTGATGGATTAAGGGAGGAGTTTCTCATGAATGGTTTAGCACTATTTCCCTTGGTCGCAATAGTGAGTGAGTTCTTGTGAGATCTGGTCATTTAAAACTGTGTGGCATCTCTCCTCTCTCTCTTTTCCTCCTTCTCTGGCTTTGTGAAGTGCCTTATTTTCCCTTCAATTTCCAAGATGATTGGAAATTCCCTGAGGCCTCCTCAGAAGCTGATGCCACCATACTTCCTGTACAGCCTACAGAACCATGAGTGCATTAAAACTCTTTCTTTATAAATTATCGAGTCTCAGGTATTTCTCTATAGCAATATAAGAATGGACTAACACAGTATGCTAATATACTATATTATCTATCTGTTTTAGACTTTTTAGGAATGACTTTCTGCTCCCTTTCATTTGCAAGTTTCCTGGACTTTTAAAATCTAAATTCATGTCTTATAAATATACATTGTTTCTTTTTCAACCAAATTCAGAATCTCTCTTAGTTACCAGACAAATTTAGTCAGTTCAACTTATAATTTGTGATACATTTGGATGTATTTAACTCTCTATATTTCTGGTTTTCTGTTTACCATGTTATGTCTATGTTTATTTCAAGTATTTCTTTAACGGAATGTTTTCTGACAATTCTCAATTTTTTGAAAGTGGTACATTCTTTTTCTTTTCTTTTTTCTCTTTTTTTTTTTTTTTGATCATGCAGTGGCATGATCATGGCTCACTTCAACCTCTGCCTCCTGGGTTCAAGCAATTCTTCTGCCTCTACCCTCCAAAGTAACTGGGATTACAGTTCCGTGCCACCAAGTCTGGCTAATTTTTTTTGTATTTTTAGTAGAAATGGGGCCTCATCATTTTGGCAGGCTGGTCTCTAACTGCTAGCCTCAAGTGATCTATTCACCTCTCCTCTCAAAGGTCTGAGATTGCTGAAACTTGTACATTCTATTTCTAATCTTTCTCAGGTTACTGCTAAATTTTTAGCCTCAATTTGTAAGCTTTTTTTTGAAATGATGTAGAGTTTATCATTATCTACATACATATTCCCTAAAATAGAACAAAAACTTTAGAATGCTTTACATAGTAAAACTTCCAATATACCAGAGAATATCAGAAACTTGAGCAAACCAGCAAAAATTAAAGGAAGAGAATTAAAAAATTGTCCATAGTTAGTATGAAATAATATGTAAGGGACAAAATAACATGTCATTTGTCAGATTAATGGTGAATATACAATTTTATGTTGTAAGACTGCAACTACATGATCTTTGACAAAAGATCCTGTAGATCCTTCATTTATATTAAAAATATTTTTCTCTTTTTTCAGAACTTAACAGATTAAGGATACAAGAAGTAAATAAGAAGTAAACATCTACAACCAATAAGGTCTATTTGAAATGCAGAAAACTTCATATTCCATAAACAAATATTTATACTTTTTATGTCCTGACATAATTTACAGAAAGTGTGCATATATTTAGCCACAAAGTACACCTGAAACAAAGCAAGACAGAGAGATGTAACATGTTCTCTTATCATGATCCAGTGTAATTTGAATTAAATAGCTTTTAGAAATTAACAAACACTCATAAAGTCTTCTGGAACAAAAAAGAAGCTGGTGGTATAGAAACAAGAACATGGACTTCAATCCTTGTGGAAAACAACTATTACAAAGAAAATTTATAGCTTTGAATAGTTTTATTTTTTGAACCCCCAAAATTAATGGACTCAGTATCCACCTCTTCAGAAATTTGTAAAGCAAAAACAGAAAAAGTAGAAGGAAAGTAGAAAAAGGGATTTAACCATGAAGTTAAATTTAATATCAGAAGAGAGAAGAGTGAAAAAATTATATGAAACTAAAAACTAATTATTTGAGTAATACAATAAGTAAATCTTAAAAGTCTGATTTTTAAAAATAAACTAAAAATATGATATTTGATATGGAAAGGAAATTAAAACCACAACAGTCTATTATGAACATCTCTATAGTAATTGATTTGAAATTTTAGAATAAATTGATGGCAACATAATAAGGCATACATTATAAAAGCAGATTCGAGAAGAAATAGAAAACAAAGGGTACCCCATAATATATCCATCTAATATGTACCTATAAAATTTTAAAAAAAGAAAACAAACAGATCAACACCCCCTAGAAAGGTGATTATAAATACATCATTTAGATTTCTGGTTAAATGTGGTAAACTATGCATGCACATTTATTGTGATATATCATGACATTCCATTCACATGCTTATTAAGGCATTTTTAAGTCATATATCAAATAATATGAGATAAGAAGACAGAAGATCAGAATTGTCGAATAATTTTAAGTTCGAAGTTGATAAATAAGTGATAACTTACTTGTCAGATACAAAAAAGCTGAAGACTAAATGTCCCTGATGATGGATGAGAGAAAAAAAAAACTCAATCTGCATGGTGTAATTCCTGAAAGGTTAATTAAATAGAGGCAAACTGTATTTATACGAATATGAATGGGAATGGATCTGAAAACCAAAAAGATCGTCAAAGTCTATAAATGAGAGGGAAAAACTCAAAAAGACAGATTTGGTAAAACATCTGCTGAAGAACAGAGAGAACTCAACTCAAAACCTCTTTCAATGCTGGGGTCCTAGATCAGTGAGAACTCAGAATTTCTTTCTATTTCTGTTTCTTAGATCACTGGAATTTAGGTTTATATCTATAGGCGACATTGTACAGTTCTTCATGGTTTCCACTGACCAGCCTAAAATACATAAATACAATGATAAGAGTTGCCTAACAAAATGACTATTCTGCCTGAAGAATCTAGAATATTAGACTCAACCATCCCTCAGTGTTCACCTTTTAGTGACTGATATAGTTTGACTGTGTCTCCACCGAAATCTCATCTGGAATTACAGATCCCATAATTCCCAAGTGTTGTGGGCGGGACCTGGTGGGAGGTAATTTAATCTTTGGGGCAGTTGCCCTCATGCTGTTCTCATGTTAGTGAGATCTCACAAGATCTGATGGTTTTATAAGGGGTTTTTCCCCCTTTTTCTTGTCACTTCTCCATCTTGTCACCCCGTGAAGCATGTGTTTTCTTCCCCCATCTAACATGATTGTAAGTTTCCAGAGCCCCCCGCTAGACATGCTGAACTGTGAGTCATTAAACCTCTCTCCTTTATAAATTACCCAATCTTAGGGATGTCTTTATTAGCAGCATAAGAACGGACTAACACAGTGGCTCTCTTAGTTTTGAATAAATAACCAAATGTTATTAGAATTTTGGAAATAACCTTTTATGTAAAAGTGAAAATGAAACAAAATAAAATCATCGTAAATACTGAAGGTAAAGAATTCTAAAAGCTATGGGGAAGAGGTCATGGATAAGGTCATAAATAAGGAAACAATGAAATCAGACCTCTCAGTAGAAATCCTGATATTAGAAGGTAATGAAGTATTGCCTTAAAATTACTGAGGGAAAATTATCTTAAATCTATAATTTTATTTATTTACTTATTTAGTATGTCAAAAGCATTTAACAAATTTATTGTGGCAAAAAACACTTAACATGAGATCTACCCTTGAACAAACTTTTTAAGTTTTACAAATATTGTCTACTATAGGTACAATGTTATGCAGCAGATCTCTAAAATTTATTCATTTTTATAATTTAAACTTTATACCCCTCGAAAAGCAAGTCCCTATTTCCCCTTTCACCAGCTCTTGGTACTACCATTCTATACTCTGTTTCTCTGAGTTTGACTATTTTAGATACCTCATATAAGTGGAATTATGCAGTATTTTTAATTATGTGACAGGATTGTTACACTTAGCATAACATCCTAAAGATTTACGGCAGGAAAAGAAGCAAAGTTTCATTTGTATTTACAGCTACTCCCCATGACTGGACTTACTACTTGTGCTCTTCCTCCTGTCAGATCAGTGGCAGCATTATATTCTCATAGGAGCATGAACCCTATTGTGAACTGCGCATGTGAGGAAGCTAGGTTGCACACTCCTTTGCCTCATGATTTGTCAGTGTCTTCCATCATCCCCAGATAGGACCATATAGTTGCAAGAAAACAAACTCAGGGCTCCCACTTTTTCTATGTTATGGTGAGTTGTATAATTATTTCATTATGTATTACAATGTAATAATAAAGAAATAAAGAACACAAAAAATGTAATTCACTTGAATCATACTGAATCCCTCCTCAACCCTCACCTCCACACTACCTGCCTGTGGAAAAATTGTCTTCCACAAAACCAGTCCCTGGGGTCAAAACGGCTGGGGACAACTGTTCTAGGGGCTGAGAGATCTGTGTTGAATGAGTTATAAACTTCATTTAGATAACAGGTTTTGAGAAGATATCCAGGACCTTCTTTTCTGCTTTCTGAGTGTTAAGCTAGGCTTAATCTTATGTGTCCTAGGGCAACTTATGTATCTCTGAATAAGGAACACGGCTTCCTTCTCTTATGGCATTGATATCTCTGGAGCTGGATGAGGGGAGATTCTAGAAAGAGAAAATTTGGAGCCATTTGGGCAAGCTATAAGACCTGAAGACACCTAAAGCCATAGTTCTCAATGTTTTTTCATTGTGGCTAAAATTAAAGAACAGAAATGTTTTTGTCAACACCTACACCACCTAGTAAAAAGCCTCAAAAGTTATTGCAACATCAAGTACACTATTCCCTAAGCTAATTCTTCTCTAAGATTTTTTCATTATTTTTCTAGTTGAAACATTCCTTTGGTGCTTCTTACATCCATATGTGACAGATCAAATATTCATTGACTTTGTTTGCTCATTTTCTGTTTCTGCTTTAGTTACTTGTTGTATGTATATAATATATATGTATGTATACATACTTTGGCTTACATAAATTCTAAAGTCATAATTTTTTGGATGGAGAAAAGGCTATATATTTGTAAAGCATCTTCTTAATATATTAAAATTGTGATTATATCTTCTATACTACTTTGTATCTTTTTTTTATTATTATACTTTAAGTTCTAGGGTACATGTGCATAATGTGCAGGTTTGTTACATATGTATACTTGTGCCATGTTGGTGTGCTGCACCCATCAACTCGTCAGCACCCATCAATTCATCATTTATATCATGTATAACTCCCAATGCACTCCCTCCCCCCTCCCACCTCCCCATGATAGGCCCCAGTGTGTGATGTTCCCCTTCCGAGTCCAAGTGATCACATTGTTCAGTTCCCACCTATGAGTGAGAACATGCAGTGTTTGGTTTTCTCTTCTTGTGATAGTTTGCTAAGAATGATGGTTTCCAGCTGCATCCATGTCCCTACAAAGGACGCAAACTCATCCTTTTTTATGGCTGCATAGTATTCCATGGTGTATATGTGCCACATTTTCTTAATCCAGTCTGTCACAGATGGTCATTTGGGTTGATTCCAAGTCTTTGCTATTGTGAATAGTGCCGCAATAAACATACATGTGCATGTGTCTTTATAGCAGCATGATTTATAATCCTTTGGGTATATACCCAGGAATGGGATGGCTGGATCATATGGTACTTCTAGTTCTAGATCCTTGAGGAATCGCCATACTGTTTTCCATAATGGTTGAACCAGTTTACAACCTCACCAACAGTGTAAAAGTGTCCCTATTTCTCCACATCCTCTCCAACACCTGTTGTTTCCTGACTTTTTAATGATTGCCATTCTAACTGGTGTGAGATGGTATCTCATTGTGGTTTTGATTTGCATTTCTCTGATGGCCAGTGATGATGAGCATTTTTTCATGTGTCTGTTGGCTGTATGAATGTCTTCTTTTGAGAAATGTCTGTTCATATCCTTTGCCCACTTTTTGATAGGGTTGTTTGTTTGATTTTTTTCTAGTAATTTTGTTTGAGTTCTTTGTAGGTTCTGGATACTAGCCCTTTGTCAGATGAGTAGGTTGCAAAAATTTTCTCCCATTCTGTAGGTTGCCTGTTCACTCTGATGGTAGTTTCTTTTGCTGTGCAGAAGCTCTTTAGTTTAATTAGATCCCATTTGTCAATTTTGGCTTTTGCTGTCGTTGCTTTTGGTGTTTTAGACATGAAGTCCTTGCCCATGCCTATGTCCTGAATGGTACTACCTAGATTTTCTTCTAGGGTTTTTATGGTATTAGGTCTAACATTTAAGTCTCTAATCCACCTTGAATTAATCTTCGTATAAGGAGTAAGGAAAGGATCCATTTTCAGCTTTCTACTTATGGCTAGCCAATTTTCCCAGCACCATTTATTAAATAGGGAATCCTTTCCCCATTTCTTGTTTTTGTCAGGTTTGTCAAAGATCAGATGGCTGTAGATGTGTGGTATTATTTCTGAGGACTCTGTTCTGTTCCATTGGTCTATAGCTCTGTTTTGGTACCAGTACCATGCTGTTTTGGTTACTGTAGCCTTGTAGAATAGTTTGAAGTCAGGTAGCGTGATGCCTCCAGCTTTGTCCTTTTGACTTAGGATTGTCTTGGCAATGCGGGCTCTTTTTGATTCCATATGAACTTTAAAGCAGTTTTTTCCAATTCTGTGAAGAAACTCATTGGTAGCTTGATGGGGATGGCATTGAATCTATAAATAACCTTGGGCAGTATGGCCGTTTTCACGATATTGATTCTTCCTATCCATGAGCATGGTATGTTCTTCCATTTGTTTGTGTCCTCTTTGATTTCACTGAGCAGTGGTTTGTAGTTCTCCTTGAAGAGGTCCTTGACATCCCTTGTAAGTTGTATTCCAGGTATTTTATTCTCTTTGAAGCAATTGTGAATGGAAGTTCATTCATGATTTGGCTCTCTGTTTGTCTGTTACTGGTGTATAAGAATGCTTGTGATTTTTGCACATTAATTTTGCACATAAGATACTTTGTATCTTATATTATCTTTCCCATCAGAAAAACCCTCACCCAGCTTCTTTCTTTCTCCCCATTTTAGACGAAACACTTATGTGTACTATTTTTCACTGCATCTTGAAAACAACACTGCCAGCGCTTTTATCATTTTTTTATTATTTCCTCAGAGAAACTCCTTAAACCAAGAGTCTTATTTTCCCTACTTAAGTCAGATTTTAAAGATTTTAAAATACTCTGCAAAATTCTAAATTATGATGCAATTCAATTAGTGTGATGTTTTAGAATATAGAGCTATTGTATGTTTAAGTTCTTTGTCTGTTTTCCTTAGTTTTTTACTTCCTTGTTTTTTATCTCCTTACTTTAAAGATAGATTCCAATTTTCTAATACCCATACTTTTTATGACATCTTACAAAACTTTACAATATTTCTTTTAAAATTCAAGATTTCATAAAAGGTTTAAGATGATTTCTTTTAACATTTTTGAGCAGCATGCATTTTGAATATTCTAAATTTCTAGGATTTGGTTTATAGGTCCAACTTTAATGCTACTTTTTAAAATCAATAAATTGCAATGTCTTTAAAAGCATACATAAGCAAATAAAATCAGATTGTCCTTAGAACTATGTCTGTCTTTTTTTTGTTCATAATTTTTATTTTTACACATTCAAAACTAAGACAACATGCTATTAATATCCCAGGATCTGGGAGAAATAGAAATATAGCCATTCAATTTTTGATCAGCTTGACTGCATTATCCCTAAGTTTATTTTTTGCTAACACCATATCCTCTAAATCTAGAAAGTTGTACAGGCACCCCAACTGGGCTGTTATTTACTGCCCTCTATTACCTCTAAACTATTATAATAGCCACAATAAAACAGGCTTTGCTAGAACTAACACATATGCCAAAAGTGTTTGGACTCATGAAATTCACATATTGTTCTCCATTTGCTCAATATAGGACTTTCAAATTGGGAGAACTAACACTTTTAATAGTTTTTCTATTTCATATCACCACAGTATATAAGAGAAATATTGGATGAACAAAATGCAATTTTATCATTTGAGAATAAATTACACATTCAATAATATGACCAGATAATTTTTGTGGTTTCAGGCAAAAAGTATGTACACAACATGAATCAAACTCTGACCAAAACGGAAGCGGAATTTACCATTAAACATTATTTGGTGAAGCAATGAATAATCTACCTTTTAGTTGCATTTGGTGGTTCAGCTTGGGGGCCAGGAAAATACTTGTTTGTAGTCTCTAATAATTTTAAAATATTTTTTACGTAATATCTGATTTGAACAAAATATATATACATTGTAAAGAATAATAATTATACAAGCACCTCCCAATCCACCAACAAATAAAAGAACTAAAACATTACCAAAATTGTTGTATCTATCTGCATGCTCCATTCTTATTCCATTGTCTTGCATCTACCCTCCACATTCACTGCCAGGCCATAACCACTGCCATCAATCTTGCATTTATTATCTCTACCCTTTTAATACACTTTATTGTACATGTATATGTCCCATTGTTGCTGGCGGGCCCCTTCAGGTTATTGACTTCACCACCCAAAAAATTCTTGAGAGCAAGTCTGAAGTAAAAGCAAGCAAGATACTTTATTGCAAAGCAAAAGTACACTCTGACAGCTGATCAGAGTAGTCTCCTCACAGGTGAAACAGCACCAACTAACACTGGAGAAACTCGCTTTATGGGAGTCTTACATAATTATTCATGAAGGGGTGGGAAGGGGTGTTGCTGTCACGTATGTTATGGGTTGTTTTCTATAAGCACATGTGCGGAGATTTAAGATGCTAATGAAACATATAATACATACAGTACAATACATTGTATGTCTCATTAGTATCTTAAATCTCTCCCCAAGGGTGTGTCTTTTACTTTATAATGAGTGTAAGTCAACTCAAGGACGCTAACATTGGTTTTTCACTTCTGCAAATTGGGGAATTTTCCCTTCTGCTCTTTTACTTTCTTGCTGCAGTATGTTCTAACCATGAGCTCAGGATGTGATCTGTGCACTGTTTGGATAGTTTGTTCTTTCCATCCATTTGACAAGTTCTTTTGTTTCCTGTCTAGGAAGGCTATGGCCACCCTATGTAATATACTTTATTTTCTCTTTCAGAGTCTTTGGGTCCATATTCTTGAGGGTTGTTGAAGGGCTAGGTCACTTCTAGAGCAGCTTCATGCTGAGAGACAACAGTGTCCCTGCTGAGCCAGGGTCTGAAAGTCTCTTTCTACCTGATTTAAACATTATGGTCATATCCTACAATAGAATAGGCTAGAGTTTCTGCATAACCATCATTTTGATGTGGAACTGTTGCCACCTAAAAGACACAAAGTTTACAAGGAGGTTAAACAAGTAGGTCCCAAAGATTAGTAGTAACAATATATTGAGGAAAGCGTTTCTTCCCCATCCGGGTTGGCCTATTCCACCCAGTTTTCTTGTGGGAAAAACTATGAGCAAAACAAAGTGTAACATAATTGTACCAAAATAAAAGATTCACAGATCAAGAACAAAGAAAGCTGTTTAACTCTGATGCTTTGGGTCCTGGTTGCCTGGTTGTTTCTTGAACAGAAGCTTTAAATCCTCCAGTGCTTCATATAAATAGCCTGGAGTCTGTATCAAGGGTTTCTGTGAAGACTCAAATGGAACAATTTCTTTGTTCTTGATAAGTGCACCCAAGGTCCCATACCTCTAAGTTTTACTGCAGTTGTTTTACTCAGGAGCACCTGATATGTACTACTTAATTTAGGTTGCAATTGATTACTTGAGGAACTCTTCTTTTATGTCTTAAGACAGACCATGTTTTTGTTGTTGTTGTTGTTTGTTTGTTTTTGTTTTTTTGCTTTTACTTGATAGATGATGTTTTCTGCTTTTACTCTGAGGGAGTATATCCCCCTCAGAGTTTGATGCTGGGAGAACTTGGTTCCCATACCCTTGAAGTGCCTTTTGTACTAGCCCTAAATTTAAAACTTAGGGGTAGAGTGAAAAATCCTAGTCTGGCATTTGCCATCAACACCAATGATAATGCAGCATTTGCAGATAGTGATCCAGGACAGAAAGTAAGAACTAGCAGTCCAGACCCTGTGTCCACAAGGAAATCAATATATTTACCTGACACATCTAGGTTTATCTAAGACTCTGTTGCTATGATTGGGACTGATTGCCTCATCAGAGCCATTGTAGGCCTTGGGCCCCTTCAGTCTTTCGCCAGGGGCAGCAAGGCATTAGGAGTCCCATCCTCCCCTCAGAATTTGGGACCTTTCTCCATTGCCCATTTTTTTGCCACATTGATGACAGGACCCAGAGGGATTGCGAGCCTGTAGGCCCTTGTTACTCACTTGGCATTCTAGACTCCAGTGTCTTGACTTTCCACAGGTACGGCAAGGCTCTTGGGGTTTCTCCCAAGATGAGCTGGAGGTGGGAGTTTTTCTCCCATGGCAAGGGCCAACAATTGGCCCTCTCTTTAGTCTCTCTCTCTGCCTTTCTTGGTTCTTATGTGCCTCTTTTGCCTATCTCAGTTATTGAAGACCACAAAAGCTACATTTAGCAGGTTATGTGTGGGGATATGGGTACCCATGGCCAGCTTTTGTAATTTTATAAGACCATGGCTATGTTTCCCCAGGCCATTTTAAAAGATAAGGACAAGGCCTGGAATTCCTCCATATACCTTGGGGGTCCTCAGAGAATCGTCTTAGGCTTTGTTTGCACTGGGATAAATTTGAAATGTGAAAGGGACGTGGATTTGAATTATCTTGACTCTTCATTTGCTATTTCCCTGAGGAGAAGTATTGTCTGTTTTTCATTTCAGGTAGGTGATATGATGCTTCACTTCAAGTTGTCCCAATAAGATTGTGCTCCTCATGAAGTGGAAACCAAACAGGTTGATATGAAGGGTGAATTAGTGTGTTTTCATGGTGCTCATAAAGACACACCTGAGACTGGCAGGAAGAATAGGTTTAATTGGACTTCGAGTTCCCATGGCTGGGAGGCCTTAGAATCATGGAGGGAGGCAAAAAGCGCTTCTTGCATGGTGGTGACAAGGAAAATTAGGAAGAAACAAAGTGTAAACCCGTCATAAATTGATCAGATCTCGTGAGACTTATTCACTATCACAAGAATAACATGGGAAAGACGGGCCCTCATGATTGAATTACCTCCCCCTGGGCTCCTCCAACAACACAGGAGAATTCTGGGAAATACAATTCAAGTTGAGATTTGGCTGGCAACACAGCCAAACCATATTATTCTTCCCTGGCCCTTCCAAGTCTCATGCTCTCACATTTCAAAACCAATCATGTCTTCCCAACAGTCCCCCAAAGTCTTATTTCAGCATTAACCCAAAAGTCCACAGTCCAAAGTCTCATCTGAGACAGGGCAACTCCCTTCTGCCTATGAGCCTGTAAAATCAAAAGCAAGCTAGTTACTACCTAGATACAATGGAGGTACAGGTATTGGGTAAATACAGCCATTCTAAATGGGATTGGCCAAAACAAAGGGGTTACAGAGCCCAAGTAGTCTGAAATACAGTAGGGCGGTAAATTTTAAAGCTACAAAATGATCTCCTTTGGCTCCAAGTCTCACATCCAGGTTACACTTATGCAAGAGGTAGGTTTCCATAGTCTTGGGCAGCTCCACCCCTGTGGCTTTTCAGGGTATAGCCTCCTTCCTGGCTGCTGTCACAGGCTGGCATTGAGTGTCTGTGGCTTTTCCAGGCACATGGTGCAAGCTGTAAGTTGATCTACTATTCTGGGGTCTGGACGACGGTGGCCCTCTTCTTACAGCTCCACTAGATGGTGCCCAAGTAGGGACTCTGTGTGGGGGCTCTGACCCCCCATTTCCCTTCCACACTGCTCTAGCAGAGGTTCTCCATGAGGGCCTGCCCCTGCAGCACACTTTTACCTGGGCATCCAGGTGTTTCTACACATCTTCTGAAATCTAACTGGAGGTTTCCAAACCTGGGAGATACAATTAAAGTTGAGATTTGAGTGGGGAAACAACAAAACCATGTCAGAGGGAGAGTAGTAGAAGACTATAAGTCTGGTGGGGAAAGATCACTAGGAGAAATATAAACATGAGACGTTTTAGAGACAATCCTTGAACTAGATTTTAGAAAAGGATAGCTGTTGATGGGAGGCACATTTCCTAATACAGAGTCATTAATTATGTTAGCTTCCCCAAACAAAAAAAATCAGAGGCACTCTGATTTTTTGAATTTTGAGCTTTTCTGCACTGCTTTTTCCCCATCTTTGTGGTGTTATTTACCTTTGGTCTTTGATGATGGCGATGTACAGATGGGTTTTGGTGTGTATGTCCTTTCTGTTTGTTAGTTTTCCTTCTAACAGTCAGGACCCTCAGCTGCAGGTCTGTTGGAGTTTGCTTGAGGTCCACTCCAGTTAGGCTACTCCCAGTTAGGCTCTCCCAGTTAGGCTACTCTGGGGTCAGGGACCCACTTGAGCAGGCAATCTGTCCGTTCTCAGATCTCAACCTCCGTGCTGGGAGAATCACTATGCTCTTCAAAGCTGTCAGACAGGGACATTTACATCTACAGAGGTTTCTGCTGCTTTTTGTTTAGCTATGCCCTGTTCCCAGAGGTGGAGTCTACAGAGGCAGGCAGACCTCCTTGAGCTCCAGTGGGCTCCACCCAGTTCGAGCTTCCAGGCCGCTTTGTTTGCCTACTGGAGCCCCAGCAATGGCGGGTACCCCTCCCCCAGCCTTGCTGCCACCTTACAGTTAGATCTCAGGCTGCTGTGCTAGCAATTAGGGAGGCTCCCTGGGTGTGGGACCCTCCAAGCCAGGTGCGGGTATAATCTACTGGTGCACCATTTGCTAAAACCCTTGGTAAAGCGCCGTATTAGGGTGAGAGTGACCGATTTTCCAGGTGTTGTGTGTCACAGTTTCCCTTGGCTAGGAAAAGGAATTCCCTTCCCCCTTGTGATGGGTGAGGTGATGCCTCCTCCTGCTTTGGCTCTCGCTGGTTGGGCCGCACCCACTGTCCTGCACAGACTGTCCAACAGGCCCCAGTGAGATGAACCCAGTACCTCAGTTGGAAATGCAGAAATCAACTGTTTTCTGTGTCGCTCACGCTGGGAGCTAGAGGCTGGAGCTGTTCCTATTCAGCCATCTTGGTGCCCCCTCCTCAGAATCACTGAGTTTTAATTTAAAATTCCACAATCACTGAGGTATCCCTCTACCATGATCACAGGTTCCCTCACTGTGCCAAGTGACTGCTGCTGAAGGTTTGGAAAGGGATGGCATCAGCAAATTGAGATCGTTTTTCCTACTCTCCTCAGTGCCTCATTTAGTTATATGCAGTTAAAACTAGGTAATGTGATCATTCATATGATTTTTGGTTTTTATGAATGTTTTGATGTGTATAGATAGTTGTCAAATTTAGTGTTCCTGTGAGAAGGCTGATCAGAGCAGGCTGCTCTTTGGCTATTTTGCTTTGCCTATAGAATCTGTGTTCTTCTCTTAGTTTCTTTAGAGGAAAAAATGAAATTATGATTTTAATATAAAACTTTTATGTAGATATAGTTCACACACCATACAATTCACTCACTTAAAGTGAACAATTTAATGTTTTCAGTAGATTCACAGACCTGTGTAACTGTAACAAATTTTAGAACATTTCCCTCACTCCAAAAAGAAACCCCATATATCTTAACCTTCATCTTCCATTTTATCCCAAAATTTCTTCATCCCCAGGCAGCCATCACTCTACTTTCTGTTTCTATTAATTTACCTATTATGGACATTTGATAGAAATGGGATCATATACTATGTAGTCCTTTGCAACTCACTTTTTAAATTAGTAAAATTGTTCCAAGGATTATCCTTGTTGTATCATGTACCAGTACTCTATTACATTTTATGACTGAGTAATATGTTATTTTATGGATGTACTACATTTTGTTTATTCATTTATTAATTCATGGGCATTTGGGTTCTTTTTGCTTTTTGATCATTGTGAATAATGCTGCTATAAACATTTATGTGCATGTTTTTGTGAACATGTATTTCATTTTGGGGGGCATATATGTAACAGTAAAATAGCTGCAGATAATTAATCCCAAAAGACCCATCTTCAGACACCATAATCCCAAATGTTGAAATACCATAGGAACAAAATAAGTCAAAATCCTAAAAGTCTAAAATGCCTAACATCTAAAATTCCTAAAAAATCGCAATTGCAAAAGATTAAAATTCTGAATGTTACAATCCTGAAAGCAAATTCTGGGAAAGGGATTAGTGTGTTTTAAATTTCATACAGGAGTGTTCTATCATGTTAGTTCGGTGAAACTATTATCTGTTCATTGTCTTTTTAGAAATTATGTATGGTTTAAGGAGATGTGTATGGTCCCAAGTTGACAAAGGCTGAACTTGTGGGTTTGATTTTAGGTGTCGATTTAACTGGATTAAGAAATACCTTGAAACCTGGTAAAACATCATTTTGAGCGTGGATGTGAGAGTGTTCCAGAGATTAGTTCATGAGTCTGAGTGGACTAGGTAGGGAAAAATCTGCCTCAATGTTGGTGACATGGTTGGGCTTTGTGTCCCCACCCAAATCTCATCTAGAATTGTAATCCCCAGATGTTGAGGAAAGAATCTGGTGGGAGGTGATTGCATCATGGGGCCAGTTTCACCTACACTGTTCTCATGACAGTGAGTGAGTTTTCATGAGATCTGATGGTTTTATAAGTGCTTGGCAATTTCCTCCTTTTCTCACACTCTCTTCTGCCACCTTGTGAAGAAGGTGCCTGCTTCCCCTTCCACCGTGATTGTAAGTTTCCTGAGGCCTCCCAAGCTATGCAGAACTGTGAGTCAATTAAATCCTGTTTGTTTATAAATTACCCTGTCTCAAGTAGCATCTTTATAGCAGTGTGATAATGGACTAATACAATTGGCAAGCACTATCTAATCAGACAGAGACCCGGAGATATCAAATGCAGGAGTCTCTCTTTCATAGCTGTAAGAGCCATTTCCCCTGCTGCCTTAGACATCCGAAATTCAGCTTCATGAAAGTGCATTTTTATAATGTTGACTGTGTAGGTAAACATTGTGCATGTGCATAAAAACATTGAAATATTCTCAATAAATAAAGAGATACTCTTTTTGTATACCTGCTTTTGTGACAGATAAAACATTAAGATATCTTTGAGCAACTGAATATGAGATAGTTAACAATCACAGTTTTTGATCCATCTTGTCAAAAGACAGGTTGTCTGTCACAGTGTTTCAGATAATTGTAGTTATAAAGCTGGGTGCACACAATTACTAACCATAGTGATAAGCATTTATACATTCTGTTTGTGACTTATTTTTTTGTGAATATGATTTATCTGCTCACAACTGTTATGCAGTTATCATTAGCATACCTAAGTGTTTATATTTGCAAAAATATGTATGTTTATTTTTTTTTATTTTTTATTTTATTTATTTTTTTTTTTTTTATTATACTTTAAGTTCTAGGGTACATGTGCATGACGTTTTATCATGTTAACTCCCCAATGCAATCCCTCCCTCCTCCCCCCTCCCCATGATAGGCCCCAGTGTGTGATGTTCCCCTTCCCGAGTCCAAGTGATCTCATTGTTCAGTTCCCACCTATGAGTGAGAACATGCGGTGTTTGGTTTTCTGTTCTTGTGATAGTTTGCTAAGAATGATGGTTTCCAGCTGCATCCATGTCCCTACAAAGGACGCAAACTCATCCTTTTTTATGGCTGCATAGTATCCATGGGTATATGTGCCACATTTTCTTATCCAGTCTGTCACAGATGGACATTTGGGTTGATTCCAAGTCTTTCCTATTGTGAATAGTGCCGCAATAAACATACATGTGCATGTGTCTTTATAGCAGCATGATTATAATCCTTTGGGTATATACCCAGTAGTGGGATGGCTGGGTCATATGGTACATCTAGTTCTAGATCCTTGAGGAATCGCCATACTGTTTTCCATAATGGTTGAAATAGTTTACAATCCCACCAACAGTGTAAAAGTGTTCCTATTTCTCCACATCCTCTCCAACACCTGTTGTTTCTGACTTCTTAATGACTGCCACTCTAACTGAGTGAGATGGTATCTCATTGTGGTTTTGATTTGCATTTCTCTGATGGCCAGTGATGATGAGCATTTTTTCATGTGTCTGTTGGCTGTATGGATGTCTTCTTTTGAGAAATGTCTGTTCATATCCTTTCCCCACTTTTTGATGGGGTTGTTTGTTTTTTTCTTGTTTTTGTTTGAGTTCTTTGTAGATTCTGGATATTAGCCCTTTGTCAGATGAGTAGGTTGCAAAAATTTTCTCCCATTCTGTAGGTTGCCTGTTCACTCTGATGGTAGTTTCTTTAGCTGTGCAAAAGCTCTTTAGTTTAATTAGATCCCATGTGTCAATTTTGGCTTTTGCTGCCGTTGCTTTTGGTGTTTTAGACATGAAGTCCTTGCCCATGCCTATGTCCTGAATGGTACTACCTAGATTTTCTTCTAGGGTTTCTTATGGTATTAGGTCTAACATTTAAGTCTCTAATCCATCTTGAATTAATTTTCGTATAGGGGTAAGGAAAGGATCCAGTTTCAGCTTTCTACTTATGGCTAGCCAATTTTCCCAGCACCATTTATTAAATAGGAATCCTTTCCCCATTTCTTGTTTCTCTCAGGTTTGTCAAAGATCAGATGGCTGTAGATGTGTGGTATTATTTCTGAGGACTCTGTTCTGTTCCATTGGTCTATATCTCTGTTGTGGTACCAGTACCATGCTGTTTTGGTTACTGTAGCTTGTAGTATAGTTTGAAGTCAGGTAGCGTGACGCCTCCAGCTTTGTCCTTTTGACTTAGAATTGTCTTGGCAATGCGGGCTCTTTTTTGTTCCATATGAACTTTAAAGCAGTTTTTTCCAATTCTGTGAAGAAGTCCTTGGTAGCTTGATGGGGATGGCATTGAATCTATAAATCACCTTGGGCAGTATGGCCATTTTCACGATATTGATTCTTCCTATCCATGAGCATGGTATATTCTTCCATTTTTTGTGTCCTCTTTGATTTCACTGAGCAGTGGTTTGTAGTTCTCCTGAAGAGGTCCTTTACATCCCTTGTAAGCTGGATTCCTAGGTATTTTATTCTCTGGAAGCAATTGTGAATGGAAGTTCATTCCTGATTTGGCTCTATGCTTGTCTGTTACTGGTGTATAAGAATGCTTGTGATTTTTGCACATTAATTTTGTATCCTGAGACTTTGCTGAAGTTGCTTATCAGCTTAAGGAGATTTTGGGCTGAGACAATGGGGTTTTCTAAATATACAATCATGTCATCTGCAAACAGGGACAATTTGACTTCTTCTTTTCCTAACTGGATACCCTTGATTTCTTTCTCTTGCCTGATTGCCCTAGCCAGAACTTCCAACACTATGTTGAATAGGAGTGGTGAGAGAGGCATCCCTGTCTTGTGCCAGTTTTCAAAGGGAATTTTTCCAGTTTTTGCCCATTCAGTATGATATTAGCTGTGGGTTTGTCATAAATAGCTCTTATTATTTTGAGATACATTCCATCAATACCGAATTTATTGAGCGTTTTTAGCATAAAGGGCTGTTGAATTTTGTCAAAAGCCTTTTCTGCATCATTGAGATAATCATGTGGTTCTTGTCCTTGGTTCTGTTTATATGCTGGATTACGTTTATTGATTTGCGAATGTTGAACCAGCCTTGCATCCCAGGGATGAAGCCCACTTGATCATGGTGGATAAGCTTTTTGATGTGCTGCTGAATCCGTTTGCCAGTATTTTATTGAGGATTTTTGCATCGATGTTCATCAGGGATATTGGTCTAAAATTCTCTTTGTTTGTTGTGTCTCTGCCAGGCTTTGGTATCAGGATGATGTTGGCCTCATAAAAAGAGTTAGGGAGGATTCCTCTTTTTTCTATTGATTGAAATAGTTTCAGAAGGAATGGTACCAGCTCCTCCTTGTACCTCTGGTAGAATTCAGCTGTGAATCCATCTGGTCCTGGACTTTTTTTGGTGGGTAGGCTATTAATTGTTGCCTCAATTTCAGAGCCTGCTATTGGTCTATTCAGAGATTCAACATCATCCTGGTTTAGTCTTGGGAGAGTGTAAGTGTCCAGGAAATTATCCATTTCTTCTAGATTTTCTAGTTGATTTGCGTAGATGCATTTATAGTATTCTCTGATGGTTGTTTGTATTTCTGTGGGGTCGGTGGTGATATCCCCTTTATCATTTTTATTGCGTCTATTTGATTCCTCTCTCTTTTCTTCTTTATTAGTCTAGCTAGCAGTCTGTCAATTTTGTTGATCTTTTCAAAAAACCAACTCCTGGATTCATTGATTTTTTGGAGGGTTTTTTGTGTCTCTATCTCCTTCAGTTCTGCTCTGATCTTAGTTATTTCTTGCCTTCTGCTAGCTTTTGAATGTGTTTGCTCTTGCCTCTCTAGTTCTTTTACTGTGATGTTAGAGTGTCAATTTTAGATCCTTCCTGCTTTCCCTTGTGGGCATTTAGTGCTATAAACTTCCCTCTACACACTGCTTTAAATGTGTCCCAGAGATTCTGGTATGTTGTATCTTTGTTCTCACTGGTTTAAAAGAACATCTTTATTTCTGCTTTCAGTTTGTTATGCAACCAGTAGTCATTCAGGAGCAGGTTTTTCCGTTTCCATGTAGTTGAGCGGTTTTGATTGAGTTTCTTAGTCCTGAGTTCTAGTTTGATTGCACTGTGGTCTGAGAGACAGTTTGTTATAATTTCTGTTCTTGTACATTTGCTGAGGAGTGCTTTACTTCCAATTATGTGGTCAATTTTGGAATAAGTGCGATGTGGTGCTGAGAAGAATGTATATTCTGTTGATTTGGGGTGGAGAGTTCTATAGATGTCTATTAGGTCCGCTTGGTGCAGAGATGAGTTCAATTCCTGGATATCCTTGCTAACTTTCTGTCTCGTTGATCTGTCTAATGTTGACAGTGGAGTGTTGAAGTCTCCCATTATTATTGTATGGAGTCTGTCTCTTTGTAGGTCTCTAAGGACTTGCTTTATGAATCTGGGTGCTCCTGTATTGGGTGCATATATATTTAGGAGAGTTAGCTCTTCCTGTTGAATTGATCCCTTACCATTATGTAATGGCCTTCTTTGTCTCTTTTGATCTTTGATGGTTTAAAGTCTGTTTTATCAGAGACTAGGATTGCAACCCCTGCTTTTTTTGTGTTCTCCATTTGCTTGGTAGATCTTCCTGCATCCCATTATTTTGAGCCTATGTATGTCTCTGCATGTGAGATGGGTCTCTGAATACAGCAGACTGATGGGTCTTGACTCTTTATCCAGTTTGCCAGTCTGTGTCTTTTAATTGGAGCATTTAGTCCATTGACATTTAAGGTAATATTGTTATGTGTGAACTTGATCCTGTCATTATGATATTAGCTGGTTATTTTGCTCGTTAGTTGATGCAGTTTCTTCCTAGCCTCGATGGTCTTTACATTTTGGCATGTTTTTGCAATGGCTGGTACCGGTTGCTCCTTTCCATGTTTAGGGCTTCCTTCAGGGTCTCTTGTAAGGCAGGCCTGGTGGTGACAAAATCTCTAAGCCTTTGCTTATCTGTAAACGATTTTATTTCTCCTTCACTGATGAAGCTTAGTTTGGCTGGATATGAAATTCTGGGTTTAAAATCTTTTCTTTAAGAACGTTGAATATTGGCCCCCACTCTCTTCTGGCTTGTAGAGTTTCTGCCGAGAGATCTGCTGTTATTCTGATGGGCTTCCCTTTGTGGGTAACCCGACCTTTCTCTCTGGCTGCCCTTAAGATTTTTTCCTTCATTTCAACTTTGGTGAATCTGGCAATTATGTGTCTTGGAGTTCTTCTCTTCTGGAGGAGTATCTTTGTGGCATTCTCTGTATTCCTGAATTTGAATGTTGGCCTGCCCTACTAGGTTCGGGAAGTTCTCCTGGATGATATCCTGCAGAGTTTTCCAACTTAGTTTCCATTTTCCCCCTCACTTTCAGGCACCCCAATCAGACGTAGATTTGGTCTTTTTACATAATCCCATACTTCTTGCAGGCTTGTTCATTTCTTTTTCTTCTTTTTTCTTTTGGTTTCTCTTCTCGCTTCATTTCATTCATTTGATCCTCAATCGCTGATACTCTTTCTTCCAGTTGATCGAGTCGGTTACTGAAGCTTGTGCATTTGTCACGTATTTCTCGTGTCATGGTTTTCATCTCTGTCATTTTGTTTATGATCTTCCCTGCATTATTAGTCTAGCTGTCAATTCTTCCACTTTTTTTTCAAGATTTTTAGTTTCTTTGCGCTGGGTACGTAATTCCTCCTTTAGCTCTGAGAGGTTTGATGGACTGAAAGCTTCTTCTCTCATCTCGTCAAAGTCATTCTCTGACCAGCTTTGATCAGTTGCTGGTGATGGGCTGCGCTCCTTTGCAGGGGGAGATGCACTCTTATTTTTTGAATTCCAGCTTTTCTGCCCTGCTTCTTCCCATCTTTGTGGTTTTATCTGTCTCTGGACTTTGATGATGGTGACGTACTGATGGGGTTTTGGTATAGGTGTCCTTCCTGTTTGATCGTTTTCCGTGTGACAGTCAGAAGGACTGTCTGTTGGTCTGTTGGAGATTGCTTGAGGTCCACTCCAGACCCTGTTTGCCTGGGTATCAGCAGTAGAGGTTGCAGAAGATAGAATATTGCTGAACAGCGAGTGTACCTGTCTGATTCTTCCTTTGGAAGCTTCCTCTCAGGGGTGACTCCACCTGTGAGGTGTGGGGTGTCAGACTGCCCCTAGTGGGGGATGTCTCCCATTTAGGCTACTCAGGGGTCAGGGACCCACCTGAGCAGGCAGTCTGTCCGTTCTCAGATCTCAACCTCCGCGTTGGAGATCCGCGGCTCTCCCAAAGCTGTCAGACAGAGTCCTTCGCGTCTGCACCGGCCCCCGCTGCTTCCCCTATTGGACTTCAGCTGTGCGCTGTCCCCAGAGATGGAGTCTACAGAGACAGGCAGGCTTCCTTGAGCTGCTGTGAGCTCCACCCAATTCGAGCTTCCCAGCGGCTTTGTTTACCTACTTAAGCCTCAGCAATGGCGGGCGCCCCTCCCCCAGCCTCGCTGCTGCCTTGCGGATAGATTGTGTTAGCAGTGAGTGAGACTCCGTGGGCGTGAGCCCCTCCTGGCCAGGTGTGGGATATATTCTCGTGGTGTGCCTGTTTCCTTAAAGCGCAGTATTGGGGTGGGAGTTACCCGATTTTCCAGGTGTTGTGTGTCTCAGTTCCCTTGGCTAGGAAAACGGATTTCCTTCCCTCTTGCGCTTCCAGATGAGGCGATGCCTCGCCCTGCTTCAGCTCTCGCTGGTCAGGCTGCAGCAGCTGACCAGCACCGATTGTCCGGCACTCCCTAGTGAGATGACCCCAGTACCTCAGTTGAAAATGCAGAAATCACCGGTCTTCTGTGTCGCTCACGCTGCGAGTTGGAGACTGGAGCTGTTCCTATTCAGCCATCTTGCTCCGCCCCTGAGTTAATTTTTTTATATGGTGACAGGTAAGGGTCCAGTTGCATCCTTCTGCATATAGATAGTCAGTTATCCCAGTACCATCTATGTTATGGAAAGTCTTTTCCTCATTGCTTTTTTGTTGTTGTCGTTGAAGATCAGTTGGTTGTAGGTGTGTAGCTTTGTGTCTGCGTTCTCTATTCTGTTCCATTGGCCTTGGTGTCCGTTTTTATACAAGTACCAAGTTGTTTTTGTTATTGCAGCCTTGTATTGTAGTTTGCAGTTGGGGAATGTATGCCTTCAGCCTTGTTCTTTTTGCTCAAAATTACTTTAGCAATTTGGATTCTTTTTAGTTTCATATGAAGTTTAGAATAGTTTTTTTTTTTTTTTTTTTTTTTTTTTTTTTCTAATTCTGTGGAAAATAATGTTGGTATTTTCGTGGAAATAGCATGAATCTAGGATTCTTTTGGGGAGTATAGCCATTTTAACAATATTGATTCTTCAGTCAATGAGCATGGAAATTTTTTCTATTTATTTCATCTACAAATTTTTTTGCACTGTTTTGTAGTTCTCCTTGTTGAGAACTTTGAGTTCCTTTGTTAGATGTATTTCTAGGTATTTTTTTTTTCTGTGTGTAACACAGTATTATTAATTAAGTCCAGAATTTACACTGTTTCACTTTTATATGTCCCATGGATTTTGACCAATGTATAATGCCATCTATCTGCCACTATAGCTTCACACAAAAGTATTCCACTGCATTAAAATTCCCCTGTGCCTCATTTATTGATATCTTATTTTGCTGTAAAACCCTTGACAACAGCTGAGCTTTTTTATTGTTTCTATAGTTTTGCTTTTTATAGAATGTCCTATATTGGGACTTATACTATGTAGTTTTTTCAGTGTAGCTCTTACCACTTTAAATATGTACATCTAAGATTCCTTCATGTCTTTTCATAGATTAATACTTACTTTTTTCCTCTTAATAATATTCTATTTTATAGATGTGTCTCAGTTTTTCTACTTGCCTATTGAAGGAATTTTAGTTACTTCTGGAATTTTTTGGTGATTCTGAGTAAAGCTGCCATAATTTTTGTGTACAGTATTTTGTGAGGGCATAAGTTAACTCAATACATAAATACTTAAAGGAACAGTTGTTGAATTTTATGAAGAGGCTATGTTTATCGAGGTAAGAAACTGTCAAACTGTCTTCCAAAGTGGCTGTATCATTTCACATTATCCACAGTAATGTGAATATTGCTCCACATATGTGCAAGTATTTGATAAATCAGTATTTTGGATTTTAGTAATTCCAGTATATATGTAGAGGTGTTGCACTGTTGTTTTACTTAATTATATATGGTAGTAGCACCTTTACACATGCTTATTTGCATTTGTATATGTTCTTTGGTGAAGTATCTGTTTAAAATTTTTCCCAATCTTTTGAAAAAAGAGACATGACTGTTTGTTATTGCTGTTTTAGCAGATTTTTATATATTTTGTATGTAAGTCTTTCATCAGATATATGTTTGCTAATATTTTCTACAAGTCTGTGGCTTGCCTTTTCATTCTCTTAATAATTTATTTCACAGAGTATAAGATTTTTTTATTTTAATAACGTCAAATGTCACATTTTTCTTTCATGAATTATGCTTTAAGTTTTGCTTCTAAAAAGTCATTGCCAAACCCAAGATCATTGAGGTTTTCCCTAATATTATTTCTTAGAAGATTTAGTATTCTTTTTGCTTCCTGTTTGTCTGTGAACCATTTTTAGTTAATATTTGTTAAAGGTGTAACGTCATTCTCTAGATTAACTTTTTGCAAATTGACATTCAATTTTTAGCAGTATTTGTTGGAAAGAATAACATTTTTTCTCCATTGAATTGTCTTTGTTCTTTTGTCAGAGATTGGTTGACTATTTTCATATTATCATCTATTTCTGGCCTCTCCATTCAGTTCCATTCATAAACATGTCTATTATTTGTATCAGTACCATACTGTCTGGATCACTGTAGCTTTTTATGAAGTCTTACAGTTGGATCATGTCAGTGTTCCAACTTTGCTATTTTTCAGTGTTTTGTTGATGATTATGGCTGCTTTGCCTTTCTATATAAATTTAAGAATAAATTTGTTGATATTCACAAAATAGCATGCTAAGGATTAGCATGTTATTTTTAGAATTAGGATTGTCTTGGATATATAGATCAAATTGGAAAATATTGAACTTAACAATGTTTAGTCTTATAATACATGGTACATCTGTTTATTCATTTATTAATTCATTTATATTTTAAAAATTGTTTTAAGCCTTATTGATATTTAACTGACAAATAAAAGTTGAATATTTTATAAATATGTATTATATACAGTGTATATATACTGTATACAATGTATATACATACAGTGTATGCAATGTGTTCTATTGGTATATGTATGCATTGTGAAATACTTGCCACAAACAACGGTTTAACATCGGTCACCTCACATAGTTATCTTTTCTAAATAATGAGAACATCTAAAATCTACTATCTTAACAAGTTGCAAGTATACATTATAACATAATTAACTGTAGTCACTGTGTTGCACACTAGATACCCAAAACTTACTGGTATCATAACTGAAAGTTTGTACTCTAAATGGGAAGATAATGGTCTTTATTTAAGTAAATGTACTGTTTATTTTATCAGTTTTGTGGTTTTCCAAAAGTGGATAATGGGCTTAATTTGTTAGTGTTTGTCTAAATATTTTATTTTTTGCTAATGTAAATGATTTTGTGTTTTTTTTTTTTTTCCTTGAGGGTTAGGTTTTTTGTTTGTTTGTTTTGTTTTGTTTTTTTCTTTGAGTTCCAGAATACAAGTGCAGAACATGCAGGTTTTTTACATAGGTATACATGTACCATCGTGGTCTGCTGCACCTATCAACCTATCATCTAGGTTTTAAGTCCCACATGCATTAGGTATTTGTCCTAATGCTTTCTCTCCCCTTGCCCCCAACCCCCTGACAGGCTCAGGTGTATGATATACCTTCCATTCCTATGTCCATGTGTTCTCATTGTTCATCTCCACTTATGAGTGAGAACATGCGGTGTTTGGTTTTCTATTCCTGTGTTAGTTTGCTGAGAATGATGGTTTCCAGCTTTATCTGTGAACATAATTTCATCTTTTAATTTTTCATTACTGGAGTAAAAAAAAGTTGAATTTTATACATAAACTCTATGTGTAATAACCTTACTATGTATAATTGCTTATTACATCCTGGAATTTTTAGTTCCTTTCTTTGTTTGGATCTGTTTTTTTAATTTTCTGCATAACAATTATGTCATCTAAAAACTAAGGAAACTTTATTTCTCTCTCTTAAATCTGTGTATATACAGATTTATATATTTAAACATACATATATATAGACTATATATATGCATATATGCAGACTGTATATATATACAGACTATATATGTGTGTGTATATATCTGTATATAGTCTGTATATACATATATTAGGAAAGAACAAAGATCTACAATCAGTAACCTAAGTTTCCTTTTAATAAAAGTAGAGAAAAAGGGTTATTTACACTTAAAGCAATTATCAAAAGTTTAAGAATTAGAACAGAAAGTAACAAAACTGAAAGCAGAAAATTCAGAAAAATCAACAAAATTAAAATCTGTTACTTTGAAAATATTAATAAAACTAATAAATATCTATCCAACTAATCATGATAAAAAGAGAGAAAGATTAACATCAGAAATGAGAGAGTTGTCATCACTACTGATTCCATGGATAATTAAAATAATAATGAGTAAGTTAAAAAAGTGTATGCTCAAAATTTGATAACTTTTTAAAAATATATACTTTAAGTTCTAGGGTACATGTGCACAATGTGCAGGTTTGTTACATAGGTATACATATGCCATGTTGGTTTGCTCCACCCATTAACTCATCATTTACATTAGATATTTCTCCTAATGCTATCCCTCCTACTGCCCCCCACCCTACGACAGGGCTCCCATGTGTCCTTGTGTTCTAGTTGTTCAATTCCTACTTATGAGTGAGAATATGCAGTATTTGGTTTTCTGTCCTTGTGATACTTTGCTCTGAATGATGGTTTCCAGCTTCATCCATGTCCCTGCAAAGGACATAAACTCATCCTTTTTTATGGCTTCATAGTATTCCATGGTATATATGTGCCACATTTTTCTTAATCCGTCTATCATTGATGGATATTTGAGTTGGTTCCAAGTTTTTGCTGTTGTGAATAGTGCCGCAATAAACATATGTGTGCTTGTGTCTTTACAGTAGCATGATTTATAATTCTTTGGGTATATAGTCAGTAATGGGATCGCTGGGTCAAGTGGTATTTCTAGTTCTAGATCCTTGAGGAATCGCCACACTGTCTTCCACAGCGGTTGCAGTAGTCTACACTCCCACCAACAGTGTAAAAGTGTTCCTATTTCTCCACATCCTCTCCAGCATCTGTTGTTTCCTGACTTTTGAATGATCACCATTCTAAGTGGCATGAGACGATATCTCACTGTGGGTTTGATTTGCATTTCTCTGATGGCCTGTGATGATGAGCATTTTTTCATGCATCTGTTGGCTACATAAATGTCTTCTTTTGAGAAGTATCTGTTCATATTTTTTAACACTTTCTGATGGGGTTGTTTTTTCCTGTAAATTTGTTTAAATTATTTGTAGATTCTGGATATTAACCCTTTGTCAGATGGGTAGATTGCAAAAATTTTCTCCCATTCTGTAGGTTGTCTGTTCACTCTCATGGTAGTTTCTTTTGCTGTGTTGAAGTTCTTTAGTTTAATCAGATCCCATTTGTCTATTCTGGCTTTTGTTGCCATTGCTTTTGGTGTTTCAGTCATGAAGTCTTTGCCCATGCCTATGTCCTGAAAGGTATTGCCTAGGTTTTCTTCTAGGGTTTTTATGGTTTTAGGTCTAACATTTAAGTCTTTAATCCATCTTGAATTAATTTTTGTATAAAATGTAAGGAAAGGATCCAGTTTCAGCTTTCTACATATGACTAGCCAGTTTTCCCAGCACCAATTATTAAATAGAGAACCCTTTCCCCATTTCTTGTTTTTGTCAGTTTTGTCAAAGATCAGATGGTGGTAGATGTATGGTGTTATTTCTGAGGACTCTGTTCTATTCCATTGGTCTATATCTCTGTTTTGGTACCAGTACCATGCTGTTTTGGTTACTATAGCCTTGTAGTATAGTTTGAAATCAGGTAGCATGATGCCTCCAGCTTTGTTCTTTTTGCTTAAGATTGTCTTGGCCATGTAGGCTCTTTTTTGGTTCCATATGAACTTTAAAGCAGTTTTTTTCCAATTCTGTGAAGAAAGTCATTGGTAGCTTGTTGGGGATGGCATTGAATCTATAAATTACCTTGTGCAGTATGACCATTTTCATGATATTGATTCTTCCCATCCATGGGCATGGAATGTTCTTCCAGTTGTTTGTGTCCTCTTTTATTTTGTTGAGAAGTGGTTTGTAATTCTCCTTGAAGAGATCCTTCACATCCTCTGCAAATTGAATTCCTAGGTACTTTCTTCTCTTCGAAGCAATTGTGAATGGGAGTTCACTCATGACTTGGCTCTCTGTTTGTCTGTTATTGGTGTATAAGAATGCTTGTGATTTTTGCACATTGATTTTATATCCTGAGACTTTGCTGAAGTTGTTTATCAGCTTAAGGAGATTTTGGGCTGAGACAATGGAGTTTTCTAAATATACAATCATGTCATCTGCAAACAGGAACTGTTTGACTTCCTCTTTTCCTAATTGAATACCCTTTAGTTCTATCTCTTTCCAATTACCCTGGCCAGAACATCTGACACTATGTTGAATAGGAGTGGTGAGAGAGGGCATCCCTGTCTTGTGCCTGTTTTCAAAGGGAAGGCTTCCAGTTTTTGTCCATTCGGTATGATATTGACTATGAGGTTATCATAAATAGCTCTTATTATTTTGAGATATGTCCCATCAATACCTAAATTATTGAGAGTTTTTAGCATGAAGGACTGTTGAATTTTGTCAAAGGCCTTTTCTGCATCTTTTGAGATAATCATGTGGTTTTTGTCTTTGGTTCTGTTTATATGTTGGATTACATTTATTGATTTCCATATTTTGAACCAGCCTTATATCCCAGGGATGAAGCCTACTTGATCGTGGTGGATAAACTTTTTGATGTGCTGCTAGATTCTGTTTGGAGTATTTTATTGAGGATTTTTGCATCAATGTTTATCGGGGATATTGGTCTAAAATTATCTTGTTTTTGTTGTTTCCCTGCCAGGTTTTGGTATCAGGATGATATTGCCTCATAAAATGAGTTAGGGGGGATTCTCATTTTTTTTTTTTTTTTTTTTCTGTTGATTGAAATAGTTTCAGAGGGAATGGTACCAGCTCCTCTTTGTACCTCTGGTAGAATTCAGCTGTGAATCCATCTGGTTCTGGACTTTTTTTGGTTGGTAGGCTATTAATTATTGCCTCAATTTCAGAGCCTGTTACTGGTCTATTCAGAGATTCAACTTCTTCCTGGTTTAGTCTTGGAAGGGTGTATGTGTCCAGGAACATCTCCATTTCTTTTGAATTTTCTAGTTTATTTGCATAGAGGTGTTAATAGTATTCTCTGATGGTAGTTTGTATTTCTATGGGATCAGTGGAGATATCACCTTTATCATTTTTTATTGCACCTTTTTGATTCTTCTCCTTTTTTATGTATTAGTCTTGCTAGCAGTCTATGAATTTCGTTGATCTTTTCAAAAAGCCATCTCACTCCTGGATTCATTGATTTTTTTGAAGGCATTTTGTGTCTGTATCTCCTTCCGTTCTGCTCTGATCTTAGTTATTTCTTCCTTTCTGCTAGCTTTTGAATGTGTTTTTTCTTACTTCTCAAGTTTTTTAACTGTGTTGTTAGGGTGTTGATTTTAGATCTTTCCTGCTTTCTCTTGTGGGCATTTAGTGACATAAATTTCCCTGTACACACTGCTTTAAATGTGTCCCAGAGATTCTGGTACATTGTTTCTTTGTTCTCATTGGTTTCAAAGAACATCTTTATTTCTGCCTTCATTTCTTTATTTACCCACTAGTCATTCAGGAGCAGGTTGCTCAGTTGCCATGTAGTTGTGCAGTTTTGAGTGAGTTTCTTAATCCTGGGTTCTAATTTGATTGCACTGTGGTCTGAGAGACAGTTTCTTGTGATTTCTGTTCTTTTACATTTGCTGAGGAGTGTTTTACTTCCAACTGTGTAGTCAATTTTGAAATAAGTGCAATGTGGTGCTGAGAAGAATGTATATTATGTTGATTTGGGGTGGAGAGTTCTGTAGAATTCTATTAGGTCCACTTGGTGCAGAGCTGAGTTCAAGTCCCGGATATCCTTGTTACCTTCTGTCTCATTGATCTGTCTAGTATTGACGGTGGGGTGTTAAAGTCTCCCATTATTATTGTGTGGGAGTCTAAGTCTCCTTGTAGGTCTCTAAGGACTTGCTTTATGAATCTGGGTGCTCCTGTATTGGGTGTGTGTGTGTGTGTGTGTGTGTGTATGTGTGTATATGTATATATATGATAGTTAATACATATATAATAGTATATATATATATGATAGTTAATTCTTCTTGTTGAATTGATCCCTTTACCATTACGTAATGGTATTCTTTATCTCTTTTGATATTTGTTGGTTTAAAGTCTGTTTTATCAGAGACTAGGATTGCAACTCTTGCTTCCTTTTTTTTTCTTTCCATTTGCTTGGTAGATCTTCCTCCATCCCTTTATTTTGAGCCTATATGTGTATGCAAGGCTGCTTTGAAGTCCAAAATTTTTTCATCATATATCTTTTTAAAACCTCTCTGCAGTCTAGAAATTAAAAGGAGCTTCCTCAACATGATAAAGAAAATCTACAAAAACCTACACGTAATATCAAACTTAATTCTGAGAAACTAGAATCTGTCCCAATGTAGTCTCATTGGTTTAGTGAGGACTTCCAGTACAATGTTTAAAATGAGTTCTGAAAGGGGACATTCTGGCCCTGTTCCTGAACTTGTTGTAAATTTTACATAATATGTAATTATTTTATGGAAGACATTGTAGAGATTTGGTACCATTTTTTGTTTTTCCTTTGTGTAGGCTTTTGGAAGTTTGTGTCCATTGACGTGATGGAACATTTCATAAAAGTTATCAAATTTTGAGCATATGGTTTTTTAACTTATTCGTTATTGTTTTCATGTCCATGGGATCGGTGGTGATGACAACTCTCTCATTTCTGGTATTAATCTTTCTCTCTTTTTATCATGATTATCTTGGATAGATAGACATTTATCAGTTTTGTTGATATTTTCAAAGCAACATATTTTAATTTTGTTGATTTTTCTTCTTTTTCTGTTTTCAGTTTTATTACTTTCTCTTCTAATTCTTAAAATTTTGGTAATGGCTTAAGGTGTAAATGACACTTTTTTCTCTACTTTTATTAAAAGGAAACTTAGTTTACTGATTTTAGATCTTTGTTCTTTTCTAATATATCTATTCAGTGCTATAAGTGTCCTTCTAAGTACAGATTTTATTGCACCCTACCAATTTGATAAGTTGTATATTCATTCTAACTTAGGTTGAAATAAATTTAAATTTTATTTATACTTCTTTTGTTTCATGTATTATTTGGATATGTGTACAGATCTCCACCTACTTGGAGAATTTTAAGCTATTTTCCTGCTATTGATTTCTATATTAATTCCATAGTGGTCTGAGAACATACCTTGTTTTATTTCTATTCTTTTAAAAATATTAAAGTGTTTTATAGCACAGAATGTGGTTTATCTTAGTGAATGCGCCATGTGAACTTGTGAAAAATGTGTCATGTGTCTCCTGCTTCTGCTGGAATATATATGTGTATATTATGTATATATATATGTATATGTATATATATAAATAATTTCTGGAATACATGTGCAGAACATGCAGATTTGTTACATAGGTATACACATGCTATGGTGGCTTGCTACACCTGTGAACCCGTCATCTACACTAGGTATTCTCCTAATGCTATCCCTCCACTAACCCCCCACCCCCTGACAGACTGCAGTGTGTGATGCTCCCCTCCCTGTGTCCATGTGTTCTCATTGTTCAACTCCCACTTATGAGTGAGAACATGTGGGGTTTGGTTTTCTCTTCCTGTGTTAGTTTGCTGAGAATGATGATTTCCACCTTCATCCATGTCCCCGCAAAGGACATGGACTCATCCTTTTTTATGGTTGATTAGTATTCCTTGGTGTATATGTGTCACATTTTCTTTATCCAGTCTATCATTGATGGACATTTGGATTGGTTCCAAGTCTTTGCTATTGTGAACAGTGCTGGAGTAAACATACGTGTGCATGTGTCTTTATAGTAGATAATAAATGCAGCAGGCAGAAAATTAGTAATGACATTTTTGACCTGATATATTGTCCATCATTTTGTAATATATTTTTAAGTTCCATTTAGATCCAGGCAATAAATGGTTATAATCAGGTTGAAAATGTCGTTACTAATTTTCTGCCTGCTGCATTTATTATCTACTGAAAGAAGGGTGTGTGTGTTGAAGTCTCCAACTCTAATCATGGATTAATCTACTTCTTGCCATTTTACTAGTTTTTTTAACGTACATTTTAGCTCTCTATTATTAAGTGCATACGTGTTAATGATTGCTATGTCTTGTTGAAAAATTCTTTTATAATCATGTATACCTGTTTTTATCCTTTATATTTTCTTTTCTCTGGTTTACTCTGAAGTTAATATAACTACCCTTTCTCTTTGTTATTGTCAGCATGACATATCTTTCTTTATTTCTTTACTTTTTAATCTACCAGCGCCATTATATTTAAAGTGAGTTTCTTGAAGACAACATCTTCTAAATGTTGGGTCCTTTTTTGCTTTTTGTTTCCATCTACTTTGCCAGTCTCTGTCTTTGATTTAATCTACTTAGACCATTTCATATTTAAAGTGATTATTGATATAGTTCAATTAATGTCTACTATGGCTTTTTAAAAAATTTGCATTATTATTATTATTATTATTTCTACAGATTTTTGGGGAACAGGTGGTGTTTGGTTACGTGGATAAGTTTGTTAGTGGTGATTTCTGAGATTTTGGTGCACCCATCACCCAAGCAGTGTACACTGTATCAAATATGCAGCCTTTTCTCCCTCATCCCCCTCTCACCCTTTCTGTTGAGTCCCCAAAGTTCATTGTATCATTCTTATGCCTTTGCTTCCTCATAGTTTAGCTATCACATTTGAGTGAGGACATACAATGTTTGATTTTCCATTCCTGAGTGACTTCACCTAGAATAATGGTCTCCAATTCCATCCAGGTTGCTGCAAATGCCATTATTTTGTTCCTTTTTATGGCTGAGTATATATATCTCATGTTTTCTTTATCCACTCATTGATTGATGGGCATCTGGATCTGGATGGTTCTGTATTTTTGTAATTGTGAATGGTGCTGCTATAACCATGTGTGTGCAAGTATCTTTTTCATATAATAACTTATTTTCCTCTGGGTAGATACCCAGGAGTGGAATTGCTGGATCAAATGGTAGATCTAGTATTGGTTATTTAAGGAATCTCCACACTGTTTTCCATAGTGGTTGTACTAGTTTACATTCCACCAACAGTGTAAAAGTGTTCCCTTTTCACCACATCCATGCCAACATCTATTTTTTTAAATTTTTTGATTATGGCCATTATTGCAGAAGTAAGGTGGTATTGCATTGTAGCTTTAATTTTCAGTTCCCTGATCATTAGTGATGTTGAACATTTTTTCGTGTTTGTAGGCCATTTGTATATCTTCTTTTGAGACTTGTATATTCATGTCCTTAGCGCACTTTTTGATGGGATTGTTTGTCTTTTATGGCTTATCTGTTTGAGTTCCTTGTAGATTCTGGATGTTAGCACTTTTTCAGATGTATAGATTGTGAAGATTTTCTCCCACTCTGTGGGTTGTCTGATTACTTTGCTGACTTTTTCTTTTCTGTGCAGAAGCTTTCTAGTTTAATTAAGTCTTATCCCTTTATATTTGTTTTTCTTGTGTTTGCTTTTGGGTTCCTGGTTGTGAAGCCTGGGCCTAAGCCAATGTCTGGAATGGTTTTTCCAATGTTATCTACTAAAACGTTTATGGTTTCAGGTCTTAGAGTTAAGTCTTTGATCCATCTTGAGTAGATTTTTGCATGTAATGAGATGAGGATCCAGATTCTTTTGTCTACTTGTGGCTTGCCAATTATCACAGCAACAGTTGTTGAATAGGGTGTCCTTTTCCCACTTTATGTTTTTGCTTCCCTTGTCAAAGATCAGTTGACTGTAAGTATTTGGCTTTATTTCTAGGCTATTAATTCTGTTCCATTAGTCTATACACCTGTTTTTATATCAGTAACATGTTGTTTCAGTGACCATGGTCTTATAGTATAGTTTGAAGTCTGGCAACGTAATGCCTACAGATTTTTTCTATTTGTTTAGTCTTGCTTTGGCTATGTGGGGTACTATTTTGGTTCTATATGAATATTAGAATTTTTTAGTTTTGTGAAGAATGATGGTGGTATTTTGATGGGAATTTCATTGAATTTGTAGATTGCTTTTGGCAGTATGGTCATTTTCACAATATTGATTCTACCCACCCATGTGCATTGGATGTGTTTCCATTTGTTTGTGTCATCTATGATTTCATTCAGCAGTGTTTTGTAGTTTTTCTTATAGAGGTCAAGCATATTCCTAAGTATTTTATTTTTTTCACAGCTGTTGTAACAGGGGTTTTGTTCTTGATTTGATTCTCAGCTTGGTTGCTGTTGGTTTATAGCAGGGCTACTGATTTATGTACATTAGGTTTGTATCCTGAAAGTTTGCTGAATTTATTTATTACTTCTAGGAGCTTTTAGGATAATCTTTAGGATTTTCTAGGTATATGACCATGTCATCAGCAAAGGGAAACAATTTGACTTCCTCTTTACTGTTTTGGATGCCCTTTATATCATTCTCTTCTCTGATTGCTGAGGCTAGGGTTTCCAGTACTCTGTTGAAGAGAAAAGGTGAAAATGTGCATCTTTGTATTCCTCCAGTTCTCGGGGTAATGCTTTCAACATTTCCCAGTTCAGTGTAAGGATGTCTGTGTGTTTGTCATAGTTGACTTTTATTACCTTAAGATATATCCCTTCTATGCCAATTTTGCTAAGGGTTTTAATCATAAAGAGATGCTGGGTTTTGTCAAATGCTTTTTCTGAGTATATTGAGATGATTATGTGATTTTGTTTTTACTTCTGTTTGTGAGGTGTATCACATTTATTGACTTGCATATGTTAAACCATTCCTGCATTCCTGGTGTCTAACACACTTGATCATGGCAAATTATCTTTTTGATATACTATTGGATTCAGTCATCTAGTAATTTGTTGAGGATTTTTGCATATGTTCATCAGGAATATTGTTCTGTAATTTTATTTTCTGTTATGTCGTTTCTTGCTTTGGATATTATGGTGATACTGGATTCATGGAATGACTTAGGAAGGATTCTCTCTCTCTCTATCTTGTGGAATAGTGTCCATAGTATTGGTACCAATTCTTCTTTAAATGCCTGATAAAATTCATCTGTGAATCCATCTGGTTGTGAACTTTTTTTATTAGTAATATTTGCATTACCATTTTAATCTTGCTGCTTGGTTTTGGTGTGTTCAGAGTTTCTATTTCTTCCTGGTTTAATCTAGGAATGTTGTATATTTACAGAAATGTATCCATCTCCTCTAGGTTTTCTAGATTGTACAAACAAATGTGTTCATAGTAGCCTGGTATTTTTGTATTAATTGCACACAATCTTTTTTTTCTTTTAATCTTCCCCTTTTGTGCATTTTCTTATTTTAATCATACTTTTTTATTTTATTTCTCTCCTCTTTTGGCATATCAGTTTTACTTTATTTTAAATTACTTTGGAGATTGTCAAGAGCTCATAAAACATATTTCTCACTAAGCTATATGCTTTCAACAATTACTATGCCACTTCACAAGCAGTACAACTAACCTTTAAGAGAATCTCCCCACATTATTTCTCATTTCCTTTATAAAATCACTGTCATTCATGTCACATGTTCATATGTTAGAATAATTTAATACCTTGTTACTCTTATTACCTTGAACATATAGCTATCTATAACATCAATTTAAAAATGTTTTATATTTCATTTAATTTTTCATCAATTATATTTCTCATATTTATCTGGGTTTTGACCTGTGTCATTTTCCTGTTATTTGAGAGACTTCCTTTAACATTTCTTGCAGGGCATATTTACTGGTGATACATTACCTTGGTTTTTCTTTTTCTGAGAAAAGTACTTATCCTTCACGTTTGGAGGAAAATTTTACTGGATAGAGAATTTTATGTGTGTGTTTTATTATTTCAACACTGTAAATATTTCACCATACTCTCTTCATATTTGCACAATTTCTGGTGAGAAATCTGATGTAATTCCTTTATTTGATCTAGAGGTCAACAGCTTTTATTTTTCCTTATTGTACTTTCCAAGATTTTCCCTGTCTTTAGTTTTTATCAATTTTATTATTATATGCTTAGGTACATACATTTAAGGTATTTATCCTGATTGGCATTTTATGACCTTTATGAATCTGTGGTTTATTATTTGTCTTTAATTTTGGAAAATTCTCAGCTTTATTACTTCATTTTATTTTTCTGCTCCTTTATTTTTCTCTTTTCTTCACTGGTATTCCAATTATGTATATTTGGCACCTTTTTAAATTGCTCTGGAGTTATTAGTTATTCTTTCTCACTTTAATTTTTTTCTTTGCAATTTAGTTTTTTTAAAAAACAATTATATTGACATGCCTTTAAGCTCCAAGATCATTTTCTTTTTCAACTCCAGCATACTGATACACACACAAGAGACAATCTTCATTTCTGTTACAGTGTTTTTTATTTCTAGCATATTTTATTGAACCTTTCTTACAGTTTCTATCTTTCTACTTGCATGACTCATGTTTTCTGTGTATGTTTTCTACTTTTTTCATTAGGACTCTTACCAACTGCTTTTCTTTTCTGCAAATTAGCAGAATTTGAATCCCTATTGGTGGTAATATAATTCACACTAACTAAAACTATAATTAAAAGTACCTCTGCTTCTGATATGAATGTAGACACCAAAGAGAACACAAAATCAAATGAAACAGGCAAACTTTCACTGCTAAAACACAAATTCAATCACAGAGGCAAATCCTCTGGCACAACCATTTCAAAACTCAGTCTCTATTTCTCTTCCACCTTTCTTTATCTTACTCCTCATTCCCAGCCCAGGTAGCAGAATCTCTGAAGATTATGACAATTTAAAGTTGCTATGTATTTTTTGTTTCTTCTCTCATCTGAAATACTTGGGCAGAGCTTATATCTGTCTCTTATAGATCCCCTTACAAATACAACTTGACTTTCAGGTAATATTAAGAAAGCATGATATTCTTTTGCATAGATGATAGAAAAATATAAAATATATTATTAAAGTTCAGTTTAAATGAAAAAATTGAGGAATTATAATTAAAATTAGATGGTCTATTTATATAATAGATTTGATATAAGAACTAAAATTAAAATTCGACAAATTTTCTGAAATGAGCACTCAACAATATTAAAAGGCATATTGGATCTATACAATCTAAGCAAATAACAAAGAGAGAATGATATAAGTTCAGAAAAGATTGAATGAAGTTTAAAGCACAACTATCAGAAGGAAGTGTCAAGATGGTCAACTAGATGCAGCCAGGACATGCTGCTCCCACAGAGAGACCACGTTTTGACTACAAAACCAGATATTTTCAACATATTTTTAGAGAGAAAATGCTGTATATGGATGGAAAATATATGCGGTCACTGGGGTTGAAGGGAGAGGAAGCTGGGAACCCCAAGAGGGGTCCTTGGATGCTATGGCTGGTTCTGGGCTGCTAATGGCACCTGGTAAAGTGGACACAGCTGTAAAGGTGAAGATACACAAAGGAATCTTATGGTTGAGTAAAAATCTTTTTAGTGCCTATTGCCCTCAAGTGTTATCTACTGAATCAGAGCCCAAACTGCAACACCAAAATCACCACTAATAATCTCCCATGAAAAACTGAGAGCAAGAATTTAACAACAAAGACCCTATGCATAGAAAATCTCCAGAAAAGACCTTTAGTCCCCCAAAATGAGAAAAAGTAAGCACAAGATATCTGAAAATTCAAAAAGCCAGAGTGTTCCCTTACCTCTAAATGAGCTCACTAGCTCCCCAGCAATTGTTCTCAACCATTCTGCATTTTCTAAAATGATAAACATGGAATTCAGAATCCGGATGAAAGGAACTCATCAAGATTGAGGAGAAAGTTGAAACTCAATCCAAGGAACCCAGGCAATCCAGTAAAATGATTCAAGAACTGAAAGACAAAAGATCCAAACTAAACTTCTTGAGCTGAAAAAATGTATGCAATTTTTTAAATACAATTGAAAATATTAACTGAAGAGGAGATGAAACTGAGGAGAAATAATCAGAGCTTCAAGACTGTCTTTTTGAACCAAGCCAGACAGACAAAACTAAAGAAGAATTTTTTAAAATGAACAAAACCTCTTAGAAATATTCTTATAAAAGAGAACAAGTGTATGACTCTTTGGCATTCCTGTGAGGTAAGGAGAGAAAATAAGCAACTTGGAAAATATGTTTGAGAATATAGTCCCCCCAATATTTTTTCCAAATCTCACTAGAGAATCTGACATGCAAATCTAAGAAATATGGAGAACACCAGCCAGACACTATAGAAGATGGTCATCCCCAAGGCACATAATCCTTGGATTCACCTAGGTCAGTGCAAAACAACAAATCTTAAAGGCAGCTAGAGAAAAGAGGCAGACAATTAACCAATAAAACAGACTTTATCCCAGTAAAAATTAAGAAGGGCAGTGATGGGCATTAGAAAATGATAAAGTATGCAATCAAACAAGCAATCCTAACTATTCTAAATATATACACACCCAACATTCAGTGACCTAGATTCTTGAAATGGCTTCTTCTGGTCTCCAAAAAACACAATAACAGTGGAAGACTTCACCCCACTGACAACATTAGACAGATAATTGAGGCAAATAACTAATAAAGAAACTTTGCAATTAAACTTAACACTTGGCCATTTTAACTAATAGGCATCTACAAAACACCACATCCAACAACCACAGAATATATATTCTTCTCATCTGCACATGCGACATGTTCTAAGATCAACCATATGCTTGGCCACAAAGCAAGGCTGAATAAATTCAAAAATATTGAAATTATACCAAGAAAATTCTCACAGTATAATAAATATAGAAATAAATACCAAGAAGATCTATCAAAAAGACAAAAATACATGGAAATTAAACAACTTATTTGTGAATAACTCTTTTCTGAATATGAAAATTTGACAGATATTTAGAAATTTGAAATTAATAAACATAAACAGACAACTTACCAAAATGTCTGGGATGTAGCTAAAACAGTGTTAAGAAGGATGTTTATAGAGCTAAATGTCTTAATGAGGAAGTTAGAAAGATCTCACATTAACAATTCAAATTTGTGCCTAAAGGAACTAGAAATAAAAGAAAAAAAAAAAAAAAAGTGCCAGAGCTAGCAGAAGAAAAATTACTAAAATTAGAGAAAAATTAATGAAATTGTAATGCAATAATTTATACAAAAATCAATGAAATTAAGACTTTGTTCTTCACAAACATAAATAAAATTGGTAAACCACTAGCTAGATTAACAAAGAAAAAAAAGATGATCCAAACAAGCACAATCAGAAATAACAAAGATTAAATTACCACTGATCCCACAGAAATACAAAAGAGCCTCATAGAATACTATGAACAACTCTGTGCACACAAATTAGAAAATATAGAGGAAACAGAAAAATTTTTGGATATGTACCATCTCCCAAGACTGAAACAAAAAGAAATGGAAACTCTGAATAGACCAATATCAAGCTCCAAAATTGAGTAAGTAATAAAAATCCTATCACCCACAAAATGCCCTGGGCTAAATGGATTTACAGCTGAATTCTAACAGATGTACAAAGAAGGAAACTACTGAAACTATTTTAAAAAATGGAGGAGTAGGAATTCCTCCGTACCTCATTCTATGAAGCCAGCATCAGTGAAATACCAAAATCTGGCAGAGACATAATAAAGAAAGAAAACTTCAAACCAATATCCCCAGTGAGTATCAACACAAAAATCATTAAGATAGCAAACCGATTTCAGCAGCAGAACAAAAAGATAATTTATTATAACAAAGTAAGTTTTATTTCTGGGATGCAAGACTGAATTGATACATATCAGCCAATAAATTTGATTCAACACAGAAACAGAATTGAAAGTAAAATTATATGATCATCTAAATAAATGCATAAAAAGCTTTTGATAAAATCTAATATCCAATCTTGTTAAAAACCCTCAGCAGAATAGGCATTGAAAAACTATATCTCAAAATAATAAGAGCCATCCATGCCATACCCACAGCCGACATCATACTGAATGGAAAAAGCTAGAAGCATTCTTGTTGAGATCTGGAGGAATGAAAGGATGTCCACTCTTTCCACTCCTGTTTACCATAGTGCTGAAAGTCCTATCCATAGCAATCTGTAAAGAGAAAAGAATAAAAGGCATCCTAATAGGAAGAGAAGAAGCCAAACTATCTCTCTTTGCTTACAGTGTGATTATATTCATAGAAAATCCTAAAGACTCTGCCAAAAAGTTCCTAAAATTGATAAATGACTTTATTAAAGTTTCAGGAACAAAGTAAATGTACAAAAATCATTGACATTTCTATGCACCAACAATATTCAGGCTGAGAGTGAAATCAAGAACATAATCTCGCTTAAAATAGGCACAAAGAAAATGAAGTGTCAGAAATACAGCTATCCAAGGATGTGAAAGATCTACAAAACACTCCTGAAAAAGATTAGAGATGACACAAATGCATTGAAAAACATGTGAGGCTCGTGGATTTGAAGAATCAATATCAGAAAAATGGCCATACTGCACAAAGCAACTTACAAATTCTGTGGCATTTCTATCAAACTACCAATGTCATTTTTACAGAAGTAGAAAATCTCTATTTTAAACTTTATATGTAATACAAGTGAGCCCAAATAACCAAAGCAATCCTAAGCAAAAGGAACAAAGCTAAAGACATCACAACACCCTTCAAACTATACTATAAAGTCATAGTAACAAAAACATCTTATTGATACAAAACAGCCACATAGACCAATGAAACAGAATAGAAAACTCAGAAATAAAGCCACACTTCTACAACCGTCTGGTCTTCTAGAAGGCTCGCAAAATCAACAAATGGGGAAACAATTATATAATTAATAGATGGTGTTGGGATACCTGGCTAGCCACACGGAAAGTATTGAATCTGGAGTGTAACCTTCCATCATACATAAAAATTTACTCATATGGAGCTTTTGCACAGTAAAATAAACTATCCATAGAGAAAACTGATAAAGTAAAGAATGGGATAAAATATTCACAAACTATGCATCTGACAAAGGCCTAATATCCAGAATCTACGGGAAACTAAAACAAATCATCAAGCAAAAAAACAAATAACACCATTTTAAAAATGGGCAAAGAACACGAGCAGACACTTCTCAAAAGGAGAAATACTAGTTATCAACAAACGTATAAAAAATTGCTCATCATGACTATTCACCACAGAAATGCAAATTAAAAGCACAATGACCAAATCATAACAGTCAGAATGGCTATTGTTTTGTTTTGTTTGGTTTGGTTTTTGAGACCGGGTCTTGCTCTGTCACCCAGGCTGGAGTGCAGTGGTGCAATTGCAGCTATTCTTATGGTTATTCTTAAAATGTCAAAAAAAACAAGGGATGCTGGTGAGGCTGTGAAGAAAAGGAAATAGTTATGCACTATTGGTGGGAATGTAAAGTAGACACTGTGGAAAGTAGCCTGGAAATTTCTCAAAGATCTTAAAACAGAGCTACTGTTTACTCCAGCATCCCATTTTCAGGTTTATACCCACAGGAAAATAAATCATTCTACCCAAAAGACACATACACTTATATGTTCTTTGCTGATCTACCCAGAAGAGCAAAGACATGAAATAAACCCAGGTGCACATCAATGGTAGATTGGATAAAGAAAATACGGCACGTGTATATTGTATTTGGGCATTCTCTCACTGCTAGAAACACCTGAGATTTGGTAATTTATAAGAAAAGAGTTTTAATTGGCTCACAGTTATGCAAGCTGTACATATATGGTGAAAGCACCTGCTCAGCTTCTGGAGAGGCCTTAGGGAGCTTTTACTCATGGTGGAAGGAGAAGCTGGAGGAGGCACTTCACATGGCAAAAACAGGTACAAGACCAAGCATGGGAGTGGAATTGCCACACTTGACAACAACCACATCTCATGAGAACTCACTGTTAGAGTAAGAACAACACCAAGCCACAAGGGATTCAACCCCATAACCCAAAAACCCCCCATGAGGCCCCATCTCCAACATTGGGCATTACATTTCTACATGAGACTTGGGTGAAGAAAAATATCCAAGCTGTATCATACACCATGGAATACTATCCAGCCACTGCAAATAGTGAAATAATGTCTTTTGCAGCAATGGGATGAAGTTGGAGTCCATAATCCTAAGGAAATTAACACAGGAACAGATAGCCAAATACTGCATGTTCTCACTTATAAGTAGGCGCTAACACTGAACACACATGGACATAAATACCTCAACAATAGATATTGTGGACTACTAGAGGGTGGAGGAGGAGTGTGTTAAATACCTGTTGAATATTATGCTTACTATCTTGATGAAGTCTGTACTCTAAACTTGTGCATGATGGAATATTCCCATGTAACAAATCTTTGTATATATCATATTTATCCTAAATAAAAATTGAAGAAAAAAACAAAATAAAATACAACTATCAAATTTAAACTATGCTACACAAAGTAAAAAACTTTGAATATTGAATACAATCAATTTTTAAAAGATGAATCAAAAATTATTTCAAAATGCATAGTTAAAAAGGCACAAGAAAAGAGAAAAGGTTATGAAAGGATATAGAATATAGATCACCACTTAAGTTAGCATAAAGAATATTTAAAGTTACAGAGAAGTGGCCGGGTGCGGTGGCTCAAGCCTCTAATCCCAGCACTTTGGGAGGCCGAGACGGGAGGATCACGAGGTCAGGAGATCGAGACCATCCTGGCTAACACTGTGAAACCCCGTCTCTACTAAAAAATACAAAAAACTAGCCGGGCGAGGTGGCGGGCGCCTGTAGTCCCAGCTACTCGGGAGGCTGAGGTCGGGAGGCTGAGGCAGGAGAATGGCGTGAACCCGGAAGGCGGAGCTTGCAGTGAGCTGAGATCCGGCCACTGCACTCCAGCCCAGGCGACAGAGTGAGACTCCGTCTCAAAAAAAAAAAAAAAAAAAAAGAAAAGAAAAGTTGCAGAGAAGTGAGAGATTAATTCAAAATTAGAACTCTAGAATTCGAAGTTATGACAAGAAAATAATTTTTAAAATATTTCAGGTATTATTACAGTAAGTTTATTCTTTTATTATTTTTTTAAAAATTGTAGGTACATGGTAGGTGCATGTATTTATGGGGTACATGAGGGGTATTGATACAGTCAGGCAATATGAAATAACCACATTTTGGAGAACCAGGTATTCATCCCCTCAAGGATTTATCTTTTGAGTTACCAAAAAACCCAATAATGCTCTTGAAGTGATTTAAAAATATACAATTAAGTTATTGTTGACTATATTCACCCTATTGTGCTATTATATAGTTGGTTTCATTCATTCTTTCTTCTTTTTTTTTTTTGTACACATTACCAATCGCTGCCTTCCACCCAACCCCTCATTACTCTTATCAGTCTCTGGTATCCATCCTTCTACTCTCTATTTCCATGAGTTTGTTTTGATTTTTAGATTCCACAAATTAAAGAGAACATATGAAGTTTGTCCTTCTGTGCCTAACATTTCACTTAACTTAATGACCTCCAGTTCCATTCATATTGCTGCAAATGACTGGATCTCATTCATTTTTATAGCTGGATAGTACTCCGTTGTGTATACATACCACATTTTCTTTATCCACTCATCTGTTGACAGACACTTAGGTTGCTTTCAAAGCTTGAATATTGTAAATAGTGCTACAACAAACATAAAAGTGCAGATATCTCTTTGATATACTAATACCCTTTTTGTTGGGTATATACCCAGCAGTGAGGTTGGTGGGTCATGTGGTAGCTCAATTTTTAGTTTCTTGAGGAACCTCAACATTGTTCTCCATAGTGGCTGTGACAATTTACATTCCTACCAACAGTGTACAAGTGTTCCCTTTTCTCCGCATCCTCATCAGCATTTGTTATTGTCAGTGTTTTGTACATAAGCTATTTTAACTGAGGTGAGATGATATCTCATTATAGTTTTGATTGTAGTTTTGATTTTCATTTATCTCATGACAATGATGTCAAACACCTTTTCATATGCCTTTTTTCCATTGGTATATCTCCTTTGAGAAATGTCTATTCAAATATTTTACCCATTTTATGATCAGATTATTAATTTTTATAAATATCTATAGGGTTGTTTAACCTTCTTATATATTCTGGTGATGAATTCCTTGTCAGATTGGTAGGTTACAAATATTTTATCTTATTCTGTGGGTTGTCTCTGCCATTGTTTATTGTATCTTTTGCTGTGCAGAAGGTTTCTAACTTGATGTGATCCCATTTGTTCATGTTTGCATTGTTTGCCTGTGCATGTGCAATATTTATCAAGGGATCTTTGCCCAGACCAATTTCCTGGGAATTTTCCCCAATGTTTTCTTGTTGTAGTTTTGTCACCAGAGGTCGCAGATTTAAGTCTTCAATTCATTTTGATTTAATTTTTGTATATGGTGAGAGATAGGGATCTAGTTTCATTCTTCTGCCTAGGGATATCCAGTTTCCCTAGCACCATTTATGGACGCCTCTGTCCACTCCCCCAGTGAATGCTCCTGGCAACTTTGTCAAAAATGAGTTCGCTGTGAGTATGTGGATTTGTTTCTGGATTCTCTATTTTGTTCAATTGGTCTGTGTGTTTATTTTTATGTCAGTACCATGCTGTTTTGGTTACTGTAGATGTGTAGTGTAAGTTGAATTCAGGTAATGTGAGTCCTCCAGTTTAGTTCTTATTACTAACAATAGCTTTGGCTATTCTGGTTCTTTTGTGGTTTCATATAAATTTCAAGATTTTTTTTTTCTATTGGTATTTTGATAGAGGTTGTATTGAATCTCTAGATTGCTTTGAGTAGTATGGTCATTTTAACAATATTGACCCTTCCAATCCATGAACATGGATTTCCTTTTATTTTCTGGAACCCTCCTCAATTTATTTTATCAGCATTTTATATTATAGAGATCTCTCACTTCTTTGGTAAATTTCTAGGTATTCAATTATAAGTATGCCTATTTTAAATGGGATTACTTTTATTATTTATTTTTCCTGCTATTCGCTGTTGGTATATGGAGATGTTACCGATTTTTGGATGTTGATTTTGCGTACTGCAAATTTACTGAATTTGTTGATCAGTTCTAATAGTTTTCTTGTGAAGTCTTTAGGCTTTTCCAAATATAAAATTATATAGTCTGCAAACAAGGATAATTTGACTCATTCTTTTCCAATTTTGATGTTCGTTATATCTTTCTATTGTCTGATTGCTCTAATTAGAACTTCCAAGACTATAAAAACCTAGGCAATACCATTCAGGACATAGGCATGCGCAAAGACTTTTTGTCCAAAACAGCAAAAGCAATGGCAACAAAAGCCAAAACTGACAAATGGGATCTAATTAAACTAAAGAACTTCTGCACAGCAAAAGAAACTCTCATCAGAGTGAAGAGGCAACCTACAGAATGGGAGAAAATTTTGGCAATCTATCCTTCTGACGAAGGGCTAATATCCAAAATCTACAAGGAACTAAAACAAATTTACAAGACAAAACAAACAACCCCATCAAAAAGTGGGCGAAGGATATGAACAGACACTTTTCAAAAGAAGACATTTATGTGGTCAACAAGCATACGAAAAAAAGCTCATCATCACTGGTCATTAGGGAAATGCAAATTAAAACAACAATGAGATATTATCTTATACCAATTAGAATGGCGATCATTAAAAAGTGAGGAAGCAACAGATGCTGGAGAGGATGCAGAGAAACACGTATGCTTTTACACTGTTGGTGGGAGTGTAAATTAGTTCAGCCACTGTGGAAGACAGTATGGCAATTCCTCAAGGATTTAGAACCAGAAATACCATTTGACCCAGCAATCCTATTACTGGGTATGTGTCCAAAGGATTATAAATCATTCTACTTTAAAGACACATGCACATGTATGCTTATTGTGGCACTCTTCACAACAGCAAAGACTTAGAACCAACCCAAATGTCCATCAATGACAGACTGAATAAAGAAAATGTGGCAAATATACACCACTGAATACTATGCAGTCATAAAAAAGGATGGTTCATGTCCTTTGCAGGGACATGGATTAAGCTGTGTTTTATCTTGCTCTCCTCATTTCCAATATTGTAAATATAAACAACCAATGCTTATATTCAATCAATTTTACATTCACATTGAATAGAATCTACATATTCCATCAGTATAAATAAATAATGATTTCAAGTCATTTTAGGGCTTCTTTCATGACTTCTGCTGTATCTTCTATTGGTATTTTCATGATTGCTTAATTTTTGCCTAACTACTCTGTAAACATTCATTCATTGTAACCCTTTTTTTTATTATACTTTGTGTAGTTGTTGATAAAAATATATAGATGGAATTTTCCTGTTAAAACCAGTCTAATAATAAAGGAAATTAATTCATTTATGTTCAAAGCTATCACTGAGCTTTTATACCACTTTAAAAATCTTCTTTTATTATGATAATTATTTTATATGACATGAAGCATAAAAATTTGTTTCTTTATTCTAACAATATATTATGTATATATGTATTTGTGTGTATATATATATATACACACATATATTTATACACATATTTGTATGTGTAAGTATGCATGTGTGTATTATTCTCCCAATGGACAACCTAATATTTTAAAAATATGATGATATTTATTGTATTATATTTCAAAGTAAAAATGAGTCCTTATAATTTTTCAATTCATAGTTGTTCATTTCTATAATCTAGAATTCTAGACTCAAGTAATTTATTTTCATTCAACTACAATGCATTCATTTCATGTTTTATTTTTGAAAAAAAGATTTTAAATACATGTTTATTTTACAAAATATGCATATATGAAGTTTATTATAGGGCAGATGCAGAGAAAGATGGCAGAATTGAAAGCTCCATGAATTGCCTTCCCCCATAAGAACACTAAGTTAAAAACTATCTGCACAGAAAAAAACAACTTCATGAAATCCAAAATCAGGTGAGCACTCACAGTACCTGGTTTTAGCTTCATATCACTGAAAAAGGCACTGAAGAGATAGAAGAAACAGTACTGAATCACCAACACCACCATCCAACAAACAATAATTTGATTTTTTGAAAAGTTAAAGAAAACTGACAAATCTTTAGCCAGACTAAGAAAAATAGACAACATCCAAGTAATAAAACTGGAAATGAAAAAGGAAAAAACACAATTGATACTGCAGTAATTCAAATGATCATTCATGGGTATGAGGAACTATATGCAAATAAACTAAAAGATCTAGAAGAAATGGACAAATTCCTAGATACATAAAAATTACCAGATTGAACCAGGAAGAACTCCAAAACTTGAACAAATCAATAAAATGTAAGCCATAATAAAAAGCATCCTAGAAAAGCCCGGGCCCTGAAAACTTCATGGCTGTATGTTACCAAACTTTAAAAGAGGAACTAATAACAATTCTACAGAAAGTATTCTGAGAATAAAGGATGGGATATTTCCAAAGTAATTCTATGAGGACAGTATTGCCTTGATACCAAAATCAGACAAAGATACATCACATATAGAAAACTACAAGTCAATACCTTTTACCAAAATTGATGCAATTACCCTCAACAAAACACTAGAAAACCTAATTCAACAATACATTAGAAACATCATTTATCATGAGCGAGAGGGATTTATTCCTGAGATGCAAAGATTGTTGAACATACAAATAAATTAACGTGATACCCCATATCAAAAGAATTAAGGACAAAACCATATGATCATTTGAATTGATGCTGAGAAATTATTTGATAAATTAAATACCCCTTCATTAAAAAAACCCTCAAAAAACTGGTGGTTATAGAAGGAACATACCTCAACATAATAAAAGCCATATATGTAGTTTCTATTCAACGTGAATGTAAAATTGATTGAATATAAGAATTGGTTATTTATATCTAAAATATTGGAAATGAGGAGAGCAAGATAAAATACATTTTTAATGGAACACTTTCAGTCTTTTTATATTTAACAGATCCAGAAGACAATAAATGAATAATATAATCAATACTGTAAACTTGAGTAATGTAGATAAGGTATATTGGTTAAAGTACATGTCATTATACTATACAAAACCCCAAAGAACAGTAGCTAAAATAATATATTTTTCATTCCATATAACAACATGAAGTTCATAAGCAGTGCGGAGCAGGAACAAGTTTCTGCTTTGTATAAATATCCAGGTATTCTTCTTCTACCTTGTTTCTCTGCTTGATTGAAACTAGCTCATCATGACTACATTTGCACATTTTATTACAGAGGAGGGGACCAAGAGAAATTGCAGTAGAGGTAGTTTTCTGTGTAAAATATAAGATCAAGGATTTATACATATCACTTGTTCTAGCCTATTTGCCAGAACTAAGTCAGATGCCCACAACTGTAAGAAATGGTGGAAAAGTCGGAAGCTGTGCAACCTAGCTAAACTAGGGTGGAGGTGGGAGTAGAGGTTGCCAGTAGGTTCAAAGGAAAATAATACTTCAAGAGAACTGGAAGTCTCTACCACTGAGTGCTTCTCATTTATGGAACCACTTTATGGCATCTGCATAGGAAATTTTGACAGTTTCTACCAAGTGCCACTAAGACACATAAATATCATAAATATCCAGAAAACATTGAAAAATCATAAACACATATGATTAACAGTGACATACAATCTGGTGCCAAATTTTGAAGTGAAAGTCGTTGTTTCCCTAAGTGTACTATAAAATACTCTTCTAGGAGATATTAATATGAATTATGAGAGAAAAATTGTTCTGTACTCAAAAGAATTTGGACAATGTAAGTTTTAACCAATTTAAACATGTTTATTTGCTTTAGAGCTTCTCACAGTCTTTGCTATACTTACATGTATTATGATTCTGCAAGTTGCAGGGAATATCATATATAATAATTTTCAAACATATTTGACTATACAATTATTTCTGTGTCACTGCTATCAACATTTTTCCAAAATAATGTCTCTTCCAAATTAAAAATGTGCTATAAAACAAATGGAACTAAAAAAAAAAAAAAAAAAAAAAAAAAAAAGGATTCATCTGGGCTTTATGTGTTTTGGCTAAAAAATGTAGGAAGATGCTTTTTTAAAATTTTATTTTTTCTTACTCAAAGCAATGGGTCTGGACTTCCCCACCAAACAGACAGTTATTTCTGTGTTGCAGACATATAGTTTTATTTGTGGTGGCTAGAGTACTATTTTAAAATCTCATTATTTGTACAAACCTTTCAGATATAATGACTTTAAAAAGCAGAGAAGCAAGCACCAGTGAATTAAGTATACTAATAGATGGGGATTGAAGATGAAGGGGCACAGCGATTGAATCCTGGAAAGTATGTATATATATTTTTTACCAATCAGAATGAATTATATTGTTTGTAGGAGTCACAGGAAGACAATAAAAGCAGTGCGGAGTATACCACACTTACCTTGTCTTTTTACCACACTGTAACATGACCTGTGAGATAAAGCAAAGACCTTTGTAGTGTTCCCCTTGATCCTAAGATCCCTTTGCTTCCTAACTCTCTTCTTCCTGACTAGTAGTGTAAACACACCTAGTTTCATGGGTAGAGAAATGTGACTCTTGTTAATAGCTTAGAGCGTAGAATTGAAGTGTTTGGTGACTTTTTTTCTGCATGTCATTTCTTTACTGATGCAATAGAGGCAGAATACCTAACTGTACCAAACTCTAAAAATATTACAGACTTCAGATCTGAAAAAGAGAATCCTCCACCTCCAATACCTATGTGGGCCTCTTCTGTAAATCTGTTTCTGTTTTGTTAGCATGTGTACCTGTAGGACTGAGGAGTGTCCAAGGAGAAGCATTAGTTGGGGTGATAAATGGAGCTAGGATATGAGTGTTTAGGTGGAGCTTCATGAAGCCTTTTGCAATGTGTAACAGAGCTAGGGGTGGGAAAAGAGGAAAGACCTGCCAAATATGGAAAAACAGAGGACAGAGCTAGCTAGCTCTCCCAGCAGTGGAACCCCAAGGCATGCTCTAAAGACAATTATAAACTCTAATCTGACTCTTCAATTCAATATAGAGTGTATTCTTCCAGTTATGATAATATACCATAATTTAAAAGTTTTTAGGTTTATTTGTAAGTTTTAAATATTTATACATACAGATTATCAGCTTCATTTGAACTCCTGCCTAAGACACTGCAAATGTTAAAAAAAGGTCTCAGGAGAAGATTAGAAATCATATAAATTTCCTTTGAGCAAATGCATTTCTTAAAATATTAGCATGTTATCTCACTATAATTGCTATTAAAATAAACAAAATCTGGCATACAGAAATAACTGTGGGAGGAATTTACTTTGGATAGGATGCTCACACACTCTAATAGATTACAAGATAGCTAAAACCTTAAAGATGGGAAGATACTATTTATAGTTACAGAATGAAAAAAAAACATTCTAGACAGAAGACATAAGTTTTACAAAAGTCCTCGGATGACAGCACAGTCAAATTAAATCTCAAGATTAAAAAATTCACTCAAAACCACACAACTACATGAAACTGACCAAGCTGCTCCTGAATGGCCTTTGGGTAAATAATGAAATTAGGCAGAGAACAAGAAGTTATTTTAAACTAATGAGAATAAAGATACAACATAATATGATTTCTGGGACACAGTTAAAGCAGTGTTAAGAGGGATATTTATAGCACTAAATGCTCACATCAAAAAGCTAGAAAGATCTCAAGTTAACAAGCTAACGTCACAACTAAAATAACAAGAAAATCAAAAGCAAGCAAACCCCAAACCTAGCATGAGACAAGAAATAATCAAGATCAGAGCTGACCTGAAAGAGTCACAGACATTAAAAAAAAAAAAAACCTTAAAAATCAATGAATCCAGGAGCTGTTTTTATTGAAAAACTAATAAAATAGATAGACTGCTAGATAGACTAATACAGAAGTAAAAAGAGAAGATTCAAAAGAACGCAATCAGAAATGATCAGAGGCATATCAACACTGATGCCATAGAAATACATCAACCATCAGAGAATACTATAAACACCTCTATACACATAAACTAGAAAATCTAGAAAAAAATGGATGAATTCCTGGACACATACACTCTCCCAAGATTGAAAGAGAAAGAAATGGAATCTCTGAATAGAACAGTAATGAGTTCTGAAATTGAGGCGGGAATAAGTAGCCTACCAACAAGTGTATTAAGATAAACAACTGAATTCTACCAGAGGCACAAAGATGGGCTGGTACCATTCCTACTCAAACTATTCCAATAAACTAAAAAAAGAGATAATCCTTTCTAACTCATTCTATGAGGCCAGTATCATCCTGATACCAAAACCTAGCAGAGATACAACAAAAAGAAGAAAACTTCAGGCCAATATCCTTGATAAACTTTGATGCAAAAATCCTCAAGAAAATACTGGCAAAGTGAATTTAGCAGCACATTAAGAAACATATCCACCAAGTCAGTAAGTTTCATCCCCAGGGTGCAAGGTTGGTTCAACACATGCAAATCAGTGAATGTGCTTTATTCATCATATTAACAGAACTGGAGACCAAAACCACATGATTATCTCAATAGATGCAAAGAAAAAAACTTTTGATAAATGTCCACATCTCTTCATGTTAAAAGCTCTCAGTAAACTAGGTATTGAAGAAACATACATACAAATAATAAGAGCCGTATATGACAAACCCGCAGCCAACATTGTACTGTACTGTCAAAAGCTGGAAGCATTCCCCTTGAAAACTGGCACAAGGCAAGGATGCCCTCTGTCACCACTCCTATTCAACATAGCTTTGGAAGTTTTGGCCATGGCAATCAGGCAAGAGAAAGAAATAAAGTGTATTCAAATAGGAAGAGAGAAAATCAAACTATCTTTGTTTGCAAATGACATGATCCTATATCTAGAAATCCCCATCATCTCAGCTCCAAAGCTTCTTAAGCTGTTAAGCAACTTCAGAAAAGTCTCAAGATACAAAATCTATGCGAAAAAAAAATGCTAGCATTTCTACACACCAACAACAGGCAAGCCAAGAGCCAAATCACTAATGAATTTCCAATCAAAAATGACACAAAAAGAATAAATTACCTAGGAATATAGCTTAAAAGGGAAGTGAAGGACCTCTTTAAGGAGAACTACAAATCACTGCTCAAAGAAATCAGAGAAGACACAAACAAATGGAAAAATATTCCATTTGTAATGTCAATATCAGAAAAATCAATATTGTTAAAAATCAACATTGTGAAAAATCAATATTGTTAAAATGGCCATGGCTGTACTGCCCAAAGCAATTTATACATTCAATGCTATTCTTATTAAACTACTATTGACATTTTTCACAGAATTAAAAAAAAAACCATTTAAAAATTAATGTAAAACCAAAAAAGTGCCCAAATAGCCAAAGAAATCCTAAGCAAAAAGAACAAAGCTGGAGGGTTCATGCTACCCAACTTCAAACTATACTACAGGGCTACAGTAACCTAAACAGCCTGGCACTCGTACAAAAGCATACACGTACACCAGTGGAACAGAATAGAGAAAACAGAAACAAAACTGCACACCTACAACCATCTGATCATTGACAAACCTGACAAAAACAATCAATGACAACAAAATTCCCTATTTAATAAATGGTGCTGGGAGAACAGGCTAGCCATATGCAGAACATAGAATCTGGACCCCTTCCTTAAACCATATACAAAAATCAACTCAAAATGGATTAAAGATTTAAATGTAAAATCTAAAACTATAAAAACTCTAGAAGAAAAGCTAGACAATAGCATTCAGGAGATAGGCATGGACAAATATTTCATGAGGAAGATGTCAAAAGCAATTACATCAAAATAAAAAATTGGCAAATAGGATCTAATTAAACTAAAGAGCTTCTGCACATCAAAAGAAAATATCAATAAAGTAAATGACCTACAGAATGAGAGAGAATTATTGCAGTCTATCTATCTGACGAAGTTCTAATATCCAGCATCTATAAGAAACTTAAACAAATTTACAAGAATAAAAAACCAACTTCATTAAAAGATGTGCAAAAGAAATGAACAGACATTTCTTAAAAGAAGACATACATGCTGCTGACAAACATACAGAAAAAAGCTGAATATCACTGATTATTATTAAAATGCCAATCAACACTACAATGAGATACCATCTCACACCTGTCAGAATGGCTATTTTTAAAAAGTCATAAAACTACAGATGTTGGCAAGATTGTCAAATATAAGAAATGCTTCTACAATGTTGGTGGGAGTGTAAATTAGTTCAACCATTGTGGAAGACAGTGTGGTGATTACTCAAAGACCTAGAGGCAGAAATACCATTTAACCCAGCAATCCTATTACTGGTTATATACCCAAAGGAATAGAAATCATTCTGTTATAAAGATACATGCATCTATATGTTACTGCAGCATTATTCACAATAGCAAAGTCATGGAATCTACCTAAATGCTCATAAATGAAAGACCAAATAAAGACAATGGGGTATGTATACATCATGGCATACTTTGCAACCATAAAGAGGAATGAAATCATGTCCCTTGCAGGCACATGGATGAATCTGTAGGCCATTATCCTTGGCAAACTAATACAGAAACAGAAAACAAAACACCCTGTGTTCTCACTTATATGTGGAAGCTGAATGATGTGAACACATGGACACATGGTTGGGAGCAACACACACTGGGGCCTGTTGGAGGGTGGAGGATGGGAGAAGGGAGAATATTAGACAGAATAGCTAATAAATGCTGGGCTTAATACCTAGGGATGAAATGATCTTTGTAGCAAGCCACTATGGTATACCTTTACCAATGTAACAAATCTATACATCCTGAACGTGTACCCCTGAACTTAAAATAAAGTTAGAAATAAAAAAAGAGATGATTTACATATTAAAATATACTATGCATTTTTAAATACCAGAAATTCAATACTTTTTTAAATTTTAGAATTGTTCAATATTTCTTTTATGTATTAGGTTAATTTTCTAATCTAGACAATTGTTAGAATACTAAATATTTCCTTTGTAATTTCTAATTTATTGCCATGGGTTTTCCATACTTTAATTTTGCAATTCTTCTTACTATTTTTAAAAAGGTGATACATATATTTGTACATGTTTATGGAGTATATGTGATATTTGATACATACCTGCACTATATAATGATCAAATCAGGGTATACAGGATACTCATCACCTTGAAAATGCACCATTTATTTGTATTGGAAATATTTCAAATACATTATAGTTATTTGGAAAAATACATTATGTTACTGTATATTAACTATAGTCATACTATTAATTATAATTATTAACTATTAACCACAGTTAACTATTAACTATAGTCGCCCTACTGTGCTATCAAACACTAGAAAGCTTCCTTCTACTTAACTGTAAGTTTATCTCTCACTGCTGAGGTAATAGTGCTTTTCTTATTACTAATTTTGTATAATTTTGTGTTCTCTCTCTTTTTAAAAATTAGTGACTTATCTATTTTAATTATTTTAATCATAGTGATGGCTTTTTGTTTTAATCATTCTTCTGCTTTTGAAATCTCATTATTGCCTCATTCTCATGCTAAGAGAAAGGAGAGTGAATAAAAGCATTTGTCTGTATATACACAAATGATTACTATACAGAAATGAAAATTAATGAACTCTGTCCAGGGCCACTAAAGGTAGCTCACAACATGAATTTATCTTCAAAAAGATATATTAATTTATTAAATATAACATTGAACTTAATTTTTCATTTTTAATTTGTGTGGGAACATAGATGTATATATTTATCAGGTACATGAGATATTTTGATACAATCATGTAATGCACAAAAATCAGGTCAGGGAAAATGGAGTAACTGTCACCTCAAGCATTTATCCTTTCTGTTACAAGCAATCCAAATACACTCTTAATTATTTTTAAATGTATAATTAAACTATCATTGACTATGGTCATACAGTTGTGCTATCAAATAATAGTTCTTATTTATTGCTTCTAACTACTTTTTGCAGCCATTAAGCATCCTTACTCCTCTTCCTCACTGCCTCTAGTAAAAATTATTCTACTTTCTGTCTAGATGAGTTCAATTGTTTTAATTTTTACCTCCCACAAATAAGTGAGAACATGCAAAGTTTGTCTTTCTGTGCCTGGCTTATTTTACTTAATGTAATTATCTCCAATTTAATCAGTGTAGCTGCAAATTACTACATGACATTCTCTTTTATGGAAAAATAGTACTTCATTGTGTAGATGCACCACATTTTCTTTATACACTCATCTGTTGATGGACACTCAGGTTGCTATCAAATATTTGCTATTGTGAGTAGTGCTACAATAAACATGGCAGTGCAGATACCACTTCCATATACTAATTTAGTTTCTTTTGGATACATACCTAGCAGTGGTACTGCTGGATTATATGGTAACTAAATTTTTAGTATTTTGAGAAACTTCCTATATGTTGTTCATAGTGGTTGTACCAATTTACAATCCCACTGATATGGTTGGGGCTGTGTTCCCACCCAAATCCCATCTTGAAATACAGCTCCCATAATCCCCACAGGAGAATTATGTCATGGGAGCGACCTGGTGGGAGGTAATTGAATCATGGGGGTGGGTTTTTCCTGTTCTATTCTTGTGATAGTAAATAAGTCCCGCAAGATTTGATGATTTTATAAAAGGCAGTTGCCCTGCATGTGCTCTCTTGCCTACTACCCATCACAGTAAGAAATAAATAAGCGACATGGAACTGCTACCCACCTGTATAATAAAAGATTGGGGTGGGGGCTGCCAGAGATTTATGCCCTATGCAGAGGGCACACCTAGTCCTAACCAGTTTTTTTCACCCTATGTAGATCAGATACTGCCTTCCCACTATCTCCTCTATTTAAAAAACCCTTGCATTTCACTGCGCATCAGTAACCAATTTTTCTGGGAACTCTCTCTGCAGCAGATAGCTATTATCTTTCTTTTGCCTGTTAAAATTCTGCTTTAAACCTCAACCTTTGTGTGTGTTCATGTCCTTGATCTCCGTAGCCATGAGATCAAGAACCTCAGGTGTCACCCCAGAAAATTAGGCCACATTCCACATTACCAAGTAGTAGGATGCTGCTTTAAAGTTAACCCAAAAATATGAAAGCTACTTTGGAACTAGGTAACAGGTAGAGGTTGGAACAGTTTGGGAGGCTCAGAAACAGACAGGAAAATGTGGGAGAGTATGAAACTTCCTAGACTTGTTGAATGGCTTTGACCAAAATGCTGATAGCGATATAAACAATGAAATCCAGGCTGAGGTGAGTTCAGATGGAGATGAGGAACTTTCTGGGAACTGAAGCAAAGGTGACTCTTGTTATGCTTTAGCAAAGAGCCTGGTGGCATTTTGTCTCTGTCCTAGAGATCTGTGGATCTTTGAACTTGAGAGAGATGATTTAGGGTATCCAGAAAAAAAAAAAAAATTCTAAATGGCAAAGAGTTCAAGAGGAAGCAGAGCATAAATGTAGGGAAAATTTGCAGCCTGACAATGCAATAGAAAAGAAAACCTCATCTTCTGGGGAGAAGTTCAAGCCTACTGCAGAAATCTGCATAATTAACAAGGAGCCAAATGTTAATCACCAAGCCAACAAGGAAACTGTTTCCAGGAAATGTGGGAGACATTTGAGGCAGCCCCTCCCATCACAGGCCCTGAGGCCTAGGAGGAAAACTTGGTTTCATAGGTCAGGCCCAGGGCTCCCCTGTTGTGTGTAGCATAGGGACTTGGCACCCTGCATCCCAGATGTTCCAGCTCTGGATAAAAGGGACCAAGATCTTGCTTGGACCATGGCTTCAGATGATGCAAGTCCCAAGCCTCTCTGCCATTTAAATGTCTTTTTTTTTTTTAAAGAACTGTTTATTTAGATTTTTCGCTGAACATCAGATTATTAGAGTTTTTCTATGAAATTGTTTCTGCTCCTTATAGACACTGGTTATTGATACCTTATTAATCAATAGTTAGCAAATATTTTCTCCCATTCTCTGGGTTTTCTTTTCATTTTGTTTATTGTTTTACTTGCTTTACATAAGCTTTTTAACTTCATGTGATCTCATTTATTCATTTTTGCTTTGGTTGCCTATGATTGTGGTATATTCTTCAAGAAATATTTGCCCATTCCAACGTTTGGAGAGTTTCACCAATGTTTTCTTTCAGAAATTTTATAGTCTGATATTCTAGATTTAAGTCCTTAATCATTTTTTGTTTTCTCTGTGTATATTTATGTAGAGAGAGATCTAAATGTATTCTTATGCATAGCTATAGATATAGATAGATAAATAAGTCTCTTTTTATATATACATATATATAAGAATATCTATATAGATATAGATATATTTCCTCAATGCATGTTCTTGACATCTTTGTCGAAAATGAATACCCTGTAGGTGTGTGGATTACTTTCTGGGTTCTCTATTCTGTTTCATTGGACTATTTGTCTGTTTTTTATGCCAGTACTATGCCAATTTCATTACTATAATTCTGTAGTATAATTCAAAGTTATGTAGTATAATTTCTCAAGTTTTGTAAATATTTCCCATGATAGCTTTGGCTATTCTAGGTCTTTTGTGGTTCCATATAATTTTTTGGATTTTTTTTTAGTTTCTGTGAAGAATGTCATTGGTATTTTGATAGGAACTTCATTGAATTTCTAGATTACTTTGTGCGGTATGGACATTTAACAAGATTTATTCTTCTAATTTATAAATATGAAATACCTTTTCAAGTTTTGTGTCTTTTTCAATTATTTAATTAATGTTTTATGGTTTGCATTCTAGAAATCTTTTACTTTTGTGATTAATTCCCATGTGTTTTATTTGTAGCTGTTGTAAATGGGATTAATTTCTTATTTTTTTTTCAGATTGTTCACTGTTGGTGTATAAAAATTCTGCTAATATTTATGTTGATTTTGTATCTTTCACATTTTCTGAATTTGTTTATCCATTTGAATTGTTTTTTGATGGAGTCTTCAGATTTTTCCAAATATAAGGTTTTACCATCTGCTTTTCTTGGATACGATTCAGAAGAATTCTCTGGATTATCAGGCAAAAACTCTTGTTCTCTTCCCTTTCTTCCCTTGCTTTTTTCCAAACAAATGGAATCTCTCTCTCTGTGTGTGTGTGTGTGTGTGTGTGTGTGTGTGTGTGTGTCTGTGTGTGTGTGCTGAGCCACCTGGAAGTGAGAGTGAGGTGATACAAACAGCCCTGTGACCACCACCATTGAGATTGCCCTTATTCAGACCTGAAGGCAGCACATCACTGGGTCTTGCCCAAGGCTTACAGTAACCACTACCTGGCTATGGCCATGTTTACTCAAGGACCGATGACTCTATAATCAGCAGGTGGCAAAGCCAGCCAGTCTTGTGTCCCTCCCTTCAGGGCAGCACATTCATCTAGGCTGCAAGCAGCTCCAAAGTTGCCATCCAGGATCCAGGAACAGAAGTCAAAAACCTTTGAAATCTACCCAGTGCCCTGTTTCTGCTGTGGCCAAGCTGGCACTCAAACCTCAAGACTAAGTCTTTCTCACTCGTTTTTCCCTTTTTTACAGGCATAGGAGCCTCTTTCAATGGCTGCCACCACCAAAGACCCATGGTGAGTATTCCCTGGCTACTGCCAATATTCACTTAAGACCCAAGGACTTGTTATTCAGCTTGTGGATAATGCTGCAGGCCTGGGATGCATTAGTCAGGACAGTGCACACCCATCTGGAACAGGGCATATCCAGAAATGCCATCCAAGAGACAAGGCCTGGAATTGGGAACCCAAAGGGCCTGCTTAGTTCTCTACCACTGTGACGGAGCTGGTACCTGAAGTCAACACCTTTGAGCATCTCACTCAAGGCCCACAGAATTCTACTTGAGTATTCCTGCTGATACTTTAGAGCCCAAAGGCTCTTTATTCATAAAGTGATGAATCCTGCTGGGAGTAGGTTCTTCTCTCAAGGTAGCAGGTTTTCTTCTAGCCCAGGGTGTGTCTGGGTATATTTTTCAGGATGGAGACCTGGAAAGTGGGCCTCACAGCTCTGCCTGGTGCTTTCTTCTTCTACGGCTGAGCTGGTATCCAAGATGCAGGACAAAATCCTCTTTACTTTTCTCTCTTCTTTCATCAAGTTAAAGAAAAGTGTCACTTCTGTTGCTGCTAGCTGTTCTGCCTAGAGTTTGGGGAGGGTTGGCATAAACACTGCTTTAGCTTCCTTGGCTCTTGCCTTAATAAGTTATGTGTCCCCATCCCCACGTTGGCTGGCTCTGAGCCCAGCACACACTAAGACATGCCTAGGAATTGCAGTCCTTATGTCCTAGACTGCCTTTAAAGTTTACTCAGAGCCCCAGCGAGACTTAGCTCACAGTGGTGAGGTTTTCCAAAGCTCAATTTCTGACCACTGGGATGGACAATTTTCCTTCAGCTAGGGCTTGTCTTAGCGCTCCCTTTGTGTGTTCTTGTCAACTGAGTAATTAGTTATATAATTTTCTTGTGAGGTCAAGTTACTTTGTATTTTTAGACAATAGTTGAAAAACAACATATAGAAGATCTGATCTTTAAAAGTTCTTCCAGCTTACATTTGTTTCAGTATGACCTTAATTTGTTTTCTGTATAATAAAAAATATTTTTGTGCTGTTACTTGTTTTCTTAATTATATAATATTGTGTCAGAGTTATATTTGTCCTGTTGGAAATATATAAAAAACAGGTCTAGGGAAACGCAGCTGGTTAGAATGCAAAACCCTTTTACAACAGAGAAACATTGCTATAGACCTGCATTTTGTGAGCCCATGACCTTCATGCTAAATCCTGCACTTTTTTCTTAATCTCACTTGTACCTTGGCGACTATTATGCAGAATGATCCAAACACTTAAAAATTTTCATTTATTGCCATGGAAATTTGATAATTTTATCTTAAAAACGGGTTGAAGAAAACTCAGGAAGAGCTCTGATTACTGACAACTGGGAAAAAAATCTTGATTAAAGCACTTTCCCCATGAAAATAGGACCTCTTGAACTTTGAAAGAGCTGATTACTGAAGGCCATTCTTTGAGGAATGCATAACCGTACCTTACAATTTTTCAGAAATACTCAAGTGAAAAAGTGGAGACGTCAAAACAAACCTTTAACAGTGTAATTTAGTGAAACGCTGGCAACAGCTTATTTCAGTTCCTCTCTAAAATACTCTAAAATAAAGTGCCAAAATATGCAAACTACGTTTCAAAACTATGGTGGTTTGTAAGAAATGTCTGTTAGCTGTCATCACCAATAAAGCTTACCATGTGAAAAAAATTAATCTGGAGAATCAAAGAAGATTCATTGTTCTCTTTTTTAAGATGCATGGCATATATTAATCATTGGGAATCCAGTGGTTTTCTTTGTTCCACTTTTAATTATTAAAAACATAATAACTTTGAGAAATTTGCATGACTATTCATCATTACTACACATATCACTAAATTTAGCTTTAAAGGCCTTTCAACATTAACTTAGTATTATAAACTTGTTTTTCATATGACACAGAAAATATTTACCTATTGCAGTTTTTTGCTAAGGTCTTAGTTTTGAAATGACCAAATCAATTTTATTTTATTTAAAATGTCTTGTCTTTGCTTTATAGGGAAATACAAATACAATAAATAAGCACCTGTAATGCCTGGCATCATTTTAGATGCTGGTGCCATGGGTTAAACCTGTGCTTGAAATATGTTTCTTAATTTCAGCATCTGACATGAGTGACAGGAAAATTTTCTGTCTCAATAACAGCTATATGATTTTTCACCATTTTATTTCCAGAAAATTGGAAACTCTACACTATTCTCATTCAAATTAATTAATAAATATAAGTATTAACATTTTGTACTATAAACATTCAGTGTGGACACTTTAATACTATTTGAATAAATTACAGTTGCTATTGACTCCAGATCCTCAATAAGTTAAAAGTATTGTTGTGTAAATCCAGTCTTGGTGGACAATTCAGGGATAGAAATGGCAGTACAATCCATGGTTTGCTTTCACATTGCCAGTTGACATGAATTTCTAAAAGGTTTTGAAAATTATGTTGGAACATGCAACTAATAGTGTACACAATGCCTCTAGAGCTAATTGAGTAATTATGTATTTGAACCAAGAATAATCCTATTGGAGAAGCTAATTTAAGAAGACTCTAAGAGTATTTTTCTTTTACCCTGTGATATCAGAAACCATGTGCCTATCCAGGACAATAAAACGAAAGCTTAGATTCATAGAACCTTAAACTTGGAAGGGATCCTAGAAGTGGAACCCATCTTCCTGTTCTTTTCATGACATCTATTAACAAAAAGAGTCCAACCCTGTAAAATATTTGAAGATATTTATTCTGAGCCAAATATGAGTGACCAAAGCCTGTGACACAACCCTCAGGAGATTCTGAGAACATGTGCCCCAGGTCATTGGGGAGCAGTCTGGTTTTATACAATTTAGGGAGACATGAAGCATCAATCAAATACGTTTAAGATATACATTGGTTTGGTCCAGAAAGGCAGAAGAACTCAAAGCAGGGGGGTTTCCAGGTTATAGGCAGATTTAAATTTTTTCTAATTGGCAGTTGTTTGAAAGAGTTATCAATATAAATGAATGTCTGAGCCTCCTGGTAGCAGGCTTCAGAGAGAATAGAATGTAAATGTTTCTTATAGGACTTAACATCTGTGTTGATGTTAAATGCTGATTGCCTTTTTCTTAATTCCAAAAGGGGAGGGGACATAATGAGTCATACCCTACCCCCACTTCTAATCATGACCCAAACCAGTCTTCCAAGTTAAATTTTAGAGTGTCCTAGCAGAGGAAGGATTCCATTCAGATGGTTGCAGGGGGATTTCAAATTTTATTTTTAGCTTACATATCTCTAACAGATGATCGTAGCTCTACTTGAATATTACCCAAGGAAATTCATGAAGATTTAGAATTTCCTCAAGAATGGAACCAAATCTGTTTTCTAGTAAGTTTTATCCAATTTATACTAGTGTTCAGATCCAGAATAAGAATAAATATTACCCTCTTCCACAAGATAGTTATTTAAATGTTTGGAGAAAGCTATTGTGTCCCTGAATCCATTCTTCTCCAGTCTATATATCCCAGGATCCTTCAAACTTTTCTCCTATGAACTTCTGTCCAATTTGTGATCCTGATCACTTCGTAAGATATACCCATTTGTCCATGCTACTTTTGAAACATGGTCTAAAAACTGAATGCTCCTTTTCAAACAAAGACACTGTGTTGCAGATTTTTTATTCACTGGGTTTCAATGTCAAGCTGTGCTGTCATACTATCATTGTATTCTAATTCCATATGACTAGCTTTTATGCAACACTGTTTCTGCCATTTGTATGATATTCAATAATGTTAACTTAGTAAGAAAAAAAAACAAAAACACACACAAAAATTAATTATTTTATCTTTACAGGAAAGAACTGCTGAAGTTCAAAGATGGTATTAGAAAAGCAGACACCCTCTTAGAAAACCAGATAACCTCTTATCCTAATCCCATGGCAGTGGGAGTAGATAGAGAAAAGTAAAATTTAGAGAAAAAGGCCAACATCAGGTAAAGCTTCTGAGAACTACAGATCCATATTTCAGCTTGTGTAAGAATAGAGACTGGATTCTTTAAATGATTTTTAGCCACTTGAAGTTAGGATAAGTGATATTTGATTAGGAGGGTGTCCAAGGTAGTGGAAATAGCAAGATAAAAGATAATAAGTACATTACCATGTACATTGAAGACATAATTTGGTTGGAAAAAGAGTCTAAATAAAAAAGTCACAAGTAACATGACCAGAAAGAGTGTTTGAGAGCAGGTTGTAGACTCTATTGAAAGAAAATCATAAAAGAATATTTAAAGATTTTGGACAACTACTTTTGCATCAAGAGGCCCACAGATTTATATTTTAGATCCAGCAATTAAAAAAAAAAATCTTGTTGCTGAGGGGGAATAATATTAACTCTATATTTTACCCATTACATTTCTTTTTCCCTTTCTCTTCAGTTAAGTCTCTCACAGACCTGCCAGAAAAAGAGCCTTTTCTCTTCTTTTCTACATCTTTTGAACAGTAGTTACAACACATAGTTTTGCACTATGAGAAGAAAATATGAGTAAAGCAGGCAAAATTCAAATGACAACAGAAGGGGAGCAGAGCACATTTGTCTGCTAAGTTAAATGTACATATTTTATAAAGGTCATTGACTTATTGAACAGAAAAGGAGCAAAGGGACAAAAAAGATAATAAAGCAAAGCCAAGATATACCAAATCAGATAGTTGCTAAGTGGCTAAAAAGTGAAGATTTCTGGGTTCAGTACCCTTTGAATTACATGACTGACTCCTCTTGATGCAGACACACATAAATGACAAAATAAGCTTAAAGATATTAAAAAAAAAAAAAAAAAAAAATTGCGGCCTGGCGCGGTGGCTCAAGCCTGTAATCCCCGCACTTTGGAAGGCCGAGACGGGCGGATCACGAGGTCAGGAGATGGAGACCATCCTGGCTAACACCGTGAAACCTCGTCTCTACTAAAAAATACAAAAAACTAGCCGGGCGAGGTGGCGGGCACCTGTAGTCCAAGCTACTGGGGAGGCTGAGACAGGAGAATGGCGTGAACCCGGGAGGCGGAGCTTGCAGTGAGCTAAGATCCGGCCACTGCACTCCAGCCTGGGCGACAGAGCGAGATTCCATCTCAAATATATATATATATATATACACACACACACACACACACACACACACACACACACATATATTAAAAAATTCTCACAAGAATTCAAACTTCACTGTTTCCTTTATCTTTCCTTATACGACATTCTTCTTTTTTATTACACTTTAATTTCTGGGATACATGCACAAAATGTGCAGTTTTGTTACATAGTTATGCACACGCCATCGTGGTTTGCTGCACCCATCAAACCGTCATCTACATTAGGTATTTCTTCTAATGCTATCCCTTCGCAGCCCCCCACCCCACAACAGGCCCAGGTGTGTGATGGTCCCCTCCCTGTGTCCATGTGTTCTCATTGTTCAACTCCCACTTATGAGTGAGAACATACAGTGTTTGGTTTTCTCTTCCTGTGTTAGTTTGCTGAGAATGATGGTTTCCAGCTTCATCCATGTCCCTGCAAAGGACATAAATTCATCCTGTTTTGTGGCTGCACAGTATTGCATGGTGTATATTTGCCACATTTTCTTTATCCAGTCTATCATTGATGGGCATTTGGGTTGATTCCAAGTCTTTCCTATTGTGAACAATGCTGCAATAAACATACGTGTGCATGTGTCTTTATAGTAGAATGATTTATAATCCTTTGGGTATATACCCAGTAATGGGATTGCTTGGTCAAATGGTATTTCTGGTTCTAGATTCTTGAGGAATCGCCACACTGTCTTCCTCAATGGTTGAACTAATTTGCACTCCAACTAACAATGTAAAAGTGTTCATATTTCTCCACATCTTCTCCAGCATCTGTTATTTCCTGACGTTTTAAATACTGCCATTTTAACTGGCATGCGATGGTATCTCGTTGTGGTTTTGATTTGCATTTCTCTAATGACCAGTGATGATGAGCTTTTTTCATGTTTGTTGGTTGCATAAATGTCTTCTTTTGAGAAGTGTCTGTTCATATCCTTCACCCACTTTTTTATGTTTTTTTTTTTTCCTGTAAATTTGTTGAAGTTCTTTGTAGATTTTCGATATTAGTCCTTCGTCAGATGGATAGATTGCAAAAATTTTCTCCCGTTCTGTAGGTTGCCTGTTCACTCTGATGATAGTTTCTTTGGCTATGCAGAAGCTCTTTAGTTTAATTAAGTCTGATTTGTCAATTTTGGCTTTTGTTCCCATTGCTTTAGTCATGAAGACTGTGCTCATGCCTATGTCCTGAATGGTATTGCCTAGGTTTTCTTCTAGGGTTTTTATGGTTTTATGTCTTATGTATAAGTCTTTAATCCACCTGGAGTTAATTTTTGTATAGGTGTAAGGAAGGGGTCCAGTTTCAGTTTTCTGCATATAGCTAGCCCAATTTTCCCATCACTATTTATTAAATAGGGAATCCTTTCCCCATTGCTTGTTTTTGTCAGGTTTGTCAAAGATCAGACTGTTATAGATGTGTAGTGTTATTTCTGAAGCCTCTGTTCTGTTCCACTGGTCTATATATCTGTTTTGGTACAAGTACCATGCTGTTTTGGTTACTGTGGCCTTGTAGTATAGTCTGAAGTCAGGTAGCATGATGCCTCCAGCTTTGTTCTTTTTGATTAGGATTATCATGTCTATATGGGCTCTTTTTGTTTTCATATGAAATTTAAAGTTGTTTCTTTCTAATTCTGAGAAGAAAGCCCATGGTAGCTTGATGGGGATAGCATTGAATCTATAAATTACTTTGGGCGTTATGGCCATTTTAACAATATTGATTCTTCCTATCCATGAGCATGGAATGTTTCTCCATTTGTTTGTGTCCTCTCTTATGTCCTTCAGCAGTGGTTTATAATTCTCCTTGATGAAGTCCTTCACATCCTTTGTAAGTTGTACTCCTAGGCATTTTATTCTCTTTGTAGTAATTGTGAATGGGAGTTCAATCATGATTTGGCTTTCTTTCTATTATTGGAATATAGGGATGTTTGTAATTTCTGCACACTGATTTTGTATCCTGAGACTGCTGAATATGCTTATCAGCTTAAGGAGATTTTGGGCTGAGACAATGGGGATTTCTAAATATAAAATCATGTCATCTGCAAACAGAGATAATTTGACTTCCTCTCTTCCTATTTGAATATGTTTTATTTCTTTCTCTTACCTGATTGCCCTGGCCAGAACTTCCACCACTATGTTGAACAGGAGTGGTGAGAAAGGGCATCCTTGTCTTGTGCCACTTTTCAAAGGGAATACTTTCAGCTTTTGCCCATTCAGTATGATATTGGCTATGTGTTTGTCATAAATAGCTCTTAAAATTCTGAGATATTTTCCATCAATATCTAGTTTATTGAGAGTTTTTAGCATGAAGGGGTGTTGAATTTTATTAAAGACCTTTGAATTTTATCAAAGGCCTATCTATTGAGATAATCATGTGGTTCATGTCACTGGATTATGTTTACATAATGGATTATATTTATTGATTTGCGTATGTTGAACCAGCCTTGCATCTCAGGGATGAAGCCAATTTGACTGTGGTAGATAAGCTTTTTGATGTGTTGCTGGATTTGGCTTGCCAGTATTTTATTGAGTATTTTTGCATCAATGTTAATCAGGAATATTGTCCTGAAATTTTCTTTTTTCATTGTGTCTCTGCCAGGTTTTGGTATCAGGATGATGCTGGCCTCAAATAATGAGTTAGGGAAGACTCTGTCTTTTTATATTGTTTGGAATAGTTTCAGAAGGAATGGTACCAGCTGCTCTTTCTACCTCTGGTAGAATTTGACTGGAATCCGTCCGGTCCTGGGCTTTTTTTGGTTTGTAGGCTATTAATTACCACCACAATTTCAGAACTTGTTATTGGTCTATTCAGAGATTCAACTTCTTCCTGGTTTAATCTTGGGAGGGTGTATGTGTCCAGGAATTTATCAATTTCTTCTATGTTTTCTAGTTTATTTGTGTAGATGTGTTTATAGCATTCTGTGATGTTAGTTTGTATTTTTGTGGGATCAGTGGTGATATTCCTTTTATCATTTCTTATTGTGTCTAATTGATTCTTCTCTCTTTTCTTCTTTATTAGTCTTGCTAGAGGTCTATTTTGTTGATATTTTCTAAAAAGCAGCTACTGGATTCATTGCTTTGTTTAAGGGTTTTTGTGTATATGTCTCTATCTCCTTCAGTTCTGCTCTGATCTTCGTTATTTCTTGCCTTCTGCTAGCTTTTGGATTTCTTTGCTCTTGCTTCTCTAGCTCTTTAAATTGTGATGTTAGGGTGTCTATTTTCGATCTTTCCTGATTTCTCCTGTGGGCATTTAGTGCTATAAATTTCCCACTATACAGTGCTTTAAATGTGTCCTATAGATTCTGGTACATTGTGTCTTTGTTCTCACTGGTTTCAAAGAATTTATTTATTTTAGCCTTCATTTTGTTATTTACCCAGTAGTCATTCAGGAGCAGGTTGTTCAGTTTCCATGTAGTTGTGTAGTTTTGAGTGAGTTTCTTAATCCTGAATTCTAATTTGATTGCACTGTGGTCTCTAAGACTGTTTTTTACGATTTCTGTTATTTTGCATTTGCTGCGTAGTGTTTTACTTCCAATTATGTGGTTGATTTTAGAATAAGTGTGATGTGTTGCTGAGAAGAATGTATATTCTGCTGATGTGGGGTGGAGACTTCTGCAGATGTTTATTAAGTCTGCCTGGTTCGGAGCTGAGTTCAAGTCCTGAACATCCTTGTTAATTTTCTGTCTCATCTGTGACAGACCGTGGGAAAAGTGTATTGTCTAGGCCGGAAGGCACTGTTCCTCATGGCACAGTCCCTCATGGCTTCCCTTAGTTAGGGCAGGGAGTTTCTTGACCCCTGGCACTTCCCAGGTAAGGCAATTCCCCACCCTGCTTTGGCTTGCCCTCAGTGGGCTTTAACCACTGTCTAACCAGTCCCAATGAGATGAGCCAGATACCTCAGTTGGAAATGCAGAAATCACCCACCTTCTGCTTTGATCTCGCTGGGAGCTGCAGAATGGCGCTGTCCTATTCGGCCATCTTGCCAGCCACCCTCCCTTTATATGATATTCTAATCCAAAAGAGACTATACTGTAAGAATAAAGACAATCATCAAATGTCAGACACTATATATGAAGTCAAGTCTATAGAGATATAAAGGAATCAAACATTATGAAATACTGTCACTCTGAATCACTATGGAGAACTGAAACAGGCCTTTAGAGCCTTTGTTTCTATGTGGATTAGGTGGTAAATAGAGTTAAGAACATAACTGTTCACAAATTGAAATAATTAACCATTAAATTGTGTTGAATTTTAATGTAGTCTCTTGAGTCTATTTTAAAAGGTGACTCTTAATGGCTTTTCTTTTAAAGTCCATGTCGACCACAATTATTTCCCAAGGCAGAGACATCCCTGGGGTTGTTTCTGCCTATTTTTTCGTGATTTAAATCATAAGCAATCTGGCATTAAAATAAGCTGATGAAAACCAAACATTTTAAAGAACAACAGTAATCATTTGGGGAAATGGTGATATTATGCTGTAAAATAAGTGTATTGTTCTTATTATTTATTTTTGTTTGTCTACTCCTTTAATTGGATATGCATTACCCATATAAAAGAAAATTTCCCCATTAGTTCATAAGAGATATGTATTTGTAGCTTTCAATACATGATATCTGTTTAAACTCTCAATTAGACTCCACACTATGTATAATTTCTTAAAAAGTGGCTACTTCTTATAAAATGTTTTGTTTATTTTAAGAGGATATTTTCTTATTTGATCAGCATGCTGCCAAATGTGTTACATGAACTTTCAAAAAAATAAAGACATGTATTTTAGTTAAGCTTGAGTTTATTCATTAATTAGAATAAGTTAATTAGTACTCATAAAGATAACTTGTCATTCAAGATTGTGCATTATCTAGTTTGTCTATTTATAAAAGCCCAATAATTTTATCAATAAATTAATTCCTATAGATATGGCTTATAAGTTGAACCATCTTCAGGAAAGTAAACTGTAATAAAATACAATTGATAATATTAAATACATAATAAATTTTAAAAAGTGATAAAATTAAATTATAGTAGCATTGGGACAGAAACAGTATTATCTAGTAGTTATTCAAAAACTACCATTTGTGACTTGGCCAACATTCAGTCATATATAACATTGAAGCTGTTGGAGTATATTAATAATATCTAAAGTAATTGTTAGTTGTAGTATTCTATAATATTAGAAGGAGATAAATTATATTTCTTGTTCTAATACCATGTAATATCAACTCTTCCTGTGATCCTTCCCTTATGGTTTAAACAATTCATTTGTATTATAAGAAAGTAAAAGAACAAACATGAACAGACACAGGAGAAGATCAAATTTAATATACATTTTTATGTAGAGCTACTCCCTTATGGTTCCCTCTAAAGTTTTTCATAAACTTTTAATATCCTCAAGTCAAACAACAGTAACAATCCTTCATATTTCCACAATGTTTGACTTTCACGGGATATTTACCTATATTTTATCCTCTCAAAAATATTATGAGGAAGAAGTAATAATATTTTCTCCATTTCGGTAAGCATATTAATTAAGTAAAAGAACAGTTTAATGACTTGTCTCCAGTGACATGGTTAATAAGAAAAATAAATCTGGAACGCACATGTGTTCATGTTCCAACACTTGGTACTTTTCACTGTATCATTATCCAGACTTTGCTGTTGAAAATGTGATAATTACAATAACTAAATTAGTCTAGACAGAGTATACTATGCTGTCTAACAACAACCTCCAAATCTCAGTTATTTAAAAATACAAATTTATTTCTCACTCATCCTACATATTCAATATGGATTGTCTTTTTTAATTAATTAACTTATTTATTTATTTTTAATTATACTTTAAGTTCTAGGGTACATGTGCACAATGTGCAGGTTTGTTACATATGTATACTTGTGCCATGTTGGTGTGTTGCACCCATCAACTCATCAGCACCCATCAACTCATCATTTACATCAGGTATAACTCCCAATGCAATCCCTCCCCTCTCCCCCACGCGTAATAGGCCCCGGTGTGTGATGATCCCCTTCCAGAGTCCAAGTGATCTCATTGTTCAATTCCCACCTCTGAGTGAGAACATGTGGTGTTTGGTTTTCTATTCTTGCGATACTTTGCTGAGAATGATGGTTTCCAGCTGCATCCATGTCCCTACAAAGGACACAAACTCATCCTTTTTTATGGCTGCATAGTATTCCATGGTGTATATGTGCCATATTTTCTTAATCCAGTCTGTCACTGATGGACATTTGGGTTGATTCCAAGTCTTTGCTATTGTGAATAGTGCCGCAATAAACATATGTGGATTGTCAGGGGCCTCTGCTTTTTATTCAGTTATTTACTGACCAGATTGTCAGAGGTTCTACAGTCTTATAACTGTACTGTCTGAAACACATGGACTGCTTCATCAACATGCAGAAGAGCAGAAGAACATGAAGAATTCACATGCACCATTACTAGATTTAGGTCAGAAGTAATACACATCACTTTCACTTACAGCTGATGGGCCAGAACTTATAGTACAACATAGCCTTATCTAACTACAGAAAGGCTAGGAAATGTAGAGAAGCACATCCATTTTTTGGTAGGCTGCAAAAATGTCTCTGCCATGATAGCTAACATGTATTGAGTTTTTAACATGTGCTAGGTGCTATGTTAAGCATGTTGTGTCATTGCCTTATTTAATCCTTACCCCTTACCATAGTTCTGTACTATAAATATGACCATTGTACAGAGAACAGAGTTTGAGAATGACAATATGTACAAGGTAACATGGAACATAAATGACAGAGCCAGGATTCAAACTCACATTCTTACTCTTTGCTTGACCTTTTATTCTAGAGCTAAAAACATGCTAATTTGTTTTAAGTCCAAATCCATTTAATGGCTTCTCATCTTGCGATTTTTTTTAATGAGAGCTATAGTTTTCACCTACTTGACAGTCATTTTCACTTCTACTTTTATTCTGTGTATTTGCAATACATTGATTGAAAGAAGGAAAATAAATGAATTACAAAGAAACCCCTTTTGTGTTATATTATTCCCTTTCTCCCAGTGGCACCCTGTCTTCTACAGTAGGCAATAGAAGCCGGTCAACAAGGATATTTAATTACTTGGATCTACTTCCTGTTGCTCCCGTGCATAACAGTCATCCTCCTTATTGAGCCTTCCTTAAATATGAAAAAGTCTATTATCTTCATTGCATCTTCTTTGTAAGAAGAATCCAATTATATTCTTAATTATAAGTCAGAATATACCTGTTGTATGATGTTTCCTTTTGGAACTGCTTACAACTAAGTTAACCTCTAAACTATACTTGCAATTAAAGATAAGTGAACTCATATAGATAGATAGATAGATAGATAGATAGATAGATAGAGAGAGAGAGAATGATAATTTTCCACAAAGGAGCTAAAATGAACATTTTTAGATGTTCCTGTTATCACAACACTCATTTACCAGAAATTTACACATCATTTCTAAAAATTTCTGAGTGTTTTTATTAATTGAGATTTAAAACTTATGAAACTCTGTCTAATGTGGAAAATATTGGCTTTATAAGTACATTTTATTAAATGGTATAAATAATATTTTAGTAATGTTATGGTTGGAATGTGTCCTCTCAAAAATTCAAGTGTTGAAACTTAATGGCAAATGTGATGGTATTAAGAGGTATGGCCTTTAAGAGGTTATTATGTCATGAGGGATCCTCTTCTTGTTAGTGAGATTAAGGCCATCATGAACGAGTCTTCCTGCAGAATTCAGCTTTTTTCCTCTCTGTCTTACACCATGTAAGGACATAGCATTCCTTCCTCTTGAGTGTAAGGACATAGCATTCCTTCCTCTTGAGGATGGAACAACAAAATGCTACTTTAGAAGTAGACAGCAGCCTTTGTCAGATAACTGAACCTTCTAGTGCCTTGATTTTACACCTCTCAGCCTTCAGAACTGAGAAAAATAAATTTATGTTCTTTATAAATTACCCAGTCTCAAGTAATTTGTTGTAGCAGCACAAATGAACTAAGACAACTAGTGCCCCATAGGCTTATTTAATTTAGGTGTTAAAGTGAACTTCCTTATTGCACCGATAGGGAAATTGGAGACTATGAGAAGTTATTTATTTATAATCACGTAAATAGCTAGAGGAATCACACGTAGGCCTCCTGATTCTCTGTCTAGGCTAATTTAAAATAATATCAAAATAAAGCTTCTGCACAGCAAAGCAAGCAATTAACAGAGTGAAAAGACAACCTGCAGAATGAGAAAAAAATTTGTGCAAACTGTGTATTCAACAAAGAACCAATAGCCAGAATACACAAGGAACTTGAACAACCCAACAGAAAAAAAAAAAAAAAAAAAAAAGTCGCATTAAAAACCGGCAAAGATCTCAGTAGACATTTTTAAAACAAAGACATACAAATAGTCGACAAGCACATGAACACAAAACCTTAACATTACAAATCATCAACAAAATGCAAATCAAAACCACAATGAAATGTTATCCCATCCTGGTTAGAATTGCTATTAATAAAAAGACAAAATATAACAGATTCTGGCCAGGATGTGAGGAAAAGTAAACTCATGCACTTTTGGTGGGAATGTAAGTTAGTACAGTCATTGTGGAAAACAGTATAAGGGTTTCTCAATAAATAAATAAACAGTGATACCATATGATCCAACAATTTCACTACTAGGTATTTATTTAAAAAAATGAAATCAGCATATCAGATATATATCTACACCCCCATGTTTACTGCAGCAGAATTGCCAATAGCCAAGATATGGAATCAACTAAGTGCCCATCAACAGAATAATGGGTAAAGAAAATGTGGTACATATGTATACAATGGAATTCTATTTGACAATAAAAACAAATGCGATCATGTCATTTTCAGCACCATAAATGAAACTAGAAGTCATTATGTTAAGTGAAATAAACTAGATATAGAAAGACAAATATCTCATGTTGTCACTCATATGTGCGAGCTAAAAAAGTGGATAGCATAAAGAGTAGACTGATAGTTACCAGAGGCTGAGAAGCTGAATGAGGGTTAGAAGGGGGATGAAGAATGATTGAGTAATGGGTAGAAATATACAGTTAGCTTTGAGTAATGGGTAGAAATATACAGTTAGCTAGAAGAAATAACTTCTAGTGTTCGATAGCACAGTAGAGTGACTGTAGTGAACAATATATTGTATATTTTTAAATAGCTAGAAAAGAAGACCTGAAATGTTTCCATTGCAAAGAAATAATAAATGTTCTAGGTGATGAATATCCTGAATAGCCTGATTTGATCCTTACACATTATATGAATATATCAAAATATCACATGTGCCCCATAAATACGTACAATTATTATTTATCAATAAAAAATAATAGTAAAGTTTATAAAATTTTGCTTCTAGAAAGTTAAAACCAAACTCTCTTAAAATGCTATTGCTTTTATTAGGTAAGCTAACACTTTTCCATTATGTATTTGTAGCTCTTATCCTAGGATAATTACATTGGAATTTTGCCATTGAGTACCAGAAAATAGCTAAGTATATACTCAAAACAAGTATAGAAAGAAAACAGATATAGAAATATGGCTAGACTCTCAGCATTAATTACTAACATGTTAACTGAGATGCTATAGCAATTTTTAGGTATCTTTGTGCCATTTGATTTATACAATGAGCATGGGATACTCTTTTAAAAAAAAAAAAAAACAATTTTATGATTTTTTTCAATGCAATAGTAGCTTGTATTTGTTTAAAATCTTTTAACACCTGATCTCAATGTATTTTTCTGATTTTAGAGGATAAAAAATGAGGAATTTCATGCAAAGCCAAAACAGAAGTTTTGTTGCATTAAAATAACAAGCAGGGCATTTAAGATGTGTCACTCTGTTATAACAGCACTAAATTCTTGTCTCAGTTGTGCGTATTTGGACAAACAGGAAGTAATCTCTCCAAGATTTATTTACTTATTGATATGTTAAATGGAGATAGAAATACCTGCCTGTCAAACTCAATTTTGTTGTGTGAATAACATAATTAAATGTATAGGAAAGCTCCTGAGAAAACGAAAATTGCTCCACAAACTTAAGGTATGACTGTGTATGTTAACATACATAAACTAATATTCACTGCATATGCATCATTATATGTATATCAACAAATGTCCTACTTAAATAACTCATCGTTTTGTTCACTTCACAGAAGGCAGAAAAAGATCAAGAAGTTAAGTTACTTGTGTTAAATTCTATAGCAAACAAAGAACTAATCGGATGAGTTACTATTTTTCTAGGTACCTTCTATGTACCAGGCACTACACTAGTGAATTTACAGATACGTTACTTCTTTGTCGTTGGTCTAACCTTGAAAAGTAGGTGTTATTTCCTCCGTTATACAAGTGAAGAGAGTGAAGACCAGGGAAGTTAAGTAAATTGCTGAAAGTCACACAGCTGGTAAGCCAGTATCAGAGTCAGGATTCATGTCCAAGTTTGTCAGACTCCTAAGCTCTTTTCTTTGTTTTGTGCTGTCTTTTAGAGACTATATTCACCTGCCTGGGTAATGTTTAATTTCTTTTGGCATGGGTACATGTTTTCCAGACGTTGAAGCTGTGTAGAATAGCAAGGTTTTTTTTTTCTTTCTTTCTTTTTGCTCACTTGATTTCTCTAAAAAAACAAATGGCTCTCTTCTGATGTCTGTTCTGTTGACCTTGTGTCTCTGTGCTAAAACTCTTTTTTCTAACTTGCTCTTTCTGTAAGAATGAAATGTTCTGATTGAATATATCATACTCCAGAAATTTGGGGACTTTTTGAGTTTAAATTGTTTACAAGAATAGCCTTTTCCCCTGGATTTGATTATCTCATTGACAGCAGCCAATATCCTCATGCATAGAAATGTATTTACTTATAGGCACATAAGTAATTCATTTATAAAATTGAATTATCTCACTAGGAAGATTGCTTGTTTTGATTGTGTAGCTGTCCTTATGAAACTGACTTACAATTGATAAAAGCCAGATGGAAAGGGAAAACAGTCCATTTCATTACTCTTTAAATGTTTAAGTTTATTAACCCTTGCACTTCACATTTTTTGAAGTTCAGTGGTAGTGGGGAAGCAATTTGTTGTTAAGTCTTAATATGCAAAATAGACAGTAAGTGCTTGTGACATTCTATTCCAGAGAAAAGAGTTTGGGCTTTAGAGGAATTTCATGGAAAACATTTACAGCTCATTTTTAACTCTTGTGTATTGTTACTTTTTTTCCTCATTCATATTTTTTAATCAAAATGGTTTTTAACGTGTATAGTGTATGTGCTAGTGTCTCTCATAAGAGCAAGTGCTAATTCTTAGTATCTCCAAAGTAACTTCCTATATTAACACATATCCTGTGTGTTATTGGTTTGAGTGCAGCACACAAACATACTTCTTAATAAGACATTTGTCATGTTCTTAAATAATAATTTAAATGCCAGGTAATATCCTAAACACTTTTACTAATTATAAATTAATCTTCATGGCAACATTCTGAGTATGCACTGTTTATTTTCAATACTCTAACTCTTCAGATGAAGGAAGCTGAAGCCTAGAGAGTTTACACAACTTTTTCATGGTCACAAAACTGGGAAGCAGTGTAACCAGGATTTGAATCCAGAAAAATGTGGCTTCAGAGTCTATACTCTGAACCATTACCATATATTGGCTCTTTGTTTCTTAAGACACTAGTCAAGCATTATGTTAAGGTAAGCAGCATAGAAAAAGCAAGCAATTCCTTTATATTTTTAATAATGGTACCACAATTCCCCCACTATCCCTAGAACAAAGCAATAAAGTCACCTTACACATCCTTTACCCTAACTTCCTACGTAAAATCACTCATGAATATCCACAAATTCTACCTCTGCAAAGGCTAATTCCATGATCTCTGCTACCATACCAGTCCAACCCTAATGTCTTATCACCCCTAGACTATTACTGCTTCTCTCTTTCCAATTATCCTCTGGTCAAAACTATGCTACATATCACTACTTGAGATGTCTTAAGGTACACTTATAACTATTTCACTGCTCATAAACTTCCTGAAATCTTTAGTAATTAACTTCAAACTACTCAATGTGAAATTCAAGGTGCTCAATAATCTGGACACAGTGAGCCTTTCTATGCTTATTTCTTAGCTTTTATTCACATATTCTATATTCCAACCTAAAATAACTATTTCAAATTCTCTAAGCATAACTTTTAGTTTTATTTCTGTCTTTATTCCTTTATTCAATAGTGATTATTCTGCCTATAATTACCTTCCCTGTCACTTCTGCCTATTGATGTTTTACTCAGTCTTTAAAAGCATATTGCACATTTTACTTCATCTGTGATTTGGTTTCTATTTCCTACATTCAAATTTTTTTTATTTTTTTTCTTCAGTTGAATACTCATCAGAACCTTCCTTTCACTTTCTTCATATTATGCCTACTGGTATAGTTATTTGTGCTCTGCCTTTAACTTCCTTTCTAGAAGGTAGGCTTCTTAAGGTCAAAAGATAGGCTTTTTTAATCTTTGTATTCTACAGAGAGTTAGACAAATTCCTTAGACTTTGTAAATACTTAATATTTATTGAAAACGGCCTTTAACATCTCCTAGGGGTTTAAAGTCTCTGCATCAATTGAATTATGATTTTATATTCTAAATCAGTAAAAAATAGAGTAATCTAAGCTTGAAATATAAGTAGTTCTGAGAACAAATCATTAAGGTTTAGAGGAACAAATGATACTCCAGCATAATGTAAATCAAATAAAAAATAATCTTTTTGTTATTACAGGACTTCTGGGAAATACTGCCTATCTGCCTGTCTACTGAAATGGTATGAGTTCAAGTTTAAATCCAAGAGTAATTATATTGCTCCACGAACAAAGAATTGGCCCTTTCATCAGAAATGTGTAAAAGTATAGCTGAAGTATACTTGAGTTCACCAAAGCTTATGCCTGATGTGAGATAGGAAGGTTATTTTCTCCACATCCAAGAAAGCATATACCCTCCAAGTCCAAAGGGCAATATAAACTGATACAAACTTGAATACTAGCTGAAGAGTTGAGGAAATTAGCTGGAAAGACAGTGATATTATAACCTATAGACCTATAATATAGACTTAGATTATTACGAACAAGTTGTTTGAGCCTGAGTCTCCTTTGTTTTCATAGGGTGACAGGGACTTGATTAAAAAGAGGGTTTTTTTTTTTTTTTTTTCCTATATTATGAGTCAAATTGTATGTGTTGTATACATGAGTCAAATTTCCATGTATTGATGCCCAGAAAAGAGGGGACACATAGATGCCTATTATTTCTGGGAGGGGGTTTCCAAAACGTTTATAATAGAAGTAGTTAATGCTTATTATATGACAGGCATTTTTGTAACTGCTTTACATATTTCATTTAGTCATCACTAAAACCATATGAGGTCATTACCATTAAAATCATCCCCATTTACAGATGAGTAAACTAAAGTAGAGATGTATGTAACTTGTCAAAGGCACCGTAAATACTAACATACCTCAGAGATATTGTCAGTTCCCCAGTTTCAGACTACCTAGCAATAAAGTGGATATTGCAATAAAGTGAGTCACATAATTTTTTTGATTTCCCAGTGCATACAAAAGTTAAGCTTGCACATCCACAGTGCATAAAATGCTACCAGGCATATCATAGGTAGTAACAATATTTGTTGAATAAATTAATCAACCTGTAAACGCATGCTTGTAGACACTACATGTGTGTTGAGAGAAAATAATTGATACTTTTCTGTTGAGAAAAATATTCTTTGTGATAACAATTATTTGGCTGCACAGGCAGACCTGGCATATGTAGAGATAAATAATGTAAATGAGAATGGGGTTTGGCTAAACATTATTATTAAAATTATCTTTCACATATTCTGAAGTGGGGCCTGGAATTTTTCCAGGGAAAATTTATTTCATTTTTGTCTTGAAGGCTTTACACCCTCCATAGACTCAGTGCCTACTATTGAAAACAAGAACTTTTGAGGAATAGGGTACAAGATAGATGCATATCAGTAAAGAATAGGAGGCTAAGGAAGGAGATTAGAAGAAACTAAATATAAAAATAGCCATCCCCAAATAAAAAGCCATCTGTGAAAAGCCACTATCTTTTTCTGCCCTTGTTAGAGTAGCCTATACTTATCACCACAGAACAATCACTGAAGAAGTATTTATTAGTCAGTTATATGATTTGGCTTCGTGTCCCCACCAAAATCCCATCTCAAATTGTAATCCCTAGGTATTGAGAGAGGTAGCTGGTGGGAAGAAATTGGATCATGGGAGCAGTTTCCCCCATGCCGTTCTCATGACAGTGAGTGAGTTCTCAAGAATCTAATAATTTTATAAAGGATATTTTCCCTTCACTTTCTCTTTCTCTCCTGCCACCATGTAAGATGTGATTGTAAGTTTCCTGATGCCTCCACAGTCATGCAGAACTGTGAGGCAATTAAACCTCCTCCCTTTATAAATTACTCAGTCTTAGGTATTTTTAAATAGCATGCAAAAATTGACAAATATAGTAAATTGATATTAACCAATTTGTTTTTGATTTTACAGACTCAAAGGCAAAAGGGACTTGCCTTGTCTAAGATGAGATTTTGGACTTGGACTTTTGAGTTAACACTAAAATGAGTTAAGATTTTTGGGGACTGTTGGAAAGGCACTATTGGTCTTGAAATGTGAAAGGGACATGAGTTTTGAGAGGGGCCGGGACAGAATGACATGGTTAGGCTTTGTGTCCCAACCCAAATCTCATCTTGAATTTTAATCCCCAGGTCTTGAGGGAAGGACCTCATAGGAGGTGATTTTATCATGGGGAAGTTTCCCCAACCATGCAAAACTGTGAGTAAATAAAACCTCATTCCTATATAAATTACCCAATCTTGGGTGTTTCTTTTTTTTTTTTTTTTTTTTTGCCAGAAAAATAAAGCTGAGTTTATCTTTTATAATGTATAGCTACAGAACTAACAAAAAAATAAAGTCTAAGGGACCGAAATGAGATAAAGAGAGGTCATCATGTACAGAAGTGAGCAGCTGCCCTGGGGACCCTGCTGGTCGTTGGTGGTCTAAGCTTTGCTTTAATGAGTTTCCGGCAAGGTGGATGCATGGGAGGGGCTGCCAGGAAACAAAGCCTCAAGCTCAAGCAAAGTTGGAAGTCACAATTGGCATCCCCACATAAAGCCAAGAACACTGAAGTGTGACACAATCATAAAATGAGACTTCTGAGGAGACAAAACTTCAGAATGCTGAAAGGTGACAGATCGTTAATATGAGATAAGTAAAAATGTCCTGGTTTTGCTTTGTTTCTCTGTAGAGGAGAAAAACGAAAGATGGTTGCCTTAAGAATTTGTAACCACAAGTCATTTTCACACAGATTTGAGTGAGTATTCACACAACCAGTATTGTCCTTGAAATCATTAAGCAATAATTCAGCTAAAAATGGTCCTTGGTCTGCAAGGGCCTGGGGAGCACCTGTCACAAGAATATGGAAACTCCAAAGGAATCAACTCAAACTAAGGCCTCAAAGACTTTTTCATAAACTTCTTACAAATATAAGTATAATAACAAAGGAAAATACCCAGAGAAATATACCACCAGAAGCAGGAGTCAGCAAACAGCAGAATCAGATCAGCAACAACTGTGTTTTGACTTACATTTCTCTGATGACCAGTGATGATGAGCATTTTTTCATGTGTCTGTTGGCTGCATGAATGTTTTCTTTGAGAGGTGTCTGTCCATATCCTTTGCCCACTTTTTGATGGGGTTGTTTTTTTCTTGTAAATTAGTTTCAATTCTTTGTAGATTCTGAATATCAGCCCTTTGTCAGATGAGTAGATTGCAAAATTTTCTCCCATTCTGTAGGTTGACTGTTCACTCTGATGGTAGTTTATTTTGCTTTACAGTTCTTTAGTTTAATTAGATTCCATTTGTCAATTTTTGCTTTTGTTGCCATTGCTTTTGGTTGTTTTAGACATGAAGTCCTTGACCATGCCTATGTCCTGAATGGTATTATCTGGGTTTTCATCTAGGGTTTTTATGGCTTTAGGTCTAACATTTAAGTCTTTGATCCATCATGAATTAATTTTTGTATAAGGTGTAAGGAAGGGATTCAGTTTCAGCTTTCTACTTATGGCTGGCCAGTTTTCCCAGCACCAATTATTAAATAGGGAATCCTTTCTGCGTTTCTTGTTTTTGTCAGATTTGTTAAAGATAAGATGGTTGTAGACGTGTGGTATTATTTCTGAGGACTCTGTTCTGTTCCATTGGTCTATATCTCTGTTTTGGTACCAGTACCATGCTGTTTTGGTTACTGTAGCCTTGTAGTATAGTTTGAAGTCAGGTAATGTGATGCCTCCAGCATTGTTCTTTTGGCTTAGGATTGACTGTGCAATGTGGGCTCTTTTTTGGTTCCATATGAAATTTAAAGTACTTTTTTATCCAATTCTGTGAAGAAAGTCATTGGTACCTTGATGGGGATGGCATTGAATCTATAAATTACCTTGGGCAGTGTGGCCATTTTGATGATACTGATTATTCTATCCATGAGCAAGGAATGTTCTTGCATTTGTTTCTGTCCTTTCTTATTTCATTGAGCAGTGGTTTGTAGTTCTCCTTGAAGAGGTCCTTCACATCTGTTGTAAGTTGGATTCCTAGATATTTTATTCTCTTTGAAGTGCTTGTGAATGGAAGTTCACTCATGATTTGTGTCTCTGTTTGTCTGTTATTGGTGTATAAGAATGCTTGTGAGTTTTGCCTGTTGATTTTGTATCCTGAGACTTTGCTGAAATTGCTTATCAGCTTGAGGAGATTTTGGGCTGAGACGATGGGGTTTTCTAAATAAACAATCATATCATCTGCAAACAGGAACAATTTGACTTCCTCTTTTCCTAATTGAATATCCTTTATATCTTTCTCCTGCCTAATCGTCCTGGCCAGAATTTCCAGCACTATGTTGAACAGGAGTGGTAAGAAAGGGCATCCCTGTCTTGTGCCAGGTTTCAAAGGGAATGCTTCCAGTTTTTGCCCATTCTTTGATATTAGTTGTGGGTTTGTCATAAATAGCTCTTATTATTTTGAGACGTGCCCAATCAATATCTAAATTATTGAGAGTTTTTAGCATGAAGGGCTGTTGAATTTTGTCAAAGGCCTTTTCTGCATCTTTTGAGATAATCATGTGGTTTTTGTCTTTAGTGCTGTTTATATGCTGGATTACATTTATTGATTTGCACATGTTGAACCAGCCTTGCACCCCAGGGATGAAGCCCGTTTGATCATGATGGATAAGCTTTTTGATGTGTTGCTGTATTCGGTTTGCCTGTATTTTATTAAGGGTTTTTGTATCGATGTTCATCAGGGATATTGGTCTAAAATTCTCTTTTTTTGTTGTATCTCTGCCAGGCTTTGGTATCAAAGGCCTGATGCTGGCCTCTTAAAATGAGTTAGGGAGGATTCCCTCTTTTTCTATTGATTGGAATAGTTTCAGAAGGAATGGTACCAGCTCCTCCTTGCACTTCTGGTAGAATTTGGCTATGAATCTGTCTGGTCCTGGACTTTTTTTGATTGGTAGGCTATTAATTATTGCCTCAATTTCAGAGCCTGTTATTGGTCTACTCAGGGATTCAACTTCTTCCTAGTTTAGTCTTGGGAGGGTGTATGTGTCCATGAATTTATCCATTTCCTTCTAGATTTTCTAGTTGATTTGTGCAGAGGTGTTTATAGTATTCTCTGATATAGTTTGTATTTCTGTGGGATCGGTGGTAATATCCCCTTTATCATTTTTTATTGAGCCTATTTGATCTTCTCTCTTTTCTTCTTTATTAGTCTTGCTAGCATTCTATCATTTTTTTTGATCTTTTCAAAAAAACAGCTCCTGGATTCATTGATTTTTTTGAAGAGTTTTTTGTATCTCTATCTCCTTCAGCTCTGCTCTGATCTTAGTTATTTCTTGCCTTCTGCTAGCTTTTGAATGTGTTTGCTCTTGCTTCTCTAGTCCTTTTAATTGTGATGTTAGGGTGTCAACTTTAGATCTTTCCAGCTTTCTCTTGTGGGCATTTAGTGCTATAAATTTCCCTCTACACACTGCTTTAAATGTGTCCCAGAGATGCTTGTATGTTGTGTCTTTGTTCTCATTGCTTTCAAAGAACATCTTTATTTCTGCCTTCATTTCATTATGTACCCTGTAGTCATTCAGGAGCAGGTTGTTCAGTTTCCATGTAGTTGTACAGTTTTGATTGAGTTTCTTAGTCCTGAATTCTAGTTTGATTGCACTGTGGTCGGAGAGACAGTTTGTTATAATTTCTATTCTTTTATATTTGCTGAGGAGTGCTTTACTTCCAACTATGTGGTCAATTTTGGAATAAGTGTGATGTGGTGCTGAGAATGTATATTCTGTTGATTTGTGGTGGAGAGTTCTGTAGATGTCTATCAGGTTCGCTTGGTGCAGAGTTGAGTTCAATTCCTGGATATCCTTGTTAACTTTCTTTCTCATTGATCTGTCTAGTGTTGACAGATCTCCCATTATTATTGTGTGGAGTCTAAGTCTCTTTGTAAGTCTCTAAGGACTTGCTTTATAAATCTGGGTGCTCCTGTACTGGGTACACATATTTTTAGGATAGTTAGCTCTTCTTGTTGAAATCATTCTTTTACCATTATGTAATGTCTTTCTTTGTCTCTTTTGATCTTTGATGGTTTAAAGTCTGTTTTATCAGAGACTAGGATTGCAAGCCCTGCCTTTTTTTGTTTTCCATTTGCTTGGTAGATCTTCCTCCATCCCTTTATTTTGAGCCTATGTGTGCCTCTGCACATGAGATGGGTCTCCTGAACACAGCACACTGATGGATCTTGACTCTTTATCCAACTTGCTAGTCTGTGTCTTTTAATTGGAGTATTTAGCCGTTTTACATTTAAGGTTAATATTGTTATGTGTGAATTTGATTATGTCATTATGATGTTAGCTGGTTATTTTGCTCATTAGTTGATGCAGTTTCTTCCTAGTATTGATGGTCTTTTCAAGTTGGGATGTTTTCACAGTGGCTGTTACTGGTTGTTCCTTTCCATGTTTAGTGCTTCCTTCAGGAGCTTTTGTAAGGCAGGCCTGGTGGTGACAAAATCTTTCAGCATTTGCTTGTCTGTAAAGGATTTTATTTCTCCTTCACTTATGAAACTTAGTTTGGCTGGATATGAAATTCTGGGTTGAAAATTCTTTTCTTTGATAATGTTGAATATTGGCCCCCACTCTCTTTTGCCTTGTAGAGTTTCTGCAGAGAGATCCACTGTTAGTCTAATGGGCTTCCCTTTGTGGGTAACCCGACCTCTCTGTCTGGCTACCTTAACCTTTTTTCCTTCATTTCCCCTTTTGTGAATCTGACAATTATGTGTCTTGGAGTTGTTCTTCTCAAGGATTATCTTTGTGGCATTCTCTGTATTTCCTGAATTTGAATGTCGACCTGCCTTACTAGGTTGGGGAAGTTATCCTGGATAATAGCTTGCAGAGTGTTTTCCAACTTGGTTCCATTCTCCCTGTCACTTTCAGGTATGCCAATCAGACGTACATTTGGTCTTTTCACATAGTCCCATATTTCTTGGAGACTTTGTTCATTTTGTTTTACTCTTTTTTCTCTAAAGTTCTCTTCTCGTTTCATTTCATTCATTTAATCCTCAATCACTGTTACCCTTTCTTCCAGTTGATCGAGTTGGCTACTGAAGCTTGTGCATTCGTCATGTAGTTCTCATGCCATGGTTTTCAGCTCCATCAGGTCATTTAAGGACTTCTCTACACTGGTTATTCTAATTAGTCACCTGTCTAACTTTTTCAATGTTTTTAGCTTCTTTGCAATGAGTTCGTGCTTCCTCTTTTAGCTAAAAGAAGTTTGATCGTCTGAAGCCTTCTTCTTTCCACTTGTCAAAGTCATTCTCCATCCAGCTTTGTTCCATTGCTGGTGAAGAGTTGTGTTCCTTTGGAGCAGGAGAGGAACTCTGATTTTTAGAATTTTCAGCTTTTCTGCTCTGTTTTTTGCCCATCTTTGTGATTTTATCTACCTTTGGTCTTTGATGATGTGACATACAGATGGGGTTTTGGTGTGGATGTCCTTTCTGTTCATTAGTTTTCCTTCTAACAGTTGGGACCCTCAGCTGCAGGTGTGTTGGAGTTTGCTGGAGGTCCACTCCAGACTCTGTTTGCCTGGGTATCAGCAGCAGAGACTGGAGAACAGTGAATATTGCTGAACAGCATATGTTGCTGCCTGATCATTCCTCTGGAAGCTTTTTCTCAGAGGGTTACCCAAACATGTGGGGTGTCAGTGTGCCCCTACTGGTGGATGCCTCCCAGTTAGGTTACTTGGGTGTCAGGGACCCACTTGCGGAGGCAGTCTGTCCATTCTCAGATCTCAAACTACGTGCTGGGAGAACCACTACTCTCTTCAAAGCTGTCAGACAGGGACATTTAAGTCTGCAGAGGTTTTTGCTGCCTTTTGTTTGGCTATGCCCTGCCCCCAGAGGTGGAGTCTACAGAGGCAGGCAGGCCCCCTTGAGCTGTGGTGGGCTCCACCCAGTTTGAGCTTCCTGGCTGCTTTGTTTACCTACTCAAGCCTCAGCAATGGCAGGCACCCCTCCCCCAGCCTTGCTGCCACCTTGCAGTTCGATCTCAGACTGCTGTGCTAGCAATGAGCGAGGCTCCGTGGGCATGGGACCCTCCAAGCCAGGCATGGGATATAATCTCCTGGTGTGTCGTTTGCTAAGACCCTTCGTAAAGTGCAGTATTAGGGTGGGAGTGACCCAATTTTCCAGGTGCCATCTGTCACAGCTTCCCTTGGCTAGAAAAGGGAATTCCCTGACCTCTTGTGCTTCCTGGGTTAAGGGATGCCTCGCCCTGCTTCGGCTCATGCTCAGTGGGCTGCACCCACTGTCCTGCACCCACTGTCTGACAAGCCCCAGTGAGATGAACGTGGTACCTCAGTTGGAAATGCAGAAATCACCCATCTTCTGCATCGCTCACAGTGGGAGCTGTAGACTGGAGCGCTTCCTATTCGGCCATCTTGGAACTGCTCCCCTGGGTGTTTCTTTATAGCAGTGTAAAAATGGACTAATACAGTCAGCGTGATTGTCTCCACAATGATTTTGTAACTGAAGAAGTAGTTTCAAATAGTACTGTCAACTTGAATTTCATTGTAAACTTGATTAATATAAAATAATAAATCAGTATAAAAAAATGAATTTTTATAATTTAGAATACATTTAAGGTATAAATATTATTTATTTTCACATAGTTATTTATAAATGTAATTAATTTTTTATATTTTCAGCAAGATTAAATTTTTAAATGCCAGAATATACTTACAGGTGGAATAGTACAAGAGTTATCCTCTAAATAAATTCTTAAAAGCATAAGTTACTAAAAACTATGACTAAAATAGATAATTAAATTTCTGAAAGTAGTCAGATATTTAATAATATTTGAGACAACAGACACTGAATCTTGGCACATTTTTACAAATGACCTAACACAGAGCTTCCTAAAATAATCTTTTGTTTCATTTCCACATGGAACCTGATACCAGATGTCAAAGAACTTAATTAAATAGCTAGATTATGTTTATAGACTGCTTTACATGTCACAAAGTGCTTTCATGTATATTGACTAATTTAATTTAAAATGCCATAAATTGCTGAAACAGCAAAATGCACAGTCTAAATTTTCACTCACTGATCTCCTTAATGTCCAACCTTTAAAGAATGGTTTCCAACTCCAATGATCTAAAAAAAGTTTGGATATGATATTTTTATAATTATACACATATTAATATCACTAAAGAAATTTAGCAGTATAATACAGATATACAGAGAATAAACTGTTTTTAACTCTGATTGTTGAGGTAAGTGTAAATTCCAATAAAATGAGCCAAGTTAAAGAAGAAAATGAAACACAAATGAAATCATGTGGCCTTACTGAAGCTTGTAGGAAAACAAATCAGACTCTACAAGCAACAAAAATAGTCAGGAAATTAAAAATTATTTTGTATGCAGGATTCCAACAATTACTAGATATACACTATGATTTTCAGTTATATTTGTAAAATAGATCATGATTTTAAATTCAAGAATATAAATGTAATATAAAATATTTTAACACACATTTATGTATTCCACTTTCTTATCAGACTGCCTAAACTATCATAACATAGAGGCAAAACCTGAAAAGATATTAAGATGATCTCTAAGAAGATAAATAAAGAATGGACACAATGATCTCTAAGGGTATGAAGAAAGAATGGACACAGAACTCTTGCATTTTATTTCACATAAAAAGCAAGTGTGAAATAGCACTCAAGTCAGAGGATTTGTGCTTAGATTTGTGCACAAAATAAAGTGATTTAGTAAGTTGATCTGCCTTTCTCTAATAAAGATTTGTGCAAGTTTAATGATATCGAGTAGCAGTTTAGAGACAAGAGCTATCTGATGTGAGTATTGAGAAGTGACAGGAAAAAAGAAATTAGATCAAGGAAGAAGTTAATTATATAGCATTCCAAAGATATTTAATGAAAATTTAAATTAGCCCTATACATTTGGCCTCTAAAGTTATATATATAGTGTGTGTGTGTATACATCAATGTGCCATTCTAGAAAGTGTATACTGCCAGAGATCATGTATTCATCAGTTCTTCTCTCTACCTTACTGAGATAAACTACCAACTCATCAGGATATAAGTAATGCAAGAGATATCTTTAAGAGAACAGGTGCAGGAACAAGAGGCTAGTTAATCTAAGGAGAGAGAAGTGACCCCATGTAGAAGAGCCATGAATAGAAAGGGAGAAAAGAGGTCTAGGTTTGTATGGTGGTGGACATTGGAAGCAGTTTTTGTCTAGTGCTCTGTGTTCCGGTTTGAGTCTTGTGCTAGCATGTCATGTCATTCAGAGTAAGAAATAAAAATAAAATTCTAAGCTCCCAACTGACTGAATGGGTCCTCCTTGACCAAAAGAATGCCAGATAAACTTTGAAGCTTAGTATACAACCATAACAGGATGGGAGATCAGACATGCCTTGTTATACACTGCTCTTTTGCTACCACTCATTAGACTTTCTTTCTTTGGGGCTAAACAGAAACCAGCCATTTCAAATGACTATTAGTTTATCTTCCCAGGTACAGAACAAAAATAAGATGAGATTAAATATTCCTTTACCTATCCCTAATACTTCAGTTTCCTCTATTCCCTTTTCCATCAATTTTTACCTTATCTTATATAAAATGTAAATTTACTCAGCACTAACTGAAGTTTCACAAGTATGTAATTATTTCTCTCACTGCCACCCTGCCTTTTATTTAAAAATGTGTAAATACCAAAGTTCATGAGAACCTCTTTGGAAAATACAGCTATAGATGCTTCTGTGACTCACATTTTTTCAGATGTTCCCTCAAGCTGTCTCAATAAGCCTCAATAATTTGAGACTTATGCCTTGATAACTTATTTTGGTTGTTATTTTGGTAACCACGAAGGGATCTCAGTGAAGATATTAGCCCCTGTGACCTGCAGTGATTCTCCTATTGGTGCCAGCAAAAGATTTTCTCTGAGAAACTGTGGAAATTTTTAAGGCTCAAAAGCTACTCTCTCCTGAGGTTCTCTGGTCTCCCAAAACTTTCAATTTGAGATACAAGGTTTATTTTGCCAGGAAACTCCTCTAAAAAAGGAGTTTGCTCACTTTTGATAAATAAAGCGTGTTTTTTCTATATTCAATGATTGAGAGCAGTCTTCAATTTGGGCCCCATCTCCAGGTAAAATGCTGGTTTAGGGTTTCATTTTGGAATTTGGCAGCTGAAGGTCTAAGTTTATTTCCAGGTAGCTATGAGCTCACCTTATGCTCAGAGATCTAAACAATATGTAAGTTGTGTAGTCATTTTTTCTGTTTTACATTTCAGTCTATCTTTTGTAAGATTTAATCAACTCTTGGCCCCCTCTAATGTCAACCTAAACTCCCACAGCTGAAGAAAGTCAAGTTTCCATTATAGAAACAATGGTTAGTTAGCAGAAGTCAATGTTTACCCCCAAAATATATTTTTGACATATTTTAAAGTGGCCCTGCCATACCTTCCTTAGTCCAGATCTAGGAAGGGTTAGCCAGGGGTCTCCATTCTAAGACTCTCATGTATACACATTTAATATATTTAAATGTGTTTATCCATTAATTAATCTGCCTCATGTCAGTGATTATTCAGTGAATCTTTAGGGGGCCAATAGCCTACGGCCATCATGGTATCATGCAGCAAGCAGGGTAACACAAGCAAAGAAAATTCAGGAATCTGACAAACTTGCAAAAGAATAAGACCTTCTTACTGGTCAGGCTCCCAGCCTCTCTCTCTGTATACTCTAGTTGAACAGATGATAAAAATCGCTGTTTGTTTCTCTATAATGATTAATGAGAAGAAAGGATTTATATGCCTAATCCTGGGTTTTAGTGACTCTGGTGTATTTTTGGTACTTCGTGGTATAAACATTGATATCGTTTCACCCCTTTCCTCCCAGAAGGAGTTTTCTTTTGGGTTGTGATTTTCCTTTGTCTTTGTCTTTCTGTATCATTTTGTCATAAAGAGAGGTACCATAGGGTAGAACTTGGGCCTAGAACACTTTTAAGCCTGCTATTCAAAATGACCCTGAAGACATGTCAATTTTGTGGTTCTGATGAAACTGGTATCTGTTAAAACAATTTTGCTGTGGGTCTCTGAAATAAAAACCAGATGACATTTCCCTCTTATCTTGTTTTATGTCCTTGAGTGTTTGACTTGTGACTAAGTGGGGGTATTCTCTCAGTCTCCACCACTGGAGGATCTGATTTTTGAGGTCACATTAGGTAGCCAGTCTGAAAATATTGGGAGTCTGAGACACATAGTATTTTAAGCTGCCCACTATTCATTTCAAAGGTGTTATTAAGCTCTTTAGGGAGTTGTCTTAAAATGTTCCATCCCTATGGGGCTTTTTTCATCTTTTGCTATCTTAAGTATATTTCCGAGAGTAAATTTTGGAGGATCATGAGGATTGTCTCATTTAAATCCTCTCCAAGAATATATGGTAGAAACCTGGGCTTTACATAAAGAGGTTTTTTGAATTGAATGGTTAATCTCTAGAAAAAATTCTAGAGATTAAACAAATAAAACAAATAACAAATTGATGAATATGTTATATTTTTAAAAGGACACATAATAGTGTTATGGCCAGCCTTCAAAATTTTCTTGACTAAATTAAAGTGCAAAATCTGACCTAAAACAAGGTAAAAACCCTTGTACACAAAAACTGCCCACCTTCAATTTCACCTGAAATTAACAATGGAGAAAATTTCAGTTTGTAGTCTTGTAGGTAAAATCTCTGATTAGGAAATTAGTCCTTTCGGTTTAATATCTATGTGACTTTTGCCATTTATTGATCCTTTTGCCTTCTATGGACAAATTTTGAATTGATTTTTTTATCTCTAGGGGTATATGAACTTTTTGGTCTTTGCGTGTAGATGACTAGCTGAGAAGCTGAGATTCTAGGGAATGTGGCCAGATAGAAATGTGAGTTGTACCTTACTTTTAGCTACTTTTTAAAATTTGAGCTGTCTTTGTGGGTGATTCTGGATCTTGTGAGGACTGTTCTGCATCTCTTTGGAGATGCCTCATGCATCCTTGGTTAAGTCCTAATGTTAAAATAGGTAGTTAGGCAGACATGAGCCAGGTAGGAGAGGGCCCTCCCCAGGAATGTCAGACAAACATCAGGAGATGGTCAGGCAGTTGTTAACCTTTTTTCTTAAAATAATAATTGGTTGCAATCAGCACCAGGGAAAGGCAGGCTCCTAATAGATAGAAAACACCTGAGGCTTGTGATCAGCAGCTTACTGATAAGATATCAGGAGTAGGGCAAATGGGCGTAAGCATGCACACAAAGGGGCAAAAGGACAGAGTTTAACTGGTATATGACCTTCCCCTAGGACCACTCAACTGGTAAGAGAAAAAATACTTCAAATGAGCATGCACACAACTTCAGTAAACACACCGTGCATGCGGTTCCTCCCAAGTGCTGGCAGGCCAATGTACATGGGGACAGCTTGTCCCAGGAATAAATCAAGGGACGGGCCATGCAAACCTCAAACCGTGACAATGTATAAACCCCCAAGTAAAGTGCTAAACAGTGCACTTGGATCTCTCAGGTAACCCTTTTGTCCCTCTTCCAAGTGTACTTTACTTCCTATTATTCCTGCTCTAGTAGTTTTAATGAACTTTCACTCTAGTGCTAAAATTTGCCTCAGTCTCTCATTCTGCCTTATGTCTCTCATATGAATTCTTTTCTCTGAGGAGGCAAGAATCAAGGTGCTGCAGATCCATGCAGATTCACCACTGCTAACAAAATTTTGCGCTGTGACTCAGGTAAGTTCCCTAGTGGTAAAACACCTCTATGCCTTGCCTTCTTTGGCTGGAGTCATTCAAGCCTGTGTGTGTTTTCCTTCTCTTCCACTTTCCTGCTTACTAATCAAACCTTAGAATGATTCCTCTTGACCACAGTGGCTCTCCATCCCTTGGCTGATCTCTCAGCTCACCCTAATGGGTGGCTCATGAGGGTGAGAAGGACCTTGGAATCCACATCAAGTATACCTGAAACACTGATAGCCTTCCTGGAGTCTCACAAGAGAGGCTTGCTTTTTGCGGGGGTGGGTGGGGGTGTGGGTGGTTAGCACCCCTTTTGGAGCAGGAAAAATTGTTCCTTTGCTATTTGTATCCCAAGCCCAAGGTCTTCCGCAAGTTCTCCCTTCATGTTAAGAGGGCAAATAAACATTGTCCTCTTGAACTCAAGGGCTGCTGTTTTTGCAAGCATTTGAAGGCTTTCCATGAGTAACTTTCTTACTTCCTCACACTTCCTCCTGTAGTAAAGGAATTGTCTCATCTGATTAAGCATTTTTTCTGCATGTTATCCAGGGAGGATGAGAAACCCCAAATACAATTTTTTTTCATGTCTCAAGTCACTTACACATCCTTCTCAATATGCATTAAGACATTCAAGGTCATATTCGAAGGGAGAAAAGTCCAGCAACTTGTGGCAGGTAGCTGACAAACAGGCTTCTCATCTACTTAAAGAATATGGGAAATGGGATTATAAGAAAAGAGATAATAATTTTGTTGCTAGAATGCTCTGAGTGAAAGTTGCTACAAGGTCATGGAAACAAAGATATAGGTGAACCCAACGCCTCAGGTGCAAGAGACAAAAGTACCAATAGGATGCAGATTAAAGCTGGTCCCAGGCTACAGGCACAGAACAGATTGCTGTTAAAAAGAGATGAAAGCAAGGTTAGGGGTACCCAGTAAGGACAGTTTATTCTGGAACCCCGAGAAGAAGTAGGGGGTCCCTGCTTACTCCAGTATACCTTCTGTTCTCTAATGGGTAATCGTGATGAGGTTAAGGGTACCCAGTATGATCAATTTATTTTGGAACTCTAAGGACTAATAGTAGATGCCCTCTTCAGGAAATAATAATAGGGAAATGGGAGAGGATGTCTTCTTTTTTCTCCTTTTCCTTCTCTGTTCTCTCTTTGCAGATGGTTAATCATGTCTCCATATCATAAGACATGCCCCTTGGATACATCCTCAAAAACTGAGAAAAGTTTGACCCTCAAACCCTAAAAGAGGTTATATTTCTGTAACACAGCTTGGCTTGAATCCAAAATCTGGGACCAGAAATCTTGGCTGGAAAATGGAAACATAATTTTAATATGATCTATTAACTAGATTTATTTTGATGCCAGCAGGGAAAATGGCTGTAAGTACCCTATGCACAGGCCCTCATGGGCCTAAGAAACAATCCTGACCTATGTCATGTTTGTAAAATGGATCCAGTGATGATAGCTGTAATAGGCAGCCTCCTGTATTTGGTTTGGAAGACCTCATTATTGGGTTTACCCAGGGCTCAAGCCCTGAATGAACCAAGGGCAGAGCTTAGATTAAACTTCACTGCCCCTTCTACCCCATTATATCTAAGTCTGTCAGTCCTGGAGTGTTCCCCTCCCTACCCAGGGCCATCCTCTGAACACCACGCCCTTAAGCTATGCTCCTTTTGAGAGGTTAGTGGCCTTAGTGGACCCACTACAGTCCATATTCCATTTACTATGCAAGACCTGAGCCAAATTAAAATGAAACTAGGGAAGTTTATGGAGGACCCTGACAAATACATTGAAGAATTTTATAAACTGGATCTAACATTTGAACTCACTTTGAGGGATCTCTCAGTAATACTAGGGAAAACCCTCTCTAAGGGAAAATGTGACTCTATTACAGAGGCAGTCCAATAATTTGAAAATGTAATGCATATGACTGATCCTGACTAATCCTGGTGGCTACCTATAGGAGCCACTGCAGTTCCCCAGGTTGACCCCAACTAGGATTACAATACCCAAGGGGGTATATGGGCAAGGAACCACATGTTTCTCTCTATGGTAGAAGGAATGAAAGCTTAGCAGAACAAAGCCCTGGAATTATAATAAATTGGCCTTTATAGATCAAGGCCCTTGTTAAAAACCCCACCACTTTCCAAGAGAGGCTACAAGAGCCCTAGTGAAACATAGTAACCCAGACTCAGAAACACCAGAAAGGTAATTGGTCCTAAAGAACCATTTCCTAACTCAGACAACTCCACATAATTGGAGGAAACTCCAGATATTTGGAAGACACTCCAAAAATGAGCACTGCCCCCGATACCCTGACATCCTCAAAATAGTTTCCTCAGTCCTGTATAACTGGGACCAGGAAGAACAGAAAAGGCTCAGTAAAATGAGAAGTGGAAGGAAAAGTTGCAGCTCCAACTATTAGCTGCTCTACAAGTTCACTAGCACCCTCCAGATTGCCCTCAGAATACCCTCTCAGGTAACCATTATCGATGTGGGAACCACATCACTGGAAGGCAAACTGCCCCAATGGGACAGGTAGGAAAACTGCCCCAATGGGACAGGTGTGACTTGCCCTCTCTGCCACAAGCCTGGCCAATGGAAACAGGACTTCCTTGAGGGCAGAAGGGCCCCTGGGACAAAATCCCAATCCCTGATGGCCTTGAACTGAAGGGGCCCTATGGTCTGGCTGGCTCCCAGATAAAGTCTCACTATTGAAGGGACGGAGTCAAGGGATGCTTTGGACATGGCAGGCAGGACTATAAGTTTTCCTTTGAACATGAAAGTGGCCTGTTCAGTGAGTACTTTTTGCTGGGGCAATTACCCTCCAAATCCTGCCAAGTGATGGAAATAAATGGGGTGCTTATAACTCGAAGGTTTACTCCCCCTCTGTGATGCCTACAAGGGGAGATTGTCTTTTCTTAACTTATTTTTAGTGATGTTAGAATATCATATGCCTCTTTTTGGTGGAGGCATTTTGTTTAAACTAGGGGTTCAGTTAACCTTTCTTCCAGGGCCAATACCTCCTTTTCCAAATACTATCATATGCCTCAAGGAAACTACACACCAGGATAAACTTCTCAAATACCTTTTCATTAATCCAGAGGTCTGGGCCTCAGGAGTACCATGAAAAGTCATAATGGTAATGCCTATATTAATTGAGCTCAAGTATCCTTCTAGCTATCCTTGTAGAAGGAAGTTTCCTCCTTGGCCAGAGGTCAAAAAAGGACTTCAGCCCTTGATTCAAAAAATTCTAAAGCATAGGTTATTAATACCCTGTATCTACCCCTAAAACACCTCCATTTTACCTGTTAAAGAAAACCATGGAAAATACAGGCTAGTCCAGGACCTGCAAATTATAAATGAGGCAGTAGTTCCAATACACCCAATGGTCTCTAACTCAAGTGTAACTCTAGAAGTATCTCTAGATGCTCAGTGGTTTTCAGTTTTAGACGTCACAGATGCTTTCTTTTGTATCCCCCTAGACCCATCCTCCCAATTTCTATTTCCACTTGACTGGGAGAATTAAAAAGGAAGGATTCAACAGCTCACCTGAACAGTGCTTCCACAAGATTTCAGTAATAGTCCCCATTTGTTTGGGCAAGGCTTGGCTAGAGATTCACCAACTCTTGAGAAGAAAGGGTGTCTCCTACAGTACACGGATGACCTGTTAATCTGCTCCCCAGCAAGACAGCTGGAATCCAACATGTAGTCCAGACACTAAGTTTCCTCACAGACAGAAGGTACAAGTTATCTGAGGCCAAGGCACAACTACTAAGACAAGAGGTCCAATACCTGGAGATAATCTTGACCCCTGATAACATAAGCTCTCTCCAGAATGGATACAGACCATCCTTAGAATACCTGTCCCAACCACCCAAAAGCTACTTCAGGCTTTTCTGTGGATTGCAGGATATTGCAGACTTTGGATATGGGGATATGGTGGAATTGTTAAGTTTTTATATCAGGCTCTAAAAGAAGGGATAAATAGGGACCCACTTCTCTGGGAAAATGATCAGGAGCAAGCCTTTAGGCAGCAAAAAACTGCCCTCTCACAAGCCCCAGCCCTTGGGCTACTCTTATTAGTGTAACCATTTTAGCTTCTCATCACTGAAAGGAAAGATGTAGCCCTAAATCTTCTACCTTACACCATGGGGCCAATTAAACATCCTGTAGGTTACTTTTCAAAGAACCTAGACACAGTAGCACAAGGGTGGCCACATTGCCTCAAGGTCATGACTGCAGCAACTTTCCTAGTCTAGGAGCCCTCAAAATCAGCATGAGGCAGTCAGTTTGACTCCTGACATCTCACCAAATAGACCCCTTAATGGACATAAAAGAACCACAATGTCCAACTGACAATAGACTGCTAAAGTGCCAAGTCTTGTTGTTAGAAAATCCACATTTAACAGTGGAGTAGTGTTCCACCCTTAACTCAACCTCCTTACTGCCACTACCAGGAGTTGTTAACTGAACACATTCATGTTGTGAGATACTTAACCAAATTTATGACAGTCATGAAGACTTTAAAAATCAGCCCCTAGATAATCTAAATAAAATATGGTTTTCCGATGGTAGTAGCTTTGTCAGGGATGGAACTATATAGGCAGGGAATGCTATAGTGTCCCTTCACCAAGTTATAAAGGCTAAAGCCCTGTTTCCAGGGAACTCAGCACAACTAGCCTAACTCATTATGCTGACCAGAGCCAAACCCCATGCACCCAAGTCTTAGCAGGAATGACTATAGCCACCAGTTACCTGGGTATTTCAGCAACCTAAGGATTGTTTGGAGCTGTCCTCACCCCCTTATTTTATTTTGACATCTCTATTTGTCTTAAAACTCAAGAAGCCTTCTATAATTGTGGCCAATCAATTCATCAATGCCTTCCCACTAACTGGACTAAAAGTTGGCTATGTATTACTGGACATCTTTCTAGTCCCTGGCAATCTCTCTCTTTCAGTACCAATCTATGAGTATTTCATTTTGCCCAAGGTGAAGACAGCTATCCAATTAATTTCCCTTCTCATGAGACTCAGCATTATAGCCAGTATGGGAACCAGAATTGCCTAAAACATAAAAGCATCCTTGCCCTGTAGCCAACTTTCAAAAAGAAATAGCCAACAACATTGATGTCAGGGCTAAAACCTTAACAAACATGCAAGAACACATTGACTCTTTAGAAGTTGTAGTCCTCAAAAATCATTGAAGGGTAGATATGTTAATTGAAGAACAGGAAGAAATTTGTTTAGTCTCAGATGGAAAATGTTGCTTCTGGGTAAATCAATTAGGAAAAGTACAAAACAACATCAGACAACTCCTGAATCGAGCCTCCAGTTTATAAAAACAAGCTTCTCAGGGTAGGTTAGATTGAAAAGAAACGTAGAAATGGTTCTCCTGAGTTCTTCTCTTTTTGGGCCCACTTGTTAGTCTTCTACTTTTGCTCCTTCTGGTCCATGTCTTCTAAATCTAATAACCTGATTTATCTCCTCTCACCTTCAGGCCATCAAGCTCTAGATAATCCTCAGTGAGGGATACCATCATCACGATATTCAAAAGTCACCCTTCTACAGATGACTTCTAGACTGCCCATCAATGGGGCATTACAGAGGCAAAATTCTGCCCTTGTCTTCCTTGGAATTGGCTGAATACCACTTTCATCAACCCATGGAGCTACCCTGCCCTGACAGCTAGCAAAAGGCCAAAACCCATGAAACAACCAACACCTCCCCTCTGTCAGCAGGCAGTAGTTACGGAAGATTTACCTTTGTCTATTTTCCCAAATAATTGGGTCTCAGACTCTTAAAGGGATAAATGTTAGAGTAGATAATTAGGCAGATATGAGCAGGGCAGGAGAGCCCCTGACCCAAGGAATGTCAGGCAACCATCAGGTGATGGTCAGGGGGTTGTTAAACAGTCTTTCTAATATAATAATTGGTTGCAGCCAGTGCCAGGGAAAGGTGGGCTTCAAACAGATAGAAAACACCTGAAGCTGGTGATTAGCTGCTTCCTGATAAGATCTCAAGATGTGGGCGAGTGGACTCAAGCATACACTCTAAGAGGCAAAATGGTAGAGTTTAACTCGTATATGAACTTCCCCTAGGACCACTTGATGGGTAAGGAAAACTCTCTCTCTCTCTCTCTCTCTCTCTCTCTCTCTCTCTCTCTCTCTCTCTCTCTCTCTCACACACACACACACACAACTCAAAAGAGCATGTGTACAATTTCAGTAAGCACATGGTGCCTGTGGCTGTTCCCACATGCTGGCAGGCCACTGTGCATGGGGACAGCCCACCTGAAGGAAAAATCAAGACAGAAGAGGTTCAAACCTCAGAACAATGCCAGTGTATAAAAACACCAAGTCAAAGACTAAATGGCACACTCGGGTCTCTCAAGTCACCTGCTTGGACCTCTTCTATGTGTACTTGACTTCTTTTAGTTTCTGCTCTAATACTTTTTAATAAACTTTCACTTCTGCCCTAAAACTTTCCTTGGTTTCTGACTCTGTCTTATACCCTTGGATTAATTCTTTTCTCTGAGGAGGCAAGAACTGAGTTGCTACAGACTTATATGGATTTGCCAGTGCTAATGCTAACCTTGGTTAAGGTTTATTGGTTTCACTTGGAAGGTTACTTTTGGTGAGGAAGTTTAAAGGCCAGACATATCAGCTATTTGTCCCAGCTAAAATCTTGTAATAAGAAATTGGAAAGGATTTTTTCTTTCAAAAAAACCCTCTATGGTTAGAAGTTAGTTTAACTAAAAACTGATATTCAAGCTATAACTTTATAGTTTTAAAGGTTTTGATGCTTTTTCTCTTTTTGAATCCTGTTCTGGGAATGTTTTCCTCAGTCAACTCAATCCTGTCTGTTTCTCCAATTGCTTTCTATCTGTCCCTGTTTCCTCTGAATACCAGAAAACAAACATAAAAAAAGAATTTTTGACAACCTGTAATCCCTTGGAGAAAACAGAAAGAGCACCACAGACTCCTTTTGAGAGGAACCTTGTTTTTTTCTAATGAAATTCCAAGAGTTGTAAACAGACAGATTCCACTTAGGTCTAAAACTCTGCTCACTTTTGTATTGCATTACCCGATCTCTTTGGCTTTTGCGGGGTGCCAGATATTAGTTTGTACTGTAAGAGGACTTGACTTTGGTGTGGCCGATGAGTCAGCTGAGAGCAACAGGGTTGGGGTGGCTAAGGACAATTTACAGGAAATGGTTATTACTACAGAGGGTTGCTCATTTCTTTTCGTATTTAGATTAAAAAGGTATGGTTTGAACTATAAAAACTGCATGCTTTATTGGCTTTGTTGCTTAAAGGGCTCTATCCTAAAGCCCATAATCTAATTAAGAAATAAGCTAAGGTGAAAAGACAACCTATCAAACTAAAACAGTCTTTGAAACGTTTTTGAAAGAAATTTATATATTCAAAAGAAATCTCCATTTTTAAATGCATCACTATCTCTGCCCCTAAACCACTAGCAATATTAACTATAGGGAAGATAATGGCATAAAATTTACATAACAAACCTTGCTTTTGTGTAGTTTTGAGTTGTCTCTTTGAGATGTACATTTTCTGATTTGTTAAGAGTCATGTGTCTCGAGATGTAAATTTCGATTTGCCTAGCTAACAATTGTTTAGGGCGTGAAACGAGTAATCAAAAGATTTATAGCCTAAAGTGGAGAGAAACTTTCTGAAATCTGAAAAATAAAAAATCTTTTAAATTCATAAAATCTGATTATGTGAGTCTATATGTCTATATGTTTATATGTGTCATGTTCATCTTATGTTTCACTAACAAATTATAGAAAATAGCTCTAATCAATTGGCTTAAAGAAAAGTAAGCACTTATTCCAATACTTTATTAGAAAAATAGATGCTAGCTCAAAAGCCTTTAGTTTATGTGACTTTAGTAATCGTTGGTAAACAAAAAAAAAAGTTTCAAAATTCTCTTTGGTAGTTTAAAATCTTAGTCATATTGTCTTAAATTAAGTAATCCTAGGTTTTTCACTCACTGGGAACTGAGACTATTAACAGTTAGAAGAGTAGTTAATATATGTAATTAAAACTACTATTTATAAGAGAAAAAATTTCTACATACGGAGCGTATAAAGAAAGATGCATTTCTAGTAAAAATTACAAAAAACAAGAGGTTGTGGTTTTTACAAAAGGTAAAGTGATTTTGACAAGTTTAGAGACTATTTAAATTTGGCTTCAAAATGAAAGAAATATGATATAGATAAAACTAAATGGATACAAAGAGAAAGAATAAAATGGTAGGAAATGAGAAACTTTTTATTCCTGGGTAGACATGTTTTCACCTATGGTATGGAACTGCAGCTGGGATCCATTCAGTTTACTAAAAGTAAAAGATACCAGTGGAATTTATTATTTTTAGTAAGAAACAGTATTTTTAAAAAATGTTACTAGTGGATTTCTTAAAGATAAAAATAATTGAAGTAAATTTAGTTAATATTACTTGTATTAATTTACATTTTGTCCTTAATCATGAAAACTATTTTAGGTGGGTATGCAATTCCATTGGACAGGGGTTTTAACTCACTACTTTAAACATAATATCCTTTGGCTTATCAATTCTATGAAGATATCAATAAATGGGATGAAAATCTGTTATTGCTCTGTAGTTAATTTGCATTTTATGCTTTAATGATTTTAAATTATTTTCTTTATATTGGTGTTAAACTTTTTATTTATTATGATGCTTTCAGATATGTACATTTGTTGTGCTTTTGTTGGCTGATATTTGATGAGCATGTATTTTATTAGTTATTCAAAATGTTTAAACATGTCTTATTTTCAACTATTTTGTCTCTCCCATTTATTTAAATTATTTTATTAAGAATTCCATAAGACTTTTATTTTATTTTTCCTTTTATTTTCCATTTAATTTGTCCTCCATTTTAATTTTCTGCTCATTTTTCTCCCTGTTGTGACATTTATGTATTTATTGTACCTCATTTTTTCACTCATATTTTAGTTCATATTTTTCCTTTGCTTATATTTCTCTGATTTTTAAAAACATTTTTATAACAAAAATCACAGAATACCAGTGGAATTCAGAGAGAAAAATCCAACTCCTGGGAAATTGGTCCATTAGATGCATAAAAGATTCAAATAAGGAAAAGCAAAATATTAAATTCCTTGGTTATCGTTATCTATAATAGCTAAAATTAAAAGAGTGCTGGGTTCGGCCTGAATTAACAGAGCTCAGAAGTTAGTCTGTCTGATTGCATAGTACTAGCCTCAAAGCTACCCACAAAGAGGAATATTATACCAGGGCAACAAAAATGTACCCCTGAGACCTGTGCTTACCAAGAAGGTAGTCAACATGAGGGAATAACAAGACCAAATAACTATTGAAACCAGAGGAAGGAATTTTTTTCCTTCGTAGATCAGTATCATCAGCTTCCTGAGGAACTTGTACTAAAATGGATTGTAGAAGTAAATTATTTGGAAGTACAGTGTTTTATTTTAAATGGTGCAGAGTGGATAAAATAGGTTTGGTTTGATGCAGGAAACACAGCTCACTATTAAACAAATCACATATGTAATCCAGACACAAAGACGGGCATTTCTAAGAAGACAGCCAGCCTAGTGAACTGGATAGAAGCCATTATAAGATCAATTTACCTTGCAAAAGAGGACTGTCCAACTCCACCTATAAATGCCAGGTGGAACACCCCAGATAAAATATCTAATATGCTTCATATGCAAGCCATGGGGAACTGAAATTATGATTACATACATATTCACCAACTGAATATGGTCATTACCTTGGTGATGAGAAATGCTTTAATTAAGAGGGCCCCTTCCACATGGGCACCCAATGTGATACTACTCCTATTTTTCTCAAATAACATTAATATAAAGCCTTATCAAATTGCTGTCACAGATTTTTCATATGGGTTTTGCAAATACTAATAAAACATTTGATTATTTAACAAGAGCATGGAGAAAGGCAAAAGGGAGAGAAAAAGGACTCTCCTGAATGTGATAGCAGAATAAAAGGCTCCACTGGCCATCCTCCCTATAATAGGATCAATTTAAAAAATTACCTAAACAGAAAAAAAACAAAAACACCTTCATAACAACCGAAAATTAGGTGAACTTTTTTAGTACCTGTCTTTAACTTAATATCACAGAAAGAGGCACTGAAGAGAGTGAAAAGAAAACAAAATGTTGAATCGTTAACAAATCCCCACTCATGCCCAGTAGTGAGCAGCGGTGGCATGATGATGAGAGTGTCTGTGTGTGCTAGGGAAGAAAGAGCACAGCAGTTTTGAGGCATTGAAATCAGCACTTTCCTGATAGAGCAGGAGGGAAAAGCGACCCAACTCACCCAATGCCCTTGCATGAAGGAAGTACTTAAACCAACCCTCACCAGAGGGGAATCACCATTCTCAGTAGTCAGAACTTAAGTCTCTGCAAGCCTCACCACTGAGGGCTAAAGGGCTCTGAGTCTCTAAGTAAAATTTAAGGAAACAATAGGCCACTAGGACTGCAAATCTTAGGCAACTCCTAGTGCTGAAGTGAGAACTGTCACAGTGTACTGGGGGTCACGTGATCTACTGAGTCTCCAGCTGTGTTGGCTAAGTGAATGATAGCATCTCCCTCCCCCTAACCCCAGGATGCACAACTCACAGCTCCAAAAGAGACCCCTTTCTTTCACTTGAGGAGAGGAGAGGAAAGAGAAAAGTAGTAAGAATTTTATCTCAAGTATTGAATACCTGCTCAGCCACAGCAAAATAGGCCATTAGTTAGTCACGAGGCCTCTATTCAAGGCTCTAGCTCCTGGACAGCATGGCTAGACACACCCTACCCTGAAAGGGAACCACTACCTTGAAGAAAGGGACCAAGATTGAAAGTATTTATCATCTTCTAACTAAAGAGCCCTTGTGCCATGAAT